>NC_090445.1:271868714-272188776 GCF_031143425.1 Pleurodeles waltl | reverse complement strand
TCTAGGGATACACTGATACATACTCTGACACATCCAGGCAAACACATATTAGTACAATAACATGCCAGGAACTCATCCATACACTGATACACCCAAACAAACACTGATGTACAGGCTAAAATACCCAGGCACACAGTAATACATACACCAACACACTCAGACATACACTAAGACATACAATAACATAAGCTGGCACACACGTATGCATACATTGACACGTGCAAGCAAGCACTCATATGTACCCTAAGATAGTGTAGGATACATTGATCTATATACTTATACATGCACGCACATACTAACTCAAACACTGAAACACACAGACATAGATGCATACAGTCATAAGATTAAATACCCTAACATACCTATGGACTCACTCATCCACACACTAATATACCCAAATACAAATGATGTACACTACCTCACCTAAGCACATACTAATCCTGACACTGACATATCCAAATACTAATTAATGCATACACTTATACACCCAAACAAATAGTAACATATACAATAACACACCCAGGCACACACTGATATATACCCTGGTACACTCAGGGACATACACTGAGATTTGCAGGCATATACTAATGTAGAGACTAACACATGCAGATACACATAGAAGGCTATGCTAACACACCCAAGGACACTTTCATTCACTCACTGATACACCCAAACAACAATTAATAGATACATTTACACAGCTAGGCACACACATATACTCACAAACCCAATCACTCCCTCACATCTCTCCCCATATACCCAAGCATACTTTTATACATACACTGATATACCCAGGAAAATCAGGATCCATATACTAGTATAGGAAGATACATACTCACCCATACATTTATACACCCTAGCATGGAATAACATATATAGTAACACATCCAGATATACACAGGTACATACTAATGACACAGTAACACACCCAGCTACACACTCATGTATACACTGACATATCTAGACATACACTAATCCAAACACTAACACAGCCAAGGACACACTGATGCATACAATGACACACCTAGGAACACACTGATGTATAGACTGAAACACTGGTGCACACAGTAACACACTTAAGCAAACACAGATACATACATTAACACACCCAGAGACACACTAAAAACACACGGACACATCCCTGATGCATAAACTCACACAGCTAGGCACACACTGATGTATGCACATATACCCCAAAGCACACACTGATGCTTACATTGATACACCTAGGCACACACTGATGCACACACTCATATACCCAGGCAGACACTCATGCATACATTGACACACCTATGAACACACATATAGGGGGTCATTTCGACCTCGGCGGTCTTTTGACAAGACCGCTGAGGGACCACCGTGCTGAAGACCGCCAGTGGTGGCGGTTCTCCGCTCGGCGTATTATGACTGCTGGCAGCCCTCCGTCCTTTTTTGGACGGAGAGCCGCCAGCAGCCATACTGGCGGGCGGCGGGGAAGTGGAGGTTGCTCCACCTCCACCGGCACGTCAACAGAACACCGCCCACCGAATCATGTTCTGTGATTCGGCGTGGCGGTGTTCTGTTGACGGTGTGGTGGCAGCAGAGCAGCCCCCATGGATCCCGCCCCCTCCCGGAGGATCAATGAACCAGGTAAGTTGATCGTCCTTAAGGGGAGGGGGGTGTGGGGGTGTTGTGTGTTGTGTGCGTGCATGGGGGTGTGCATGTGTGTATGTAGAGGGGGTGTGTGAGTGCGTGTATGCATGCGGGGGTGTTGTGTGTTTGGAAATGAGTGCGTGTCTGTCTGTATGTATGTCTGTATGGATGTGTGCGTGTATGTCTGAATGTGGGTGTGTGCGTATGACTGTGTGTGTGGGTATGTGTGTTGGTGGTGACTGCGTGCGTGTCGGGTGTGAATGTGTAATGTAATGTTGGGGGTAGGGGTGGGGAGGGGGGTCCTGCCACCTTTGGGGGTGGCAGGGGTGGTGGGAGGTTTGGGGGGAGGATTCGTGGGGGGGTAGCGGGGTGGGGGAGACCCCTATCAGTGCCAGGGAAGGAATTCCCTGGCACTGATAGTGCTCACCGCCATGGATTTCATGGCGGTTCCAAGCCCCATGAAATCCATGGCGGTCAGCCGGGTCATGATACTGCCGGCGGTATTGTGACGACCGCCGGGCTGGAGACCCAGGTCTCCAGCCCAGCGGACCGGAGAAGTGGCGGATGACCATGGCGGTAACCGCCATGGTCATAATTCCAAAATTTTTACCGCCAGCCTGTTGGCGGTAAGACCGCCGCTTCTCCGCCGACCGACAGGGTTGTAATGAGGGCCATAGATGAACTAACACACCCAATCATAAACCCAATCATAAACTAATGCACATAGTAACACTCTATGGACACACTGATGCAAACAATAACAAACTCAAGCACACTCTAATGACACACCGACACAGTCAGGCACACTCTGATACATGCACTGACACACCCAGGCACACACCAATGGATACACTGACAGACACAGGCACACATTCATGCATATATTGACACACCTAGGAACACACTGATATATAGATTAATATACCCAGGCAGGCACTAACGTACACAGTAACACAGCTACAAACACAGTGATACAAGCACTGCCAAACTCAACCACACACTAATGACACACCAACACAGCTGGGCACACACTAATGCATACACCATTTCACCTAGGCACACACTGATACATACACTGATACAGCTATATGCACATTGACATATACACTGACACACCTAGGAACACACTGATGTGTAGATTAATACACCCAAGTACACACTGATGCACACAGTAACACACATAGCACACAGAGATTGTAATTGTATTAATATAGTGCTTACTACCCCTGATGAGGTGTTGAAGTGCTTTTCAGTGAGTAGCACGCTACTCCGGAACCCAAGAGGAATTCGTGGTGGTGGATTAGTATAGGGAAATATGAGTAAGGTATTAGTATTAATAGTTAATTTGAGCAGAGGATATGTGAGTTTGTTAGTTGGATTGACTAGAGTAATGGAGGGATAGAGGAGGGATGAATCCAGAAGTGTTAATTGGGAGTTTATAGTAATAAGATGAGGCTTGGGATGAGAGATGGAGGTGGGAAGAGTCTCTGGAAAGGGGTTAGGGAGATCATAATAGCAGGAGGGGTTTTGGATGAGTCAAAGGTGAGATAAATGAGGGAGTATTTAGTAGGGTCATTTGGGAGATCATGATAGTAAACCGAGGTTTGGGGTGAGCGAGATGCGGGAGAGGAGGGAAGAGTTTAGGCAGGGTTATTTTGGAGATAAAAGTAGTAGAATGGCTTTGGGATGAGTCAGAGTGCGGATCGAGAGTAACATTTATATTATTTTTAATGTATTTATTATTTAATTTATATATATATATTTTAATTTATTTAAAATGTTTAATGTATTTATTATTATTTTTATTTTATTTTATTATTTATTATTTTAATTTGTATTTATAGATTCAATTTTAATTCTATTTATTTTTATGTATTGTTTCTCTATTACATGTGTGATAAATAAATAGATATGTAAATACATAGTAAGGGATACATACATTCACACCCAGACATACACTTTTTACAAACTGACACACACATATACACACACTGACGCATACATTGAAACATCTAGAAACACACTGATATATAAACTAGCACACCCATGCACAAACTAATGCACACAGTAACACACCAACGCACACAATGATGCACTCAGTGACACACCTAGGCATATAAGGATGCACACACTGTCACACCCAGATACACACTAATTCATACACAGATACACCTAGACATAGACTGATGCATACACTGACACACCCAGGCACACACTAATGCGTACACTGGCACACCCTTGAAGACACTAATGCATTCACTAACACAACAAGGCACAGACTGATGCATAAACTGGGACACCTAGGAACACACTGTTATACAGACTGACACGCTCAGTCACACACTGATCTATGCACTGACACACATAGGAACACACTGATACACACACTGTCACACACACTGTCACACACACACACACACACTGAGACTCTGACACATCCAGACAGGCACTGGTGCATACACTGATACACTTAGACACAAACTATTGTATACAGTAACATAGTCAGGCCTACACTAATATATACAATGATGCACACACTCATACACTAACACATTACCTAACACAAACACTACTATATCCAGTCACACATACACAGCTCTTAGTAAAAAATATATTGGTTCCACTGAGAACCATTTAAAAAAAATATATTTAACTGCAAGCTTTTTTTATTTGTTGTGTTGTTTTTTTTAAATAAAGTTACGAATTAAAAAACCACAAACATTAAACTGTATGCAAAACAGTTGCATATTTGAAAACCCAGTGTTTCGTAACACTAAAATAAAAAATAAAAATGAACATCAGTGACTCTTCCCCTGCATCAATATGGTAATAACATTTTCATTTTTTAAATTACTGCTTCATGGCAATTGCCACAGTGAACAACCATGTATTTGAACTCCTTGCATGTAGGTGCAATACACATATTTGCAGGTCGTGCTCCAGCAGCAGAAGTAGAAGGAGCAGCATCTGATTTTTTCTGTAGCACGAGCTATAGTTACTTGAAATAACTGTAACTATAATAGCTGAATTTCTTTGGTTTTGTACATTTAAAATGTGAACCGAACTATAACGTCCTTGTAACCTTTGTCTTTAAGTGAATTTCTATGATTTTTCCAATTCTATTTCCTAAATATAACATCTCTGTAATCTTTGTATTTTTCAGTGAATTTCTATGTTTTTTCAACATATTAATTTTAATTACTATACTTTAATCCAGCCACCTCTTATACCACCCTAAACCCTAAAAACATCTTACCACCCAAAAACCTATGCCCACCCTAAAACCTAAAAACACCCAAAAACCTTTATTCACCCTAAACCCTAAAAATACTCTTGCCACGCAAAAACACATACCCACCTTAAAATTGCCTTTGCTTCGCAAGAACCCACATCCACCCGAAACCCTAAAAATTCCCTTCACCCAAAAACCCACACCCACCCTAAAATTCAAAGTTGTCCTTATAACCCAAAACCACATACCCACTCTAACCCCTAAAATGCTCCTTGCCACCCAAAACCCATTCCCACACTAAACCCTTATATTACACTTGCCAATCAAAAAAACATACCCACCTTAAACCCTAAAATTATCCTTGATACTCAAAAATCCATACCTACCCTAACTCCACATATTAATGTTGCCACTCAAGAGAACATACCCATTCTAAACCCAAAAATTACCCTTGCCACTCAAAAACCTATACCCAACCTAAACCCTAAAAATACTATTGACACTTAAAAACGCATATCCATCTTAAATCATAAATTTACTCTTGCTACCGAAAGACTCATACCCACCATAAACCCTAAAATTACCCTTGCCACTCAAAAACCCATACCCATCCTTAACCCTAAAATTGCTCTTGCCACTCGAAAACCCATACCCAAACCAAACCCTAAAATTACCTTTGCTACTCAAAACCCCATACCCACCCTAAACCCTAAAATTACCCTTGCCACTCAAAACCCCATACCGACCCTAAACCCTAAAACTACCCTAGCCACCTAAGAACCCATACCTACCCTAAACTCTAAAGATTCCCTTGCCACCCAAAAAAATACCCACCATAAACCCTAAAAATGACCTTGCCACGTAAAATCAATACCTTCCCTAAACCATAAAATTACCCTTGCCACCCAAAAACCCATACGCACCCTGAACCCCCAAAAAAACACTTACCACACAATAACCCATACCCACCCAGGGTTTACCCCAGGGTAAAGGTATACATGGTAATGGCATGCATGGTAATGCATGGCAATGTCCCATACTGCATGCTTGGTAATGGCTTGCAGGGTTCAGCCTTCGTTGTAAAGGCTGTTTCCCCTACAACACTTCCCATTATTACTATGACAAAATGAACCCCCTCACTTAGTTCCTTTCTAAATTAAATGTTTCAAGTGTTACCAGTTTGATTTAATCAAGTTGGCTTCGGATCACAGGTGCAGCACACCACCATAGCCAGGAAGATGGAGCTATGGCGAAGAATCGTGGACAGGGTCAACGCAGTGGGAGAGCACCCAAGAACTAGGGATGACATCAGGAAGAGCTGAAACGACCTACGGGGGAAGGTGCGTTCCGTGATCACAAGACACCACATCGCGGTTCAGAGGACTGGCGACGGACCCCCACCTCCTCCCCCACAACTAACAACATGGGAGGAGCTGGTATTGGCTTTGATGCATCCTGAGGGCCTCGCAGGAGTAGCTGGAGGATCACTCCAACTCCTCACAGATGTCTCAGTATCACAAACCACACATCCCAAACCCAAGCCCTGCATGCAACAACAAAGCATGGACACGCATCACCAAAGCATGGCCACTGCACATACCCATACACACCCCTAAACCATCATCACACAAGGTCCTACACAGGAATGCAAGCACTGGGGTACACAGTCACCCACCCATTGCATACCATGGCACACAGAGATGCAATAATCATGCCTCCCAGCGGGCCCATACCTCTGCCCCCAGGACACGTCAAGCAGCTGTGTGTCCACCACTACAGGGAACCCAGGCTAACCCACCACCCCAACAACACCAGGGACCTGGCGGCAGTGGTAGTGGGCACACGGCTCAGGGGACAGAGGCACAGGAACACAGGGGAACTGGGAGGGCTGCTGTGCGACAGGGGGAGGACAGGCCAAGGGAACCCACTCTCCACGAGGCCCTCTCCAACATAATGGGAGCATACTACCATTCCCAGGAGACGATGGCAACGGTACTGGCCAAGTTTCAGGAGACCCAGCGGCTGCAGGAGGAACAGTGTTTGGGCTTCAGGGAGGAACTCAAATCCATCAATTCCACCCTGGGCACCATTGTAGGGGTGCTGAAGGAACTTGTCAACACCAGGAGGGACACTGTGGCACAACAAGGGGGCCCTGACACTAGCCAGGACGATAAACTGCACACCACCTCTGCCGGCGCTAGTGGACAGGAGGCACCGCCACAGGACCACCACACCAGCGCCCCACCCCCTGCAGATGGAGAACCACCCCACAAGCGGTCCCTGAGATCCAGGACAAGGACAGAGAACAATGCTAAGACCCCCGCCAAGAAATGAGACCACCCTAAATGTCATCCTTCTGTCCCACCCTGTCCATCCTTAAACTGCCCCAGCTCCACTTCCTATGCCCCTTTAGATAATGCACCTGTGAGACTGATAGACTGGACTCTGTCATGGACATTCCTCCACCATCACCCCTGACCATTTTACAACACCCTCCAATATTGAGCACTTAAATAAACACCCTTAAAATACAAAACAATCAGGAGTCTGTCTGTGATTCCGAAATTGTGTATTAGCAATTGCAGTGGCAAAATGCTATATCAAATGTAATGTCAACATACCTATGTCACACAGCTCTAGTCCATGCGGAAACAAATCAGATGTCACACAGTGGGACCCACATCTGTGAAATCGTAAGGGAAAGTGACAACTCAGTGACCATACACTGGGTGAAAATGACAGACAGATGAGAGGTACTAGAATGAAATCAGATGTAGCTGGCAGTGTTGTCTTCTTACCTGTGTCTCACTGGAAGTATTGCAGGATCACTGTGTTCCTGTTGTCTATGTCCTCTTCTTCTGCTTCCTCCTCTTCACTGTCCACAGGCTCCACAGCTGCCACAACACCTCCATCTGCACCATCCTCCTGCAGAAAAGGCACTTGTCATCGCAAAGCCATGTTGTGAAGCATACAGCAGACCACGATGATCTGGCATACCTTCTTTGGTAAGTAGAATAGGGAACCTCCTGTCATATGTAGGCACCGGAACCTGGCCTTCAGGAGGCCGAAGGTCCGCTTTATAATCCTCGTACTTCGCCCATGGGCCTCATTGTAGCATTCCTCTGCCCTTGTCCTGGGAGTCCTCACTGGGGTAAGTAGCCATGACAGGTTGGGGTAACCAGTGTCACCTGCAAATGTCGAGGGACAACTGTTAGACACAAATTAACTCATAGGGACATCCCCAGACCCAGACAACTATTCACAGTGTATTGGGTCCATGTCCTCACCTAATAGCCACACACAGTGCCGCTGGAGTTGCCTCATCACATAAGGGATGCTGCTAGTCCTCCGAATGTAAGCGTCATGCACTGAGCCAGGGAGTTTGGCATTCACATGGGAGATGTACTGGTCTGCCAAACACACCATCTGCACATTCATCGAATGGTAACTCTTACGGTTTCTGTACACCTGTTCACTCCTGCGGGGGGACCAAGGCCACATGTGTCCCATCAATGGCACCTATGATGTTGGGGATATGTCCAAGGGCATAGAAATCACCTTTCACTGTAGGCAAATCCTCCACCTGAGGGAAAACAATTTAGCTCCGCATGTGTTTCAGCAGGGCAGACAACACTCTGGACAACACATTGGAAAACATAGGCTGGGACACCCCTGATGCTATGGCCACTGTAGTTTGAAATGACTCACTTGCTAGGAAATGCAGTACTGACAGCACCTGCACTTGAGGGGGGATTCCTGTGGGATGGCGGACAGCTGACATCAGGTCTGGCTCCAACTGGGCACACAGTTCCTGGATTGTGGCACGATCAAGTCTGTAGGTGATGATCACATGTCGTTCCTCCATTGTCAACAGGTCCACCAGCGGTCTGTACACCGGAGGATGCTGCCATCTCCTCACATGCCCCAGCGGGCGGTGCCTATGGAGGAGAACAGCAAGCAGAGAGTCAACCAACTCTGAGGTACGTAAACACAGCTTGCTCTGAAAATATTAGCAAATCGACATGTGCCTGTATGAGTGTTTTGGCAAGGCCTAGATATGTGTGACCCAGTCCAAAATAATGCCATGTGGGCCCATGAAATGGCGGCTGCCTGACCTGTAAAGTGGGACAAGGGGATATGAGGTAGCTGCGCTGGCGTTGTACACCGTCGCGGTAGGCGGTCGAAGACCACGGTGCAATCCTGCATTGGTTAACATTGGACCGTATGGGTCCCAGGAGCCAATGACGATGTACACCGGCGGTGACGGTACGCACCGCCGCAGACGTGACCGCCATTTTCTGTCTGTTCAATCACTTAGGGGGTCACAGAAGACCGCGGAGGCCATTCTGACTTTCCCGCTGGGCAAGGGGCGGCCCGCCAAGGGAGCGCCCGCCGGCCCAGCGGGAAAGACCCTGCAACACAGAGGCCGGCTCCGAATGGAGGCGGCGGTGTTGCAGGGGTGCAACGGGTGCAGTTGCACCCGTCGTGATTTTCACTGTCTGCCATGCAGACAGTGAAAATCATGCTGGGGCCCCCAGGGGCCCCACGACACCCGTTCCCGCCATCCTGTTCCTGGCGGTCAAAACCGCCAGAAACAGGCTGGCGGGAAGGGGGTCGGAATCCCCATGGCAGCGCTGCTTGCAGCGCCGCCATGGAGGTTCAGCCCAGCCAGGGGAAATCCGTCGGGAAACCGCCGGATCCCCTTTTCTGACCGCGGCTTTACCGCCGCGGTCAGAATGGGCGCTGAAGCACTGCCAGCCTGTTGGCGGTGCTTCCGTTGCCCGCGGCCCTTGCGGTCTTAGACCGCCAGGGTCGGAATGAGGGCCTTAATACCTGATCTTCGACAGGAGAAGACCTACACTGCAAGTGCTGCTGTGACCTCAATCTGGAAGATACAATGGCTCGTGTGTGTCTGGGGAAAGGGCCCCTGCCTTCAGCACAGAGGAGTTGGAGAAACTCGTGGATGGGGTCCTCCTCCAGTATACGCTACTCTACGGTCCTCCAGACAAACAGGTAAGTACACTGTGAGCATGCTGTATGGGCAATGCCTGTGTGGAGTGGTGTGGATGAAAGATAGGGTGGGTGAGAATGAGGCATGCATGAAACGACAGTGAGTGCATGTGCGTCATGGCAAGAGTAGGGATGCGGGCCAATGACTGTGACGGTGCGGACGGTAATAACTTCTATTTTTCCCCCTGTACTATTCCTGTAGGTCAGCGCCCACCAGAAGAAGAACATTTGACGTGCCATCACCAAGGAAGTCCGGACCCTGGGGGTCTACCACAGACGGAGCATCCACTGCTGGAAAAGATGGGAGGACATTTGCCACTGGAGCAAGAAGACGGTGGAGGCCCAGCTGGGGATGGCCTCCCAACGTGGGAGGGGTGCCCGTCGCACCATGACACCCCTGATGTTCAGGATCCTGGCGGTGGCGTACCCAGAGTTGGATGGGCACTTGAGGGCATCACAGCCACACGGGGGTGAGTACACTCTCATTCTGCTGATTCAGCGCACATTGTAGGTGTCTGGGTGGGGAAGGTGGGCTGTGGGTTCCCCTAGGCCAGGGCGAGTTTAGTAGGCAAGGACCCTTCTGAAGGCAGGCCCTGTGGTACCCCACCCCACCTGTGTACAGTGCCAGCTACACCTAGTCAGGTTCCTGTGACATCCATGTGTGCAGCAATCGGGCATAGCCTTGTAACCCATGTCCCTGGGATTGAATAGGGAACTCCAAGTGCGCGGCGTAGTGCAGGGGGCTTCTGTGTCTGTAGTGTCCGCCAACGATAGCGGTATTGCATGCACTGAACATGTCATTCTTCTGTCTCCCCCCCGTTCTGTGGTCTCCCTGTTCTTGTGTGCATTAGCATCATCAGGTGGAGGAGCAGTGGCACTGGAGCAGGAGGGAGCTGCATCCCACATGGCCCTGGATAGCGACACTATGGAGTCTGAATTCACCAGTGGGATGGAGGGCGAGGGGAGCTCCACGGCGGGGACAGGAGCTGACACCAGCGATACGGACTCCTCCTCTGATGGGAGCACCCTTGCGGTGGCGGGCCCATCTGTGCCCCCCGCATCTACAGGTGCAGTTGCCACCCCCGCTACCAGCACCGCCCTCTCAGCAGCCCCTCAGTGTGTGTCCCGTGCCTGCTCACCCAGGAGGGTGGGCATCTCCTTCGCCCCAGGCACCTCAGTCCCTGCCCCTGTCACCCCTGCTGCCCTCAGTGAGGAGGCCATTGACCTCCTCAGGTCCCTCACTGTTGGGCTGTCTACCATTTTGAATGCCATCCAGGGTGGCAAACCAATGCATACCTGGAGGGCATTTACTCTGGTCAGGCAGTCCATCAGCAAGCTTTTCAGACTCTGGCCTCAGCACTGATGGCAGCCATTGTCCCTGTCTCTAGCCTCCCCCCTCCTACTTCCTCCACCCAGACCCAAACCCCTGTACCTCAGCCTATCCTAAGCACACCATCAGACCAGCATGCACACACCTCAACACACAAGGGAAGCTCTGGCAAACATAAGCACCACACATCCCACAGGCACTCACGCAAGCATCAGACACATGCAGACACACCAACATCCACTGCCTCCACTGTGTCCCCCTCCTCCTCGTCTCCCTCCTCCCTCCCTGTCTCATCTCCACTCACACCTGCATGCACAACATCCTCAGCCACTACGTCCATCACCAGCCCACCCACCACCACACCCGCTCATGTGCAGTCACCACTCCCATTACCATTCATATGTCCCCTGTGTCCTCTCCCAGTGTGTCTGTGAGGCCACCTCCCAAGGTTCACAAACACAGCCACACACCCACCCAACAGCCATCCACCTCACGACAGCCTCCAGCCTATGAACCTTCACCCAAAGTCACCAAACATACACCTGCTACAACCACTACCTCTTCCTCCACTCCCAAACCCCCTCCAGCTACCCGTCCCAGTGTTCCTAAGAAACTTTTCCTGTCCAACCTTGACCTCATTCCCATACCTCCCCCACCCCTTCAGTCTCCCAGAGCCCGACTCTCCAGGTCCCAACCCAGCACCTCAGCCACAACATCGGCGGGACCCGTGGTGCCAGTAGTAACCGGCTTCTGGAGTGCACCAGGCAGCAGGGCAGCCAGTATGGCAAGGAGCCAGAGCACGGAAAGTCCCCCACCTGTAAAGCATAAAAAGTTGGCCAGTGCCCGGTGGGAGAGGGGAAAGAAATCACCCACCAAAGCCGCTCCCAGGGGTACAGTTGGGAGTGTGGAGACAGCTGCGCCACCATCCAAGGTGGGGAAGGGGCACAGTAAAACCGGCAAGTCTGGGAAGATCTGCACGGCGGACAAGACCGCCACCAGCCCCGCTGCCCAGGATACCGCCGCCACCAGCCCCACTGCCCAGGACACCGCCGCCACAGAACTGCTGCCCAGGACACCGCCGCCAGCAGAACCGCTGCCCAGGACACTGCCGCCAGCACCACCGCTGCCCTTGACACCGCCGCCAGCAACTCCGCTGCCCAGGACACCGCTGCCAGCAGAACCGCTGCACAGGACACCGCCGACAGCACCACTGCTGCCCAGGACACCACCGCTAGCAGAACTGCTGCCCAGGACACCACCGCCAGCAGAAGCGCTGCCCAGGACTCCGCTGCCAGCAGCACTGCTGCCCAGGACACTGCTGCCAGCAGCACTGCTGCCCAGGACACCGCCGCCAGCAGCACCGATGCCCAGGGCACAGCCGCCAGCAGCACCGCAGGCCAGTGAGCACCAATGAATCCGATGCTACTGAGGCCGCCACGGGCAGGATGAAACACTCTGGGCACAGAGCCCCCT
Organism: Pleurodeles waltl; assembly: GCF_031143425.1. NCBI lineage: Eukaryota > Metazoa > Chordata > Amphibia > Caudata > Salamandridae > Pleurodeles > Pleurodeles waltl. The sequence goes on along the minus strand of NC_090445.1, from coordinate 272,176,099 downwards.
ACAGAACCTGTGGAGATTGACATCCACTACCTCTGTCCTTGGCAGGATGAAACACTCTGGGCACAGAGCCCCCTACAGAACCTGTGGAGATTGACATCCACTACCTCTGTCCTTGGCAGGATGAAGCACTCTGGGTACAAAGCCCCCTCCAGAACCAGTGGAGAAAGACATCCACTACCTCAGTCCTTGGCAGGATGAAGCACTCTGGGCACAAATCCCCCTCCAGAAACCAGTGGAGAATATTATCCACTTGAGAGACTGTGGCTTTGCACTCCCCAGGATGCAGCAGTGGGCAACCCACCCACTGTAGAGACTTGTGAGACGGTGGCTTTGCACTCCCCAGGATTGAACAGTGGGCAACCCACCCACTGTAGAGACTGGAGAGACTGTGGCTTTGCACTCCCCAGGATTGAACAGTGGGCAAACCACCCACTGGAGAGACTTGAGAGACTGTGGCTTTGCACTCCCCAGGATGGAACAGTGGGCAAACCACCCACTGGAGAGACTTGAGAGATTGTGACTTTGCACTCCCCAGGATTGAACAGTGGGCAAACCACCCACTGGAGAGACTTGAGAGACTGTGGTTTTGCACTCCCCAGGATTGAACAGTGGGCAAACCACCCGCTGCAGAGACTTAAGAGACTGTGGCTTTGCACTCCCCAGGATTGAACAGTGGGCATGGAGCCCCCTCGTGGATCTGACGTCGTGCACTCACCCAGCTGAGGTACCCCCCTTCCCTTCCCCCTGAGGTGCCTGTTTTATTTCTATCTGATGCCCCAGCAGTGTTCTCTCCGTCTTGTTCGGGTATTGAGTGTGGGCCTCGCCCATGCCTTTTGGGCCCAGTGGTCCACGGACTATGATAGTGGAATACCTTGGACTTGTATTCTTGGTGTATATATTTGTTTATAGTGTGAATATCTTTATATATGTATATATTTTTGATTACTGTCTTTGGATATATTACATTCATTCGACTCATTTCCTTTTGTCCTTGCATTCTTCCAGGGGGCTTGGGGGGTGTAACTGTGATGTATCAATATGTATTAGCGTGTGTGTTGTAGTGGGTGAGGGTGGGGGTGTTGTGTGTTGCGTGTGTGTGTCACTGTTTTTTCCCTCTCCGTGTCGTAGGTGCAGTACTCACCGTTGTCTTCGCCACCGGCGTTCGTGCTCCTGGTAGAGGACCAGGAAGATAAAGGCTGGAAGAATCTGGAGTTCCGGTTCCATGGCATCCTGGTTCCTCGTGGGATGTGTAGAGGTGTGCGTTTTCCCTTCCAAGTCCGGTTTCCGCTGTGTTTTTGTTTGCAGTGAATCCGCCCCGGATAAGGTGGTGGATTGGCCTGTTGTAATTCTGTGGGCGGTACATTGTCCTCCACCTGTCTGTTGGCTGTTACCGCCGCGGTGTTTGTTTGTACCGCCTTGGCGGTCGGAGTGTTAAAGTGGCTGTCTATGTTGGCGGTTTCCGCCACGGTCGTAACTCCATTTTTTTTCCCACCGGCCTGTTGGCGGTTTTACCGCCGCTTTAACACCGACCGCCAGGGTTGTAATGACCACCTATGTACCTAACAAAATTGTTCTCTTTTATTTTTTAAACGTTCAGTTCTCTTTGGAAGCCCTATAGCTCAGCACCATACAGTGCAGCGCCCCCGATCTGACCTTTGTTAATTTCTGTGATAGGATTTAGTGGGGGGCTAACTACGACTCCGGCTTTGCGTCTCAATGCTTCTCCTCTTTGACATTTTATATGTGCTCCTTTTCTAATATGTGCATTCCATTTACCTGAGTCCATCTGCCTAATCCCCAGATCATCAAACTCGTTAACCCTTTCCAATGGAATAGAGTTCATTAATATACTGGCTTTCACTTTCTTCTTTCGTGAGATACAGACCATAAACTTATTTTTCTCGACATTGACTTCCAGGCCAAAGTCTCTACAGAATAAACAAAATTAGTCAACCACATTTTGCAATCCCAGGGGTGATTTTGACAAGATTATAGTATCGTCCACATAAAGCAATCCTGGGATTTTCTTACCTGCCAACCTTGGTGAATCATTATTACAATTCGTTAAATACTTAATACAGTTGTTTATGTATAAGAGAAAGAGTGTGGGTGCAAGGACACAGCCTTGCCTTACTCATCTCTCAATAGTAACTGGATCTGTTATTTCACCATCCTTACCACTTCTGATTCGGGCAAAAGTGCCTTTATGAAGTCGAACAATAAGATTCAGAAGACCTTTAGGGACTCCCATGTTGGTCAATGTCAGCCATAATTTATTCCTGGGTACCAGATCAAAGGCCGCTCGAAGATCAATGAAGGCCACATATAGGTTTCCACCTCCGATATCCACTGTCTTCTATTTGGTTACTAAAAACCTCAGGACTTGGTATATTGTGCTAACTGCAGGTCTAAAACCTGCCTGTAAATCAGAGATGGCCCAGCTTTCTGTAATCCACTCTTCTAGGTGGAACAAGGTCTGCTTTGGAAAAAACTTATCAAGTAGGCTTATCGGAGGATAATTAAGAGGGTCACAAGGGCCACCTTTCCTGAAAAGGGGGACTATCTCAGCTCCTCTATATGCAGGAAATAGGTGCTCCTGTCGCAACTGCATTACCAACTTGTTCAAGTAGGGGGTCCATATATCAGGGTTTGACTAATAGAGATAACCAGGAATTTTATTGAGACCCGGGGCCTTTCCCCACTTGAGGGAAGCTATTGCAGCCTTGGTTTCAGCTAGAGAAAACTTGATTGTAGAAACACCAATTTCCCTAGTGCTAGTCGGCTCCCTGAGATTAGGTTAATTTACCCCTGAGTAAAGGGGCCAAAAATGATTTACCCATACTACAGGGAGGATCGAGGTGCCAGGCAAGGGCCTGGAATGACCACTGTCATTTGAGATCAGCTTCCAAAATTTGGAGGCATCATTAGCTCTTGCTGTCTCCAGGAGAGCAGCCCATTGCTTCTCCTCTCACCTTCTTCGTGCCTTGGAAAGATCCCGCCCATAGCTCTCTCTTGATTGTCTTATTGGATCTCTAATCCCCCTTCTCAGGTCCTCAATAGTTTATGCTTGGCTTCCCTGCATGAATGATTGAACCACCTCTCACTACACCTATTTCTTGTTTTGGTGACAACTTCTTCAATAAAAAATATTTTTCAAAGAATTTAATAGTTCTGTATGAACAACCAGGAGCCTATTATCATCCTCAAATAAATGGAGCATATGCTCCATTTGGTCTGCCAAAAGGCTATATATTGATGAAAGGGAGCCTGGAAAGGAATTTACAACATCCCACCTGACATTCCATTTATTATTTGTCATAGTAAGCTGGTTTGCATAATCCCTAGAATCAGGGGCCTCTATGGTAGGCAGCAGACCCCTGGTAGATAAAATCATTGGGTCGTGGTCGCTTTCTTTATGTTCTTTTACCATCATATTGACCATGTGCTCCCACAAACGGATGTCTAATAAAAAGTAATCAATTTGGCTCCTACATGCTCCACGTCTAAAAGTGGGAGAGGATTTAGCATCTGAGCTAGAACGACCATTACAAGCACGGAGATGATATGCAAGTGTGATATCAACGATTTGGTAGGCCGATCTGCTCATTCTAAGACTTTTACTCGATGCTAATTGCGAAATGACCCAAAGAATGTTCTCTTCTTGGTAAAGCTCTTGGGCCAAAGAATAAGGCTCAAAAGTAGCATTAAAATCCCCTGCAATTAAGATGTAATGGGTGGTGGATCTACTAGATAAAATGTTATCAATAATGGTTAAAACATCAGACTTGCGGTTACTGCCCATGCTCATGCTATATAAATTCACCAATAGTATGGGTTTTTCTCTCTTGGTGGATAATATGAAACCTTGCAAATCGGCACATCCCATGTCCACTTCCTCAACCTGACACTTAAGAGAACTACTGACCCATGTCAGTAGTCCGCCCGAGGGTCTTCCAGAGGTAACCTTGTGCGCTGGGACCCAGAAACTCTTGAAACCGAGTCTGTACTTGGGCTCGTGGGCCCATGTCTCTTGAAATGGGCATATCTGATGCTCATCTATGAAAAGGCCCCAGTCCGGAATTCGCATTTTGGACTCAAGCCCGGCAATGTTCCAACCAAGGGCTGTAACCGGCCTATCATCATGGCTTGTGGTATATCATCCTGGGCTGTGTGGGGATCAAAGAGTTCAGATTACTCATTAAATCTGCCGCCAAGCTACCCACTCTAGAACCCCGACATCTTTATCTCCAGTGGTGTCACACGTCCCAATGAATTCAGGGCCGGTCGTGTTCCAGCCGGACAAAGTGGCTGATGTGTCATTCTGGGCTAATAGTACAGTTTGAGTGGGGCCCGTGGGGGCTGTATTTGCAATCCACTCTTCTTCCAGACTTCTTACTCTGGACTCCCCGAGTTCCTTATCTCTAGGAATAGTGCACTCCCCAAAAGTTAATCTTGGCTCCATTGGCCCAAGGATACCCTGTGTGTCTTTGACTATATGTCTGTACACATCTGGAAGAGAAGATAAAGGTTGCCTGCATTCAGACTGTGATACATGGTACTCATCGGGATGAAAGGAGCCTCTAGGGTCAGATGTCAAGCTGCTAGAGGCAAATTCAGATACTGGGGGATAAAAGGACTAAAGTCTGTGCAAGGAAACTCCTCCAGCTGAGGATCTGGCTCTGCAGGAGTTAAACAAAATCTGTTCAACCCGGGCATGTGAGTCTAAGTTAAGAACAACACAATCTCCTTCTCAAAACGTATTCAGTGAGCCCACCCAACCCACCCTCCTCACCATTAATATTGAAGGCACCATAAAAAATGCAAATTTGGCATTAACATACAGCCAATGAATGAACTTATTTTTCAGCTCTGTATAAACTTCCACTTTATTTGTTTGGAGCCCAGGAACAGCCTAGGAACAGTTGTAATTACAAGCACATATGGATTTCTGAGGTAAATGTAAAACTTCTAACTGTCCCTCATGGTATTCAGGTCTGATTCTACTAGGTCTGATTCTGCTAGGCCCCAGGTCCGTCACTGGAGGACTTACTGATTGATGCTCGTAGATATTAGGAGCTCAAGGCATCTTAGACACTAAATTAGTTGTCGGAGCAACACCACATGCCCCCCTGTTAACAGTGACTGCCTCATTGGAACAGAAATGGGTTCAGCAAGCCCTAGATGACATTAAGTGTGGGGGAGCCTTGCCACAAGTGCCAGCAGATTGTCCTAAAGGTGGAGACTGGCAGTGTAGAAATGGCTCGGACAGTGGTGTCGGGCACACAGGGCTGTGTAAACCCTTAATTTGTCTTTCGATGGCTTTTAAAATGAAGTTCAATAGGGCACAGCCTCTTAGTGAGCTCCTCCATTATGTAACCAAGTGTCAGGGGACCATTAGTGCTCTCCTGTGGTGTTTTGGACTCATTGTTACCATGGTCAAGTCTGGAATTAGTAGAAATCATAGTACGTGCTCGTTTGTTTCTTAAATTGGTATCACCATGCTTTCTTTTTCCTTTTGGCTCGGGAGCTGGTGGACTAGCCAGGGAGCCCAAGGATGATAATTCAAAGCCTGTTGCAAAAGCTTCATCCAGGGTCACACTGGGAATCTCCTGAGCATTGTCCCGGGCATTGTCTGAATGGTTAACTGGTGCAGAGGCCGGGTTTAACTGCGTGTACTGAGTGAGCTGAGGCTGCAAAGTCAGTGGAAGCTTTGGGGATAAATGTTGCAAGGGTGGAGATGGAGAGACAGGAGCCGTTATTACCAGGGTAGATAAGCGACGTTCGGCCTTCTCAATTTCTTTATCTAAGGCACCAACAGCCTTTTGTAGAAAGCCGTCTAAAGTTCTGTTAATTTTAAGGTTCTTCATGCCCCTTTGTCCTCCTTTTATACTCTTTTATGCTGTCACCCCTTTGTGCTCTCTCAATCCCCCTCCTCAACCACTTGCCACTTGCCAGCCACTTGCCACTTACAATCTGACGCAGTCCTTTGCAGTCTGTCAGAGTCTGCCGCACTTGCAGTTGCTGCTGCTTACCACTGTTGCTGCAAATGTTGGAAGGCACCAGGTCGCTAATGCAGATCTCATGAAAGCCAGAAGCTCCCTGGAGCTCCTCTCTATCCGCTATCTGCTCACTGCGCAGGCACCAGCACCGGCACTGGCACTAGTATTAGCAACAGCGCTTAACTTCAAAGCGTCAGAAAAAACTTTGTGGACAACTCAGAGAGCAGAAGGAACACGACGGAAAGCTAAACATTCAAATTCTCAAGATTCTGCACTTGGAGCAGGTAACTATAACTGCTGAATGCCTCTGATTTTGTACATGTGAAATGTGAGTCTAACTATAACGTCCCTGTAACCCTTGGTTTTTCAACTGAATTTTTAAGGCTTTTTAATTTTGTTTCCTAACTATAGGCCCTCATTATAACATTGGCGGTAAGTGTCACTTACGGCCATGCTGACTGCTGCCAACATACTGCGACCGTGGTGGTATACCGCTACCCGTATTATGACCCACACATAGAAATCCGCCACTATACAGACACACACACAAGTCCGCCAGCCCAAAGGTCAGTAATAAACTGGCGGTACCAAAACCCACACCGTTATGCCAACAGAAATACGCCCACAGCATCATGACCCACGAATCACCGCGGCGGTCATTCAACCGCAGTAAACCATTGGCGGTACAGACCGCCGTGCTCAAAATATACACACAAAACTACACCACATTGGACAATTCAAACTACACACACCTGACACATACACACACCACACCCACACAATATAAAACACACACTACACACAACACTTTATGACCCAAAGATTTTGGCAAGTGAGAGAGAGACACAAGCCAGGAGCACCCACTGAATCTGAGCCACAAAACACCATCACCCATACACCATCCACGCACCTCACAGCACACACCCCAACACATCACCCCACACAGCCTCAAACATACCACTCACACTACACCTGTGGGACAGCGCCCAAGAACAAGTGATGTCATCAGGAAGAGGTGGAATGACCTACGGGGGAAGGTACATTCCGTGGTTGCAAGACACCAGATAGCTGTACAGAGGACTGGCGGTGGACCTCCACCTCCTCCCCACAACTAACAACATGGGGCGATCATGCATCCTGAGGGCCTTGCAGGAGTAGCAGGAGGACTGGACTCTAGTAAGTCAAATCCTTATTACTTTATCCCCCACCCTACCTGCATGCCATCACAAACAACAACCCCTACCCTCACCCATCACCCCACCACCTCACATATACCCCACCATCACAACCCACCATCCCAATACCAAGCCCTGCATGCATCACCAATGCATGGACCCCTGTCACAGACCTGCATGGACACCCATCACCACAGCATGCACACTAGTGACAGTAACTTAGCCAAACCAATCACAACTCACACATGTCAAAGCTGCCTTGCTAATAACAACCATAAGGGAAAACATACCTATGCACAAGATGACATATGCAGAAACAATAACAAACGCATCCCCAGAGGACCCCCACTCAATGTCACCGGAGAGGGGGTGCCACCATCATCCAGCCCCCCCCCATGAGAGGCCCACAGTGATGACAGCAACTCTGCACACCTGGATCACGATGACCAACCTGGCCCATCAGGGTCCTCTGGACAATCGGTTACCCAGGCACAGTCCCAAGTCACCACAGAGCCTCCCCCCTCAGGAAACACCACCACAGCACCCACCCAGCGGACCCATCCTTCTGTCCCCAGGACACGTCAATCAGCAGTGTGTCCACCACTACAGGGACCACAGGCAACTCCACAAACACAGGACGATCAGGGAGCTGGGGTCAGTGGCAGTGGGCACACAGTTCAGGGGACAGATGCACAAGACAACAGGGAAGCTGGGAGGACTGCTGTGCGACAAGGGGAGGACAGGTCCAGGGAACCGACTAACCACGAGGCACTCACCAACATCCTTAGAGCATACCACCATTCCCAGGAGAACATGGGCCAGATACTGGCCAAGTTGCAGGAGACCCAGCGACTGCAGGAGGGACAGTACTTGGGGATCAGGGAGGACCTGAGGGACAACCACACCACCCTGGCCACCATTGCAGGTTGCTGGCTGACATGGCCAACACCATGAGGGAGGCAGTTGCACACCAACGGGCCACTGACACTAGCCACACCGAAGAACAGCCCTCCACCTCTGCCAACGCTAGTGGACAGGAGGCCCCACCACAGGAACAACAGGCTACCAACACCCCACTCCCTGCAGAAGGAGAACCACCCCGCAAACGGTCTCTGCGATCCAGGCAGAAGCCAGAGAACATTGGCAAGTCCCCTAACAGGAAATAAGACTCTCCTGATTGTCACCCTTGTGTCCCACTCTGTCACCATGTCCACTTTGAACTGCCATTGCTCCACTTCCTATGCCCCCTTGGACAATGCACCTGTGATACAAATAGACTGGACTCTACCCTGGACTTTCCTCCATCAGCAACCCAGCCCATTGCAATATCCCCTCCACTTATTAGCACCTAAATAAACACCCTTTGAACACATTCAAACATGGAGTCTGTCAATTGTTTGACATATGTATTAGTTTCACAAACTGTAAACATTGCAATTCATATGTACTGTAATATTTACATAGGTATGACCTGTAGTGGGCAGCAGTAAACACACCAGGAGCCAGAGTGGGGCACAGAGATCTGAAAATAGAGATGACAAAGGGTACAGTAAGTGGCCATAGAAATAGGGAAATCAGGCTGCCATGTTCAATGTCAAACACAAAACTGCAATGGAAGGTGAAGTTACAGTGTCTTACCTGTCTGTCACTGGAAGTGCTGTTGAATTAGTGTAGTTCTGTTCTCCACATCTTCATACTCTACCTCCACTTCGTCACTGTCCACAGGCTCCACCACTGCCACACGACCATCCCCAGGCTCATCCTCCTGCAGAAAAGGTACCTGGCATCTCTAGGCCAGTTTGTGCAACATGTAACATGCAACGATGATCTGGAACACCTTCTTGGGTGAGCAGTATAGGGACCCACCAGTCAGATGGAGGCACCGGAATCTGGCCTTCAGGAGGCCAAAGGTTCGCTCAATGATCCTCCTTGTTCGCCCATGTGCCTCATTATAATGTTCCTCTGCCCTTGTCCTGGCATTCCTCACTGGGGTCAGTAGCCATGAGAGGTTGGGGTAACCAGAGTCACCTGCCCATATCGAGGGATACCTGTTAGCCACACACCCACCCTTAGGGCCAACCCCACACCCATATACCTACATCAACTGGATGGGGACCACGTGTTCACCTATTAGGCACACCCGGTGCCTCTGGAGTTGCAACATCACATATGGGATGCTGCTATTCCTCAAGATAAAGACATCATGCACAGAGCCAGGATACTTTGCATTGACGTGGGAGATGTACTGGTCCGCAAAACACACCATCTGCACATTCAGGAGTGAAAGCTTTTTCTATTTCTGAACACTTGTTCATTTCTCCGGGGGGGACAAATGCAATATGTGTACCATCAATGGCACCAGTGATGTTTGGGATATGTCCCAGTGCATAGAAGTCAGCCTTCACTGTGGCCAAATCATCCACCTGGGGGATTATGATGTAGCTGCGCATGTGTTTCAGCAGGGCCGACAACACTCTGGTCAGCACGTTTGAGAATATAGGCTGACATCCCTGATGCCATAGCCAGTGTCACTTGGAAGGAACCACTTGCCAGTAAATGGAGCACTGATAGGACCTGCAGAGGGGGGATACCTGTGGGGTGGCAGATAACAGATATCAGGTCTGGCTCTAATTGGGAACACAGTTCTTGGATTGTGGCCCTATCAAGTCTGTAGGTCAGGATAATGTGCCTGTCCTCCATTGTCTCCAGGTCCACCTGGTATCTGTACACGGGGGATGTCTCCATCTCCTATTCATCCTCAGTGGTTGAACTCTAGAGTGAAAAACGGTGAGCAGAAGGTCATATTCACACATATTTCAACATTGACATGCAATTTTTGCTTTACAGAAACAGTATGTGAACTCGTAGGTCAGTTGATGTGCCAATGTCTGCTGTGATGCAGTTAGGTGCCATGGCCCTTGCCCACCTAAAATTGCGGCTGCCTGACCTGTGAGGAGGGACAAGTGGAAATTAGGTAATTCCGCTGGCGTTGTGCGCCGTTGCAGTCGGCGGTCGACGACCACAGTGCAACACCGCATTGGTTATCATAGAGGCCTATGGGTTCCAGGAGCCAATGGCGATGTACGCCGGCGGTGACGGTACACACCGCCACGGACATCACGCCATTTTCTATCTGTTCACTCACCTGCTACCTGACCTTCAACAGGAGAGGGCCTACACTGCAAGTGCTGCTGTGAACTGTGTCTGGAAGCGACAATGTCTCGAGTGTCTGGGGAAAGGGCCCCTGCCTTCACTTCCGAGGAGTTGGAGAGACTGGTGGATGGGGTCCTACCTAGTACTCTTTACTCCATGGTCCTCCAGACAAACAGGTGAGTACACTGTGAGCATGATGCGTGGAGCATGAATGTATGGATTGCTGTGTGTGTAAGCCTTGTGTGGGGGGGCGGTCTGAGGTGTCCTGGGCAGAGTGCTACATGTATGGTGGTCAATGTATGTGTGTAAGGGGATGGGGGGATATGTTGGGCCATGAGTATAACAGTCCAAACGCAATGACTAATTTATTTTCTGCTGTATTTTTTCTGCAGGTCAGCGCCCCTCAGAAAAAAGAGTATTTGGCGTGCCATCACCAAGGAGGTGCGGACCATGGGGGTCTTTGACAGGCGGAGCTCCCACTACCACAAATGGTGGGAGGACCTGCGCCACTGGGCAAGGAAGATGACGGAGGCCCAGCTGGGGCTGGCCTCCCAACGAGGAAGGGGTGCCCGTCGTACCCTGATGCCCCTGATTTTCCGCATCCTGGCAGTGGCCTATCTGGAGTTGGATGGGCACTTGAAGGCATCAGAGCAGCCACAAGGGGGTGAGTACAGATTCAGAATCATGACTTTGAACGTGTTAAGGTAGTACCTGTTCGGGAGATGTGGGTGCCCCTAGGCCAGGGCGAACATGGCAGGGTATGTTCAATGATGGGCAAGCTCAGATGTTAGTGGGCATCTACTACTGGGCAGGGTCCTGTGGGTTTCAGGTGTGCAGCTAATGGCGTTAGGCATTGTACCCCATGGGCTGGTGACTGGCATTGTAACTGGTAGTGCATGGCCTACTGCATAGGGCTGTTCCCTGTGAGTTGTGTACGCCAACGATAGTGTTGTTGCTGGCATTGACGAAGTACACCCTGTGTCTCTCCCCTCCTTTTTGTTTTGTCACCCTGTCCTTGTGTGCATTAGCATCATCTTACGGAGGAGCAGAGGCACCGGCGACGGAGGGAGCTGGATCCCACATGGGCCTGGAGGCCGAACCTACCGACGGTGAGGGCACCAGTAGGACGGAGGGTTAGGGGAGCACCACGACAGAGACAGGAGGGCAGTACCGACAGCAGCATCTCCTCCGATGGCAGCACCCTGGTGGTGGCAGCCACCTCAGTGACCACCCCAACTACAGGTACAGCCACCACCCCAGTACCAGCACTGCCCTCCCAGCAGCCCCTCAGCGTGTTTCCCGTGCCCGCTCACGCAGGAGGGTGGACATCTCCTTTGCTCCAGGCACCTCAGGCCCTGCTCCAGTCAGCCCTGCTGCTCTCAGTGAGGAGGCTATTGACCTCCTGAGATCCCTCTCTGTTGGGCAGTCAACTATACTGAATGCCATCCAGGGTGTCGCAAGGCATTTCTAACAAACAAATGCACACCTTGAGGACATTCACTCTAGCGTGGCAGCCTATCAGAGAGCATTCCAGGTTCTGGCCAAGTCACTGATGGCAGCCATTGTCCCTGTCTCCAGCCTCCCCCTCCAACTTCTTGTACCCAGTCCCAGTCCCCTCAACCCCAGCCAATCCCAAGCACACCTTCAGACCAGCAATCACCCAAATCAACACACAGAAGTGGCTCAGGCAAACACAAGCACCTCACTTTATCTCACAGGCACTCATACAAGCACCATCCACATGCAGACACACTAACATACACTGCCTCCACTGTGTCCCTCTCCTCCTCCTCATCCACCTCCCTCCCAGTAGCATCTCCACTCACACCTGCATGCACTACATCCTCATCTACTACCTCCATCACCAGCACGCCTATCACGACATGCCCCTCACTGGCAGTCACCACCCCCACATCCATGCACACATCCCCTGTGTTTGCTCCCATTGTGTCTGTGACCCCTCATCCCAAAGTACACAAATGCAAGCACTCAGACACCCGACAGCCATCCAACTCACAACAGCATCCAGTCCATTCACCTGCACCCAAACACAGCAGACTTACACCTCCTACAACCACTTCCTCTTCCACCACACCCAAACCATCACCCTCTTCCTGCCCCAGTGTCCCTAAGAAGCTTTTCCTCATCAACATTGACCTATTCCCTACCCCCCGTCCTTCACCTTGGGCCAGGGTGGCCAGAACCCAGCCAAGCACCCCAGCCACCCAGTCCATGGCCAATGTGGTTTCTGCAGCAACTGCAGGTGTGAGAGGCTCCAAGGAGGCACCCGTCAGCCCAGCCATTGTGCCAGTACCGCCTGCCAAGGCCAAGAAGGGTCCGCCACCTAGCAAGGGCAAGAAGGGGACACTAGCCAGCAAGGGGAAGGAGGTACCACCAGCCAGCAAGGTCAAGGAAAAGACACCAGCTGGCAGAGGCAAGGAGGCACCACCATCTGCCAAGGGCAGGAAGGGGCACACAACAGCAGCCATGGCAATTCAGCCGTCCGAGGCTGCAGGTGAAGGCCTGGAGGCTACCACCACCACTGCCAGCACTGCCACCTGCAGTGCAATTGGCATCCACTGAGCAGCCGTCACTGCCGGTGAGCAGTGTGTAGTGGTGACTACATGGGCTGCAGTGCGTCCTGACCCCTGCAACACTTGTCGGTGTGACACACAGTTGAGAGACTGTGACCTTGCCCCATCTAGGATGAAGCACATTGGGAACAAGGCTCCCTCCAGAACCAGTGGAAGAAGGCATCCACTCAGCCCCTCCTTGCCAGGATGAAGCACACTGGGCACAAGGCCTCCTCCAGAACCAGTGGAAGAAGGCATCTACTCAGCCCCTCCTTGCCAGGATGAAGCACACTGGGCACAAAGCCCCCTCCAGAACCAGTGGAAGAATGCATCCACTCAGCCCCCCCTTGCCAGGATGAAGCACACTGGGCACAAGGCCCCCTCCAGAACCAGTGGAATAAGACATCCACTCGCAAGATGGTGGGTTTGCACTCCCCAGGACCAAGCAGTGGGCAGACCACCCACTAGAGAGACTGTGGCTTTGCACTCCCCATGACCAAGCAGTGGGCATGGAGCCCCCTCCAGGCCAGTGGCGTTGTAACATCTTCCGGCAGAGGTGCCCCCCCATTTCCAGTCCCTCTGAGGTGCCTGTGTGTTTTCGACCTGATGCTCCTGCAGCGTTGTCTCTGTATTGAGGCAGGATTCAAGTGTGGCCTTGGGCTATGTGTTATGGCCCAGTGAGCCACGGACATTTTGGAGTGGGCATTGTCCCTCCTTTTGTATATATTGTACATACTGTTTATTGTTTAAGGATGTATCTATCTAAAACTGTACTATTACACTCATTTTACTCCATTCCTTTTGTCCTTGCGTTATTCCTGAGGGTTACGGGGTGTATATATAATGTTGTTGCATCTGTTTGTGTGTGTGGTGTTGGGGTGGTGGTGGCGATGGGGGTGTTGCGTGTGTGTGTCACTCTCGTTTTCCTCCCCCCTCCCTTGTGTGCTAGGTGCAGTACTCACCGTTGTCGTCTTGGCCGGCGTTCATGTTCCAGGTGTATGAGAAGGTACATCAGCATTGGAAAAAAGTGCAGCTCGGGTTCCATGGCATCGTGGTTCTTCCTTGAGTGTTGTGAGGTGAATCGTTCCCCTTCAGTGTTCTGTTTCCGCCGTGCTTTTGATGGCGTTGGTACCACCCCGGAAAAGCTGGCGGATAGGCATGTTGTAATGCTGTGGGCGGTACATTGTCTTCCTCCTGGCTGTTGGCGGTTACCGCCACGGTGTTTGTTGCAGCTGCCGTGGCGGTCGGTCTGTTAAAGGGGCTGTTTGTGTTGGCGGTTTCCACCGTGGTCATGATTCCATTTTTTTTTACCGCCAGCCTGTTGGTGGTGTTACCACCGTTTTATCACCGATGGCCAGGGTTGTAATGAGGGCCATAATGTCCCTATAACCTTTGGTTTTGTCAGTGAGTTTCTAAAGTTTTATTCATTTTATTTCCGAACTCTAACATCCCTGTAACCTTTGGATTTTTCTGTGAATTTCTATATTTTTTTACAGAAAGTATTCTGAATTGTTATTTATTAGTGTAAGTAAGGAAGGAAAACTGAGCAAAATGTGAGAAAAGATAGTAGATTATACAGCAAATGGAGTTAAAATAATGGGAATGTAAGTGCAGAGCAGGGGGGCAAAATATAAAGGAAGAAGTGAAATGTGATATGTACAGTAAGCATGTAGAATGAAAAATGTATACTGCTTATTAGATAATGTTTCTTTTTTACATTTTTTTGGGATCCATGGATTTTCTGCGGATCCGCAGATTGTCGTATCACTGAACTCTGTGCTTTTTGTTCCGATCATGTGATGCTTAAAAAAAATGCCTGAACTCTAATCTGCAGATTAATTGTTTTCTTGATAAAGATTTTATGTATATGGCGGCTTCTATATTAAATTGTACTGTAAAAATGACCATGAATATGAGCTGGTAAATGCTTTTGATAATTTTTTCCCAGATAAATAAGGTATTTTAACATGATGGTGAATCCGCGGATTACCGACGAAATCTTTGGATTTGCCAAATGATGACAAATAAACCTGCCTTTCTATTGGTTAAGATGAACCTCACCCAACTTTTTAAAAAAACACACCCAGTATTGGTCCTTTTTCATTGTCTGGTGCAAAAGGCAGTCAAAATCTTCTACCTCCTGAGAAGCCATGGCAGAGGATGCTGGTCCAAATAAATCTGAGGGACCAGAGGTTAAAGAAGAAGATTTGGAATATGGGCATCCTGAGAAGAAAGAGAGTGATGTGTGTATCTGGTTTACTGTTGCAACAGGAGAGAAAAAGGTCATTGCTATGTATGTTGAATGCAAGCGGTGTGGGAAGCAGGTTTCTTAGGCACACTAAAAAATTTAGTCAAATCAAATCAAATCAAAAAACATTTATAAAGCGCGCTACTCACCCGTGAGGGTCTCAAGGCGCTAGGGGGAGGGGGTTACTGCTGCTCGAAGAGCCAGGTCTTGAGTTGCCTCCGGAATGCGAGGTGGTCCTGGGTGGTCCTGAGGTTGGTGGGGAGGGAATTCCATGTCTTGGCCGCCAGGTAGGAGAAGGATTTCCCACCTGCCGTGGTGCTGCGGATGCGAGGGACGGCGGCGAGTGCGAGGTTGGCGGAGCGAAGTTGATGGGTGGGCGTGTAGAAACTGAGGCGACGGTTGAGGTATTCGGGTCCCTTGTTGTGGAGGGCTTTGTGTGAGTGGGTGAGGAGCCGGAAGGTGATCCTTTTGTTGACGGGAAGCCAGTGCAGGTGTCTCAGGTGGGCGGAGATGTGGCTGTTGCGGGGTATGTCGAGGACGAGGCGGGCGGAGGCGTTTGGAATTCGCTGCAGACGTTTCTGGAGTTTAGCGGTGGTTCCTGCGTATAGGGTGTTGCTGTAGTCCAGGCGGCTCGTGACGAGGGCGTGGGTCACGGTCTTTCTGGTGTCGGCGGGGATCCAACTGAAGATCTTTCCGAGCATGCGAAGGGTGAGGTAGCAGGAGGATGATACGGCGTTGACTTGTTTGGTCATGGTAAGAAGTGGGTCCAGGATGAATCCGAGGTTGCATGTGTGCTCTGAGGGGACTGGTGCGGTGCCAAGGGCCTTGGGCCACCAGGAGTCGTCCCAGGCGGACGGGGTGTTTCCGAGGATGAGGACTTCCGTTTTGTCTGAGTTCAGTTTCAGACGGCTGAATTTCATCCATTCTGCGACGTCTTTCATTCCATCTTGCAGGTTGGTCTTGGCGCTGGAGGGGTCCTTGGTGAGGGAAAGTATCAGCTGAGTGTAGTCGGCGTAGGAGGTGATGTTGATGTTGTGTTCGCGTATGATGTAGGCGAGGGGGCTCATGTAGACATTAAAGAGAGTCGGGCTGAGCGAGGAGCCTTGTGGGACGCCGCATATGATCTCCGTGGGGTCTGAGCGGAAAGGTGGGAGGTAGATTCTTTGGGAGCGGTTGGAGAGGAAGGAGGTGATCCAGTCAGGCCTGTCCTTGGATCCCGGTGGAGCGGAGGTGGGATACTAGGGTTCGGTGACAGACAGTGTTGAAGGCAGCCGAGAGGTCGAGGAGGATGAGGGCGACTGTTTCTCCGTTGTCCATCAGAGTTCTGATGTCGTCTGTGACTGAGATGAGGGCGGTTTCTGTGCTGTGATTGGCTCGGAATCCAGACTGAGAGGGGTCGAGTAGGTTGTTGTCTTCAAGGAAGTTGGTAAGTTGCTTGTTGACGGTCTTCTCTATGACTTTGTCAGGGAAGGGGAGGAGCGAGATGGGGCGGAAGTTCTTCAGGTCGCTGGGGTCCGCCGTAGGTTTCCTCAGTAGTGCGTTGACTTCTGCGTGTTTCCAGCTCTCGGGGAAGGTGGCAGAAGCAACCGAGCTGTTGATGATGGTCTGGAGATGCGGGGCGATGATGTCGTCGGCTTTGTTGAAGATGAAGTGTGGGCAGTGGTCCGAGGGGGCACCGGAGTGGATGGAGTTCATGGTAGCTTTGGTCTCTTCCGTGCTGATGTGAGTCCAGGCATTGAGGGTGATAGCTGGGGTTGTAGGTTCTGTGGTGGTTGGGTGGGTCTGGTGTCCGAAGCTGTTGTGTAGGTCGGTGATCTTACGATGGAAGAAGGTGGCGAGGGAGTTGCAGAGGTCTTGTGAGGGCGTGATGGCGTTGACGTTGGCGTTAGGGTTGGAGAGCTCTTTGACAATGTTGAAGAGTTCTATACTGTTGTGAGTGTTCTTGTCCAGTCTGTCTGTGAAGGAATTTCTTTTGGTGGCGCGGATCAGTTGGTGCTGTGCGCGGGTAGCGTTTTTGAGGGCAGACATGTTATCTGCGGTGTGGTCCTTGCGCCAGGCATTCTCGAGGGTGTGCCAGTTTATTTTAGATTCCTTGAGGGTGTCTGTGAACCAGAGAGGTTTCTTGGTGTTGGTCTGTCTTGGGAGGCGTCTGAGGGGTGCGAGGTTGTCTGCGCAGTTGGTGATCCAATGCGTGAGGCTGAGGGCTGCGTCGTTGGGGTCGGTGGAGAAGGTGGGTTGGTTGTCGCTGAGAGTGGAGAGAAGCTGTTCCGCAGGGATTTTGTTCCAATGTCTGCGTGGGATGGATTGTGTGCGGAGGTGGCGAGTCTCGCGTCGGAAGGTGAAGTGGACACATCTGTGGTCGGTCCAGTGTATTACGGAGGAGTGGCTGAAGGATACGTGGTTGCTGGCGGAGAAGATGGGGTCGAGCATATGTCCGGCGATGTGGGTGGGGGTGTTCACCAGTTGCTTGAGACCGAGGTTGGCGAGGTTGGCGAGCAGGGCGGTGGTGTTGGGGTCGTTGTTCTGTTCCAGGTGGAAGTTGAGGTCACCGAGGAGGATGCAGTCCGGCGAGGCAAGGGCGTGTGGGGAGATGAAGTCAGTGATAGAGTCGCTGAAGAGGGCGCGTGGTCCAGGGGGTCTTTAGATGAGAGTTCCTCTGAGGGTGGTCCTGGGGTCTGTGTGGATCTGGAAGTGCAGGTGTTCGGCGGCGAGGGGGGTGTCTTCGGTGGAGGTGGTGACGTTGATGGAGTCCAGGAAGACGATGGCGATTCCTCCACCGACTTGGTTGGTGCGGTCTCTCCTGGAGATCTTGGAGCCGTCGGGGATGGCTATGGCGATGTCGGGGGCTGAAGAGGCGTTCATCCAGGTCTCAGTGATGAAGGCGACGTCCGGTGCGGTGGAGTCCAGGAGGTCCCATAGTTCAATGGCGTGCTTGTGGATGGCGCGTGCGTTGATCAGGATGCATTTGAGGTGCTTGTTGGCGCGTAGGCTGGCGGGAGGGGTGGTTTCGCGGTGGAAGGTGAGTTTGCAGGTGAGGCATGCGAAGGGTCCGTGGGTGCGTTTAGGGTTGGCTTGGAAGCAGGTGCTGGAGCGCCCCGGGTTGAGGGCGTGGAGGGTGTTGGGGTCGTAGCGGTGCTGAGGGGTTTGGGAGTGCTGGGGGCCAGGGGTCGTGGCGCTGGGCGCGGTCCAGGTGCAGACGGGCTTGCCTTTGGCGCGCCTTCGGCTGGCCAGCGGCGCGGCCACGCAGCTGCCGCCATAAGAGGGAGGAGGGGTCAGCTGGGGGTGGGGGGAGGAGGTGGGGCGACGAATGGGAGCAGGGGGGGCGGGGCCGAGCAGGAGGTGGCGGCAGGAAAGTGAAGGGTGGGGGGGTCAGGTAGAGGGGAGGGGAGAAAAGATAGGGGAGGGGGGTTACAGAGGTGGAGGGGAGTAAGGAAGAACAGAAGAACAGAAGCGAGAAGAGTCAAGAACAGAAGAGAGAAGAGTCAAGAACAGAAGAGAGAAGAGTCAAGAACAGAGGAGAGAAGAGTCAAGAAGAAGGGTAAAGAAGAAGAGGAGAGAAGAGTCAAGAACAGAATAGAGAAGAGTCAAGAAGAAGAGTCAGGCAGAAGAGGAGAGACCTGAGAAGCAGAGGGGAAGCATCCAGAAGATGGGGGGAGACCACAGAGGAAGAGAAGGAACACGCAGAGAAAAGTACAGAGGAGGAGAAGAACACGCAGGACGGGGTGCAGAGATGAAAGAAGAACACAGATGAAGAACACAGATGAAGAAAGAAGAAAGAACACGCAGGTCGGGGTGCAGAGTAGAAAGAAGAACACAGATGAAGAACACAGATGAAGAACACAGAAGAAGGACACAAAAGAAGAGAGAACACGCAGGACGGGGTGCAGAGGAGAACACAGATGAAGAACACAGATGAAGAGCACAGAAGAAGAAAGAAGAAAGAACACGCAGGTCGGGGTGCAGAGGAGAAAGAAGAACACAGATGAAGAAAGAAGCAGGAAGAGAACGCGGTGAGGAAGAGGAGCGGGCCGAGGAAGAGCAGAACACGCAGCAAGAGGGCTGCAGAAGAGGAGCAGAGAGCGAAGGGAAGAAGGACAGCAGAGGTGCGGAGAGAGATTGGAGGAGAGAGCGGAAGGCAGAAGACAGAGGTACAGGAAAAGAGAGGTGAGTAGCGCGGGGCTGGGCGAGGGGCTGGGCGGGCGGAGTACTTACTGTTTTTAGCAGGTCTTGGTGGGAGGTGTCAGGAGCCTGGGCTGGTGGAGCTGCAGCGGCAGGGGGAGCGACCTACCCTCGGGTCAAGGGTCGCTGACTCTGCCGTGCAGCTGCTGCCATAAGAGGGAGGAGGGGTCAGCTGGGGGCGGGGGCAGGAGGGGGGCGACAAATGGGAGCAGGGGGGGCGGGCCGAGAAGGAGGTGGCGGCGGGAAAGCGGAGGGTGGGGGGTCAGGTAGAGGGGAGGGGAGAAAAGATAGGGGAGGGGGGGTTACAGAGGTGGAGGGAGTAAGGAAGACCAGAAGAACAGAAGTGAGAAGAGTCAAGAACAGAAGAGAGAAGAGTCAAGAACAGAAGAGAGAAGAGTCAAGAAGAAGGGTAAAGAAGAAGAGGAGAGAAGAGTCAAGAGAGAAGGAAGAAGAGTCAAGAAGAAGAGGAGAAGAGTCCGGAGAGAAGAGAGAAGAGTCAAGAATAGAAGAGAGAAGAGTCAAGAAGAAGAGTCAGGCAGAAGAGGAGAGACCTGAGAAGCAGAGGGGAAGCGTCCAGAAGATGGGGGGAGACCACAGAGGACGAGAAGGAACACGCAGAGAAAAGTACAGAGGAGGAGAAGAACCCGCAGGACAGGGTGCAGAGAAGAAAGAAGAACACAGATGAAGAACACAGATGAAGAACACAGAAGAAGGACACAAAAGAAGAGAGAACACGCAGGACGGGATGCAGAGAAGAACACAGATGAAGAACACAGATGAAGAAAACAGATGAAGAACACAGAAGAAGAAAGAAGAGAGAACACGCAGGTCGGGGTGCAGAGGAGAAAGAAGAACACAGATGAAGAACACAGATGAAGAACACAGAAGAAGGACACAAAAGAAGAGAGAACACGCAGGACGGTGTGCAGAGAAGAACACAGATGAAGAACACAGATGAAGAACACAGAAGAAGAAAGAAGAAAGAACACGCAGGTCGGGGTGCAAAGGAGAAAGAAGAACACAGATGAAGAACACAGATGAAGAACACAGAAGAAGGACACAAAAGAAGAGAGAACACGCAGGACGGGGTGTAGGACGGTGTGCACAGCACTTCCAAAATGTGGAAGCATATAAAAAGTTATCCTGAATGTGCCTACCTGAAAAGATTGAGAGAGAGCTACAGAAACATCAGATGCTGCTCCTTCTACTTCTGCTTCTTCAGAAATACCTGCAGATATTTGTATTGCACCTACATGCAAGGAGTTCAAAGACATGGTTGTTCACTGTGGCAAGTGCCACGAAGTAGTAATTTAAAAAAGTGAAGAAGTTATTACCATATGAGTGAAGGTAAAAAGCAAGAAAACTTTCCTTTAAAAAAACATGTAAAAAAAGTTTCTTATTCGAACTGCCATATTTTCTTCTATTGACTGGACATAGTAGTGTTTATGTTAGTTAATGTGTTGTTGTATGAGTATGTGTTTCAGTATATATACATACATACATACACCTACACATATACGTAAACATATATATATATATATCAGTGTATGCGCCTGGCTCTCTTCCTTTATGCACTGGTATGTGTCTAGGTATATCAGTTTATGCATCAGTGCGTGCCTGGGTGTATCGGTGTCTCATTAGTGTGTTCGTGGGTAGGTAGTGTGTGTATCAGTGTGTCCCTAGGTGTGCCAGTGTATGAATCAGTGTGTTCCTGGTTGTGTTTGTGAATGCATTAGTGGCTACCTGGATGTGTCACTGTATGCATTAGCGTGTGCCTGGCTGTGTCAGTGTATGCATCACTGTATGTCTAGGTGCATCAGTGTATGCATTATTGTGTATCTGGGTGTGGCAGTCTGTGTATCAGAATAAGCCTATGTATATCAGTATATGTATCAGTGCATGACTAGGTGTTTCAGTATACGCATCTGTGTGTGTTGATGTGTTACTGTGTGCCCTAGTGTGTGCTTGGGTGTGTTGGGTGTGTCAGTGTATGCATTAGTGTGTGTCTGGGTGTGTCAGTGTGTAATTAGTGAATGTCTAGGTGTGAATATATGTATCTGTATGTGTCCAAGTGTGCTACTACTTGCATCACCTATGTTGATAGGTGTGTCAGTGTTCGCATGAATGTCTTCCCGGGTGTATCAGTGTGTGCATCAGTGTGTGCCAAGGTGTATCAGTGTATGCAACAGTGTATAAATTGGTGTATGTGTGTGTAAATCAGTGTGTACCTAGCTGTGTGAGTTCATGCATCACACTGGATGTGCCAGTGTATTATTAGTGTGTGTCTGGGTGTGTTAATGTATGTATCAGCAAGTATAGTGCTGTGTATATCAGTGTGTCAATCTATACAATAGTGTGTTCCTAGGTGTGTCAGTGTATGCATCAGGTTGTTTGGGTGTGTAGTGTGTGGATTTGTGTATGCCTAGATATGTCAGTGTATACCTGAGTGTGTAGCTGGGTGTGTTACTGTGTCATTAGTGTGTGGCTGTGTGTATCTGGATGTGTTACAGTATCAGTTAGTGTATGCTGGGGAGTACAGATATATGGATGGGATACAATGTATTTTTGTTGTTGAATACACGTTATCTGTGGTGCAGATGATTTGGAAGGAAATGTGTTCTTGATAAGGTAAGTTTCCAAGCAAAATGTTGCTTCTGTTGAGAGTACCCCTACTTTAATTTTCTTTAGAATATTGCCATACTGAATATCAGATGCATGAGACATGTTTCTAATTAGTTCTTTGTACTGGAAATTCAACCAAATGTTGACATTTACAACGCTTCCTAAAAAATTAAATTTCTTCATGTATAAGGGTCGTAAAAAGAGACCGTCCTTTCACTAGGGTAAGTTGCAACAAATCATCAAAAGCAAGTACATGCTTTCCTCCTACAAAGACATCATACTCTGTCTATAATATTTGTTGCATTCTTAAATGTACAAAGGCGAGAAATAAGTTTGAGACTATGCTCACCTCTTCGATGATTAATAGTTTCAATTTCTTCAAAATTCTGGAAACTTTGTGACACGCTTCTCCTGATAACGTTCGGTACTCCAGTGTATTTTTGTGTTTAACAGGGAGCATAGTAGATGATGTAAGGTAATTCCTTTGATTTATGTGCAGCTAATACAGTAGGAGATGTTACCATACACAATGAAGTCGAATCTGTGCTATTTTGAAAATAGGTGATCAGTACTTGTATTAAAAAGCTTTTTTCCACTTCCAGCTTTTTCACTGATATACAAAAAAATTGGCCTAAAAGTTGAACATTTACATTGATGGTTTTCCTGAAGGAATCCATGCTCTATTTTTCCTGTAACTTCCATATATATTTAATTATTTTCATTATTGAGTTGTTTTACTAACTGTTGCAAGTTAACGTTTTCTTCTCTTGCTTGTTGCATTGCTGGCTTCACTTTATTCATCGCTACAGCACCATAGTTTTTGATTATTGGCTTCCGAGGAGGCTCTAGACTGAGAGGTGCAGAACTCTGGCTGCTTTGTGAACTTTCTTTTGCTGTCTCTTTAGCAATTGTTTCTTCTTGTTCAATTTTTAATTTAACATTTGTAGGTAGTTGGGAAATATTGGACACATAATACAATCCTTTACAGCATTAAAAGAGTCTTCATAGCAGTCATAATTTCTAAGTAACTCTGTTTCAGGATGCCAAGGGTTGAATAGCTGCAGAAGTGCTAAGTTGAAAAATTATTTTCTGTCAGAAGTTTGACAAGTACGTTTTCTATGGTTGATTAAGTTCCCTTGCGTATGTCGAGCCAAACAACCATCATAACCATCTACAGCATATTTCTCTTTATCTATGTTTTCTGTCACATTGCTTCTATACCTATAGTACTGTAGAATTGAATAAAGACACCTATTTTTGAGGTGTGGACTTCTCCTAGGATAGTAGGTATCCAGCATATTTGTTTTTAGCATATTTGTTATTACAATTGTAGATAGTAGGTATCCAGCATATTTGTTTTTACAATCTCTCTGGATCAAACTGTGCCAGGTACTCAACTTGTGCAAAAGATTTCAACACTGTAATTCGTGTTTTATCAAGTCCTAGACTAACCCAAACAACTCCCTTTGACTTTTAGAATAAGCTAGCTGAACTCAGTCTGTCACAACATTCAAAAGAACTTATTTCCCCATGAAACAACATTTTCAAGCTGAAACTTTATAACTTCTTTGACATATTAACTAGTAAAGGAGGGAGAAAGAAGCTGTCTCTAAAGTTCATACATAGTGGCTTTCTTTTAATTTATACACATCAACTAACTCTTGCCAGATCTTCTTACTTTTTGTGGGAACTCCATTTACTAGAATAATGAGTGGTTAATCCACATCTTTCTGAACACCCACATTGTCAAAATGTTTCTTGAAATCTAAAGGTAAATACACAACTCTTCCTTTGAGTCCTTTCTGAAGTTCTGTTGGTGGCAGTTTCCCTGTTTTGGGCTCCATTTGAATAATTGCTTGAAATGGGTGCACAGTTTGTATTGGAATTGATTCATGCACATTTAATGTATTAAGTTTTTCTGGAATTGGCACTAATTCTAATCTATTGTGAATTGTTTTAGATGCCTTAATAACATTCTCCAATTTGTTATAACAATACTTACATATTGTTTCTTTTGTGTCTAAATTAAACTGTTCTTCTAGAAGTAGATATGCCCCAAATTTCTTCCACTCATTATTGCTATTTTCTTCAGTTTTAGAACATAGAACTGCATTACCAGTTTGGTTTTTGTTATTAGTATGGTGACAACAGGCACATACATATTCAGGTATCTTAGAACACAGTATAGTGAACTTTTCTGTCTCCTATACATTTTTCAGGACTCATCTGTCTATCCACTTCTTCTACAGCTCTCAACACTTCCTCCTCATTTTCTCTATTATTTGCTTCAGGCCCAAAGAAACAGAACTGAAAATCTTCAAAAATGTTCTCATCTCTTCTACACAATATTGTAACAGAGCTCTATTCAAATATACTAAACATAAAGCTGGACTTTGTTGTTTTCAGTATACTTCTAAGGTGTTTTTAATTCTATTTACTAACTATAATGTCCCTGTAAGCTTTGCTTTTTTCAGTGAATTTCCATGTTTTTTTAACGTATAGCAATTTTCATTACTATATGTTAATCCAACCACTTTGGCTGTGCGCAGCTGTGATCGGCCGCAGTATAACCACTCAACCCTGCATGGCACTCCTATTCAGGCCTCCTATCCTCAGGCCCAGTGTAAATATTTTTTGGGGGAGGAGGGCACTGCCTGCCCCCCGGCCGATCTCTGTCCCAAGGATCCCATCTCCTGGTACCTGACATAAACAGCTACATGTTTTGGGTGGATGATGGGGGGAGGGAGCATGCGACACACCTCCTTAGGCTGATATTGACCTGAGGACCCCACACCCATGGCCTAAATTGCCCGTGGGGACCCGATCACCCAGGGAGTGGCCTAATTATTTTTTGGGGGAGGGAGTGCATGTGGCTCTCTCCCCAGGTCATCCCCTAGCACCCTACATATTTCTTTTGGGGGGGGAAGCTGCATGGTCCCTGTTGGACCTGGCCCTTTTTACAGGGTCATCCCCAAACTTTTTGCCTCCTTCCTCCTATTTAGTCTGAACTGTTTTTGTTGGCTTTTAAAGTCTGAGCACTATGCTGTCTGTGTAAATTGTACTGTTGATTGGATTATCCATGATTGGCATATTTGATTTACTAGTAAGTCCCTAGTAAAGTCACTAGAGGTGCCCAGGGCCTGTAAATCAAATGCCACTAGTGGGCCTGCAGCACTGATTGTGCCACCCACATAAGTAACACTGTAATCATGTCTCAGACCTGCCACTGTGTGTGTGCAGTTTTAAAGTGTAAATTCGACTTTGCAAGTGTCCCCACTTGACAGGCCTTACCCTTCCCTTTTCCTACATGTAAGACACCCCTAAGGTAGTCCCTAAGTAGCCCATGGGCAAGGTGCAGTGTATGGTTAGGGTAGGACATATAATATTGTGTTATATGTCCTGACAGTGAAATACTGCCAAATTTAGTTTTTACTGCTGCAAGGCCTATCTCTCTCATAGGTTAACCTGGGGGCTGCCTTTAAACATGATTAAAGCGTAGCTTCCCTTTGAGAGTAGATAGACATGTGGAGTTTGGGACCTCTGAACTCACAATTTAAAAATACATCTTTTAGTAAAGTTGGTTTTAAGACTGTGGGGGTCATTCTGACCCCCGCGGGCGGCGGGCGGCGGGAGCCGCCCGCCTGGAGGGAGCCGCCATATGGCCGCTCCGCGGTCGAAAGACCGCGGAGGCCATTCTGGCTTTCCCGCCAGCCCAGCGGGAAACCCCTCCCCACGAGGAAGCCGGCTCCGAATGGAGCCGGCGGAGTGTGTATGTGCAACGGGTGCAGTGGCACCCGTCGCGTATTTCAGTGTCTGCAAAGCAGACACTGAAATACAAAGTGGGGCCCTCTTACGGGGGCCCCACAACACCCCATATCGCCATCCTGTTCCTGGCGGGTGACCCGCCAGGAACAGGATGGCGGTATGGGGTGTCAGAATCCCCATGGCGGCGCAGCAAGCTGCGCCGCCATGGAGGATTCTGCAGGACAGCGGAAAACCGGCGGGAGACCGCTGGTTTTCCTGTTCTGACTGCGGCTGAACCGCCGCGGTCAGAATGTCCTGAGGAGCACCGCCAGCCTGTTGGCGGTGCTCCAGCATCCCCGGCCCCGGAATGACCTCCTGTGTGTTTGAAAATGCCACTTTTAGAAATTGGGCATTTTCTTGCTTGAACCATTTTTGTGACTCTGCCCATTTGTGGATTCCCTGTCTGTGTTAGTTTGACAGTTGGGCTGTTTGCATCTCTCTCTAGACAGTGACACAAACGGGCTGGGGTGTAGCCTGCATATTCCAATGAGACATCTGTGCTAGGAGGGAGGGGATGAGTGGTCACTCGCACCTGAAAGGGGTGTGCCTGCCCTCACACAGTGCAGACTCCAACCCCCTGGTGTGTGTCTGGGGCCTTGCCTGGGCAAGGCAGGATTTCACACTCAAGTGAGACTTTCCTTTGAAGTAAGCCTACTTCAAATGCCAACATGGGTATAAGAAAAGGACCCAAAACCACAGACTTTAGACACTTCTTGGGGTAGATACTCTACCTCACAGACACTTCAGGACAAGAAACCTGCTTTTGAAGAGTCCCTGAACCAGGCCTGCCAAGAGGAACTGCCTGGCTGCCCAAAGGACTCACTGGGACTGCTTTTTTGACAAGGACTACTGAGTTGCTGTTGCCCTGCTGCCTTGCTGCTCCCTGGCTGTGCTGAGAAGTGCTCTCCAAGGGCTTGGATAGAGCTTGCCTCCTGTTCTCTGAAGTCTCAGGACCAAAAAGACTTCACTCCTGCAACTGGACTTGTTGTGCGGCTAAAATTCAACGCACAGCCTGCTAAAAACGACGCACAGCCTGCACCGTGGTGAGAAATTCACTGCACGCCGAACCGGGACGAAGCAGCCCGACTTCCAGAGAGAATATCGACGCAGCACCTGCCATGCGGGAGAAATGTCCCCGCAACGCCAACTGGATCGACGCAGAGCTAGTGATTTGACGCACAGACCCCGGGGTTCCAGAAAAACCTGCAACCCGATGAGGAACCAAGTCCGTGTGCCAGAAATTGATGCACAGCCTTCCCCTGCGTGGAAAATAACAACGCAAGTCCATGTGCGAAGGGGCGAAACCGACACACACCTCTCCGTCTTCCACACATCTCCTCCTTTGCAGTCCCTTGTGGAGCTTTTGTACACGAACCAGGTACTTTGTGCTTGCAAGAAACATTTATTATATTTAAGAGACATTTACTTGTTTTTAAAAGACCTAAGACACTTTAGCCCTCATTACAACCCTGGCGGTCAGTGTTAAAGCGAAGGTAATACAGCCAACTGGCCGGCTGTAAAGAAAATGGAATCACGACCATGGTGGAAACCGCCATCATAGACAGCCACTTTAACACTCCGACCGCTACGGCGGTAGCAACAAACACTGCAGCGGTAACCGCCAACAGACAGGTGGAAGACAATTTACCGCCCACACTACTACAAGGCACCAATCCGCCAGCTTTTCCGGGGCGGTACCAACACCATCAAAAGCACAGCGGAAACAGGACTTTGAACGGAAACCACTCACCTTTTGACACCCAAGGAAGAACTAGGACGCCATGGAGCCCAATCTGCAGATCCTACCCATGTTGCTGTATCTACTAATACACAAAGAAGTGGAAAGAAGGTGGCGGCGGGGACGACGACGTTGAGTATTGCACCTAGCACAAAGGGGAGGGGAGGAGGGAAAAGAGAGTGACACACACACGACACGCAACACCCCCACCCCCCAACCACATCAACATACACACACACATATGCAATAACATCACAGATACACCCCGTCACCCCCTGGAAGAACGCAAGGACAAAACGAAATGAGTTTAACTAGTGTTATATTGGAATAATCAGATGGATCAAGAGAACAGTAAATAATCAGTATAAACAAATAATTACATCAAGTACACAAGTCCGTACACTGTCCCATAAAATGTCCGTGGACCAGTGGTCCAAAAAAGTATGGGCGAAGCCCACACATGACACCTGCCTCAAAACGGAGAGGACACTGCAGGGCACTCCACTGGTTCTGGAGGGGGCTTTGTGCCCAGAGTGCTTCATCCTGCCAAAGATAGAGTGAGTGGATGCATTTCTCCACTGGTTCTAGAGGGGGCTTTGTGCCCAGAGTGCTTCATCCTGCCAAGGACTGGGTGAATAGATGCATTTCTCCACTGGTTCTGGAGGGGGCTTTGTGTCCAGAGTGGTTCATCCTGCCAAGGATAGGGTGAATGGATGCATTTCTCCACTGGTTCTGGAGGGGGCTTTGCGCCCAGAGTGCTTCATCCTGCCAAGGAATGGGTGAGTGGATGCATTTTCCACTGGTTCTGGAGGGGGCTTTGTGCCCAGTGTGCTTCATCCTGCCAAGGATAGGGTGAGTGGATGCATTTCTCCACTGGTTCTGGAGGGAGCTTTGTGCCCAGAGTGCTTCATCCTGTCAACGACTGGGTGAGTGGATGCATTTCTCCACTGGTTCCGGAGGGGGCTTTGTGCCCAGTGATGCTGCACCTGGGGTGTGGTAATTGACATCCTCTCATCTGGGTGTCTTAGCCGCGCGATGTACCTGGAACAGGTAGCATGATACTCCATGGAGGCAGAGCCACACTCAATCCTGCGGCGACTTAGGCTGCCACTTGCTGGTTCGTGTCAATGCTGGATGTAGTGTCTCAAGTGGCATGTCCAGGGTCCAGGACATCACCTGCAGACTCTGACAGCTGCCCAATGGGGATGGGGCTGACGTCCAACAGAGTGGCATCGGCTGTGCCCTTGGTGGTTCTGATGGTGGTGCAGGTGGCGGTGGCTGCGGCGGAGATGCTGCCAGTGCTGGCCATGGTGCAAGTATGTGTTGTGGCGGATGGAGACACCCTTCCGTCTCAGGCAGCCTCGGGTGGCTGATCCTTGGGGAGGATGCTGCAGCCTGATGTTGTGGCAGTGGCGGTGCAGGTGTCGGTGCAGGTGGCAGTGCAGGTGGTGGTACAGGTGGCGGTCCGAGTGGTGATGGGGACTGTGGTGCAGGTGGCTGCCATCCTTGATGATATGGTGGTCACCAGCCCCTCACCAGGAGACATCATGCCCTGAGGTGAAGTGCCCTTTGGCTTGTGGCCCTTCCCCATCTTGACAGTCGCTGTAGGGACCTTGGCACTGTCCTCTCGGTGTTTGGGCGAGGCCTTGCTGGGTGGGTGGTGTGACTTTGCCGTGCTAGAAGCCGGCCCCTTTTTGACCTTTGGAGGTGGTGGGATAGGGTGGTCTTTCTTATCTGTCAGTGGCACACTGGCAGCTCTTACGGGTGCCCCCTTCTATCGTACCGGACTAGCAGGGACCACAGCGGATGCAGATTTGGTGGCTGAGGTGCTGGGCTGGGATCTAGACATCCTGGCCCTATGGAAAGGACGGGGGGAGGTGTAGGGAAGAGGTTAATGTTAGCTAGGAAAAGATTTTTAGACACACTGGGATGGGAAGATGGAGGGGGTGTGGGAGTGGAGGAAGAGGTAGTGGTTGAAGGAGGTTACGTCTGCTGAGTTTGGGTGAAGGTGCATGGGCTGGAGGATGTTGTGAGGTGGATGGCTGTTGAGTAGGTCTGTGCCGGCGCTTGTGTACTTTGGGAGGAGGGCTCACAGACACACTGGGAGAGGACACAGGGGACGTGTGAATGGTAGTGGGGGTGGTGATTGCACGTGAGTGGTGTGTAGTGATGGGCGTGCTGGTGATGGAGGCAGTGGCTGATGATGTAGTGCATGCAGGTGTGAATGGAGATGAGACAGGGAGGGAGGTGGAGGACGTCGAGGAGGGGGACACAGTGGAGGAAGTCGATGTTGGTATGTGTGCATGGGTATGGTGCTTGTGTGAGTGCCTGTGGGATGTGTGGTGTTTATGTTTTCCGGAGCCACTTTTGTGTGTTGATGTGTGTGCATGCAGGTCTGATGGTGTGCTTGGGATAGGCTGAGGTAGAGAGGATTGGGTCTGGGTAGTGGAAGTTGAAGGGGGGAGGCACATGGACAATGGCTGCCATCAGTGCAGAGGTCAGAGCCTGAAATGCTCTCTGTTGGGCCACCACGCCAAAATGAAGGCCCTCCAGGTATGCATTTGTTTGTTGCAAATGCCTCTTGACACGCTAGATGGCATTCAGAATGGTTGACTGCCAAACAGTGAGGGATCTCAGGAGGTCAATAGCCTACTCCCTGAGGGCAGCAGGGCTGAAAGGGGCTGGGCCTGAGGTGCCTGGGGCGAAGGAGATGCCCACCCTCCTGGGTGAGCGGGCACGGGAAACATGCTGAAGGGCTGCTGGGAGGGCGGTGCTGGTAGGGGGGTTGGCGGCTGTACCTATTGTTGGGGTAGGCACAGAGGTGTCCGCCACTGCCAGGGAGCTTCCATCAGAGGCGGAGTCGCTGTCACTGGTATCCCCTTGTCGTGTAGGCTCTGATTATTCTAATGATACTACTGGATTTTGAGCAGCAAGATCATCCACAGTGTGGGAGACTGAGTCTGACCCACGGTGGGTGACACCTGTCGCTCCAAAACCGGGTTTTGCTCCGGCTTACTAGCAGTGCCTCATCTCTCCTGAAAGGTAGAGATGATTGGGCAGCCGAGCGCATGACATATCATACTTCTCAGGAAAGTCATGGTCACTCAGGTCGAATCCGGTTCTCTCATTGACAATTCAGTCTCATATATAAATGACAATGAAAGCAGTATAAGTTTTAAAGACTAGTTTAATAAAACGACTGCATTTTAGATAGCAAAGCGTGAGCTGCAATAACCAGAACAACACAACATAACAATATTAAAATGGTGACAATGGGAGTGAAGCATAAGAATAATGCTATCACATTGCCACTAAAGTCGATGGACTATTTTCTATCTGAATCATAATTTGAGCACGGCATGTTAAATTAAGCTCTAATCCTGCCTTTCAGGTTCCCCCGGGAAGACATCAACCCTCATACCTGAGCAAAGCCCTGTAGTCTGCGTTAGCATCTGCAGTAAAGCATTCAGCATGCAGTTGTGGTTCTCTGGCTGGAATCTCCCTCTTAACGTGTAATGGGACTAGGAATTGTTTTTATAATAACACGGCTAATGTTCTAAGAAAATGTCCCTTCATAAGGATGTGCATTTTCTACGAATGTTGGAGAATAAACTTCTACCACGTTCACCGGCAATGTACCAAACTGTAGCCTTGACTGAACCACAAAGTGATCCAGAATAAGTTGTTTAAGAACACAGTACTGGGCTAAGCAAAACAGTTAGATAGAAGAAATTAAAACAAGACCGTAAAACTGGTTATTGTAAAAATAACAATGTGAAACTGAATAAAAATATATCTAGGTCAAGGTGCACAGCAACCTAGTGTATTAAACTAACGTGCATGGAGCTATAACTAAAATGGCTACACAACACCCTCCTGTCCCCGTCGTGGAGCTCCCCTCGCCCTCCATCTCACTGGTGCCTTCACCCTTCGTGGATTCACCCTCCTGGGCCATGTGGGATGCAGTTCCCTCCGTCGCCGGTGCCTCTGCTCCTCCACCAGATGATGCTAATGCTCACAAGGACAGGGTGACAAAACAAGAAGGGGGGGAAGACAGAGAACGCACATGGACAATGCCAGCAACACCACTACCGTTGGCGGACACAACACACAGGGAGCAGCCCTATGCACTAGGGCATGCACTACCAGTTAGTAGGAAAGTCAACAGGCCATGGGGTACAATGCCTAACGCCATTAACTGCACACCTGAAACCCACAGGAGCCTGCCCAGTAGTAGATGCCCACTAACACTATTGGGGTTGGAGTGCCTCAGAGCCTGCCCGAAAAGGGACTTACACTGCCATGTTCGCCCTGGCCTAAGGTCACCGACAGTCCACATCCCCCACACAGATATTTCCTAAACCGCGTAGAGTCAGATTTAAGACACTGTACTCACCCCCTTGTGATAGGCCACCGCCAGGATGTGGAACATCAGGGGGGTCATGGTGCATCGGGCACCCCTTTCACGTTGGGAGGCCAGCCCCAGTTGGGCCTCCGCCATCTTCTTGCTCCAGCAGCGCAGGTCCTCCCATCTCTTGCGGCAGTGGGTGCTCCGTCTATGTCGCCAGGGTCCGCACTTCCTTGGCGATGGCATACCAAATACCCTTCTTCTGGTGGGCGCTGACCTAGAGGAAAGGTACAGGAGGAAAGGACATTACTCACCCATCCGGACCGACAGACTCATTGCCCACCAGTTCCCACCCATGCCCTGATGCACATACACTCACCATCCTCACATGCAGCCCTCAGCCCCACCCCACATGTATCTTCCATCCACACCACTCCAAACAGGCATTGCCCATGCATCATGCTCACAGTGTACTCACCTGTTTGTCTGGAGGACCGTAGAGTAGCGTGTACTGGGGGAGGACCCCATCCACCACTTTGTCCAATTCCTCTGCGGTGACGACAGGGGCCCTTTCCCCAGACACTCGAGCCACTGTAGCTTCCAGAAACAGGTCACAGCAGCACAGGCAGTGTAGGTCCTCTCCTGTTGAAGGTCAGGTATCAAGTGAGTGAACAGATAGAAAATGGCGGTCACATCCGCGGCGGTGCGTACCGTCACCACCGGCATACATCACCATTGGCTCCTGGAACCCATAGGGCCCAATGATAACCAATGCTGAATTACGCGGCGGTCTTCGACCGCCTACCGTGACACAGCACCACGCCAGTGCCGTTACCTCATTTCCCCTTGTCCCTCCTCACAAGTCAGGCAGCCACCATTTCAGGGTGGCACATGGCATGGCACCTAACTGCGTCACAGCACATTTTGGCACATATACAGGCTAACTACGTCACAAACGGATTACTGCAGACACACTTGTGCAACCTATGTGATGCATGATCCTCTGCTCACCGTTCTCCTCCATAGGCCATAACCGCTGGGGCAGATGATGAGATGGCGGCATCCTCCGGTGTACAGACCTCTGGTGGACCTGTCAACAATGGAAGACAGACACATCATAATCACCTACAGACCTGATTGTGCCACAATCCAAGACCTGTGTGCCCAATTGGAGCAAGACCTGATTGAGCTATCCGCCACCCCACAGGAATCCCCCCTTTAGTGTAGGTCCTGTCAGTGCTCATTTCCTGGGAAGTGGCTCCTTTCAAACAACAATGGCCATGGCATCAGGGATATCTCAGCCAATGTTTTATAAAGTGTTGACCAGAGTGTTGTCTGCCCTGCTGAAACACATGCGCAGCTACATCATGTTTCCCCAAGTGGAGGATTTTCCCACAGTGAAGGCTGATTTTATGCCCTGGGACATATCCCCAACATCATTGGTGCCATTGATGGTACACATGTGGCATTTGACCCCCCCCCACAGAAATGAACAAGTGTACAGAAATAGAAAAAGCTACCATTCAATGAATGTGCAGATGGTGTGTTTGGCAGACCGGTACATCTCTCATGTGAATGCCAAGAATCCTGGCTCTGTGCATGACGCCTACATTTTGAGGAATAACAGCATCCCTTATGTGATGGGCCATCTCCAGAGCCACCAGCTGTGGCTAATAGGTGAGCTCAAGGTCCCCACACAGTATGAGTAGGTGTCTGAGTATGGGGTAGTTCCTAAGGGTTAGTGTGTGTCTAACAGTCATCCCTCGACATTTGCAGGTGACTCTGGTTACCCCAACCTCTCATGGCTACAGACCCCAGTGAGGAATGCCAGGACAAGGACAGAGGACCGCTACAATGAGGCACATGGACAAACTTGGCGTATTATTGAGAGGACATTCGGCTTCCTGAAGGCCAGATTCTGGTGCCTCCATCTAACAGGTGGCTCCCTATACTACTCACCGAAGAAGGTGTGTTAGATAATCGTGGCATGCTGCATGTTGCACCGCCTGGCATTGCGACACCAGGTGCCTTTTCTACAGGAGGATGAACATGCTGATGGACTTGTGGCAGCGGTGGAGACTGTGGACAGTGAGGAAGAGTAGGTAGAGGAAGAAGATATTGACAACCAAACCAACATCATCATGAGGTACTTCCAGTGACACACAGGTAAGAGACTGTAACTTCTCCTCACATTTCTGAATACTCTAGGACATTGTATAAGTCAGCCTCTCAACCTCTGTCTATGGACACTGACAGTTCAATTTGGCTTTACATTTTTCAGATCTGGGTACTTCATTCTGCCTTCTGCTATTTATACTGCTGCCCATCAACTGTCATACATTGGTATAAGCAAATGAACATTTACATTGCAATTTGTTGCTGATGTTGTACTAATACATTTGTGAAAGATCAGACTGACTTCAGATTGGTTTTTGATAAAAGGGTGTTTAGTTAGGGGCTAATGAGTATAGGCGTATGTGCAAGGGGCTGGGGTAATTGTGGAGGAAGGTCCATAGAGAGTCCAGTCTCTTGGTATCACAGGTGCATTGTCCAATGGGGCATAGGAAGGGGAGTAATGGCAGTTCAAGTGACATAGTGGGACAGAAAGGTGACAATCAGGAGGGTCTTATTTCCTGGGGGTGGGGGGACTTGGCAATGTTCTCTGTCTTCTGCCTGAATCGCAGGGACCATTTGATGGGGTGGTTCTCCTTCTGCACGGGGTGGGGTGCTGGTGGCCTGTTGGCCCTGTGGCGGGGCCCCCTGTCCACTAGTCCCAGCGGAGATGGAGGGCTGTTCCTCGATTTGGCTAGTGTCAGGGGGCCTTTGTTGCGCCACTGCCTTCCTCATGGTCTTGCCTGTGTCAGCCAGCACCCCTGCTATGGTGACCAGGATGGTGTATTTGTTGGTGAGGTCCTCCCTGATCCCCATGTATTGTCCCTCCTGCAGCCGCTGGGTCTCCTGAAACTTGGCCAGTACCGTGCTCATGGTCTCCTGGGAATGGTGGTATGCTCCCATGATGTTGGAGAGTGCCTCGTGGAGGGTCGGTTCCCTGGGCCTGTCCTCCCCCTGCCGCACAGCAATTTGCCCAGCTTCTCTGTTGTCCTGTGCCTCTGTCCCCTGAACCGTGTGCCCACTGCCACTGACCCCAGGTCCCTGCTCATGGGTTGCCTGGGGTCCCTGTAGTGGTGGACACACTGCTGATTGACGAGTCCTGGGGACAGTGGCATGGGCCCGCTGGGTGGGTGCTGTGGTGGTGTTTCCTGAGGGGGGAGGTACAGTGGTGGCTTTGGACTGTGATAGGGGAACCGACTGTCATGAGGTCCCTGATGGGCCACGCTAGTCATCTTGGTCCAGGCGTGAAGAGATGCTGTCATCACTGTGGGCCTCTTCTGTGGGGGGACTGGATATGGCTCGCACCTCCTGTCCGATGACGTTAGGTAGGGGTCCTGTTGGAATGTAAATGAATTGTTATTTTATCTGTGTGTGCCTTCTTGTGCAATGTGGTGTTTCCCTCAAATACTGTGCCTGCATTATCACCTTGGCCCTTGTGTGAGTGGTGTTTATGTGCCCTGAGTGAGTCTCTCTATTGGACATGCTTTGGTGATGGGTGTCCATGCATGTCTGTGATGGGTTTCCATGCATTGTTGTTGCATGCAGGGCTTGGCTGTGGGAGTGGTGGGGTGTGTGGGAGGTGGTGGAGTAATGGGAGTGAGGGTGAGTGAGGGTGTGGCTGGGGGTATGCAATGGCATGCAGGTAGGGTGGGGGAATAAAGTAGTAAAGATTTGACTTACCAGAGTCCAGTCCTTCTGCTACTCCCGCGAGGCCCTCAGGATGCATGACCACCAAGACTTGCTCCTCCCATGTTGTTAGTTGTGGGGGAGGAGGTGGGGTTCCACCGCCAGTCCTCTGTACGGCTACCTAGTGTCTTGATACCACGGAACACACATTCCCCCGTAGGTCGTCCCACCTCTTCCTGATGTCATTCCCTTGTTCTTGGATGCTGTCCCACTGCGTTGACCCTGTCCACAGTTCTCTGCCATAGCTCCATCTTCCTTGCAATGGATGTCTGCTGCACCTGTGATCCAAATAGCTGTGGCTCTACCCGGAAGATTTCCTCCACCATGACCCTGAGCTCCTCCTCAGAAAACCTGGGGTGTCTTTGAGTTGCAATGTGGTGTGAGTGATGTGTGAGGTGATAGTTGATGTGTTGTGTGGGATGATGTGTTGGGGTGTGTGCTGTGAGGTGCATGGATGGTGTTTGTGTGATGGTGTTCTGTGCCTCTGGATGCTGGTGTGGTCTTTGCTTTTCTCTCTCACTGCTTCTTCAACATTTTTCAGTGTAAGGGGTTGTGGCTAAAGTGGGTGTGTGTTTTATAGTGATGTGGGTGTGTGGGTGTGGTGTGTGTATGTGTGTCAGGTGTGTGTAGTTTAGATTGTCCAATGTGGTGTAGTTTTGTTAGTGTGTGTGTATTTTGAGAGCAGCGGTTTGTACCGCCAATGGTTTACCACTGTTGTAAGACCGCCACGTTGATTCATGGGTCGTGATACTCTGGCCGTATTCCTGTTGGCGTAACGGTGTGGGTTTTGGTATCGCCATTTTATCACTGACCTTTGGTGTGGTGGACTTGTGTGGGTGTCTGTATGGTGGCAGAATTCTCAGTGTGGGTCATAATACCCGTTGCGGATTTCTGCCGCAGACACGGAATGTTGTCGGCCATCGGCACGGCGGTAAGCGCGATTTACCGCCAGGGTTGTAATGAGGGCCTTTATATCACTTTTACAATGATATCTCAACATCTACTTATTGCATTTTAATTGTTTTGACCTGCTTTTTATCAGATAAATAGTACATATTTTTCTAAACACTGTGTGGTGTATTTCTGTGGTGTTCTATGGGTGTATTGTATGATTTATTGCACAAATGCTTTACACATTGCCTTCTAAGTTAAGCCTGACTGCTCAGTGCCAAGCTACCAGAGGGTGGGCACAGGATAATTTGGATTGTGTGTGACTTACCCTGACTAGAGTGAGGGTCCTTGCTTGGACAGGGGCAACCTGACTGCCAACCAAGGACCCCATTTCTAACATTGGTGATCAGCGGTGAGGATAGGACTTGTATTTGTGCAGTGACATACAGTAGCTAAGTATTTCACTAACTACCCACAGTTGAAGGTCAACTTGTTTTTTCATCTTTTTGCTTTTGGTTCTCTGATGTCTTCCTGGGTATATTGTTGATATTTTTTGGACTTTAGTTTGGGGTTTTGCCTGTGATACCTTACCAGATTGAGAATGGATACCAGCTTCACAGAAGGCTACGATGTGTCAAACCTTGCCCCTGTTGAATCCCTCACCAAGGCTGAGCTGAGGGTGCTTTGCAGAGAAACGGGACTGGCTATGTCAAGGAGATCCACTAAGATGGAACTGCTGGACATCTTTGTAGCCTAGGGGAAGCACAATGGACAGAGGAACAGGCAGCAAAGACCCAAAGGAATAATAGCCCTGAGAAGGGTTATGAGGAGGAGGACTACTCAGATGAGGAAAGATAACCAGTGAGAGTTGAATGGCTCCTAGCTCAAGAGCGGTGGATGGAAGAGCTAGATGATGAGATTGAGAGGGCTGTGGTAAAAGAAGCCTTAGCCCAGGAAAATAAAAGGATTGCAGCTCAGGAGTTGAGCTTTTAGGAGCTGAAACTGGAAGCCATAAGGGCTGAGTCCAGTTCAGATGGTGGCAGCAAAATGATTTCATCCAGTGCTGCTGAAGAAGTGCACATGCCCAGAGATGTGGTGCCCTACTTGAAGAAGGGAGTTGACACACACCAGGAGGTTCAGGAGTATGAGGTAGTTCCCGTTATTCAGAGGGTCCCTGAGGAGGATTTGGGAACTGGCACAGGGAGTCATATTCTTACTGGGGGGAGGGACACTTTACTGGCTCTATAGAAGCGTGACAGGGAGAAGGGTTCCCCCCTGGTGGACTTCCTGGGTATGGAGTGTGGAAACATCCCAGAACAGAAGAGTGTGGG
Source organism: Pleurodeles waltl (assembly GCF_031143425.1). Classification (NCBI taxonomy): domain Eukaryota; kingdom Metazoa; phylum Chordata; class Amphibia; order Caudata; family Salamandridae; genus Pleurodeles; species Pleurodeles waltl. The sequence goes on along the minus strand of NC_090445.1, from coordinate 272,138,240 downwards.
TTAAGTGTTAGGTACAGTGAGATACTGTCTCACTGGTCTCAGGAGGGTGATGTGGAGTGCTTTTTCAAGGCTGAGTCACTGGATGGTTGGGTGAAGGGTACTTTGGTTAATACATGTGAGAGGCTGAGTGATGTAATTGCTGGAGAGCATATGTCTAGTCCTTATTTTCCAGAGCTATGCCAACACCAGGTGGAGTGTGAGTTCTCAGACCCCATGGAGCTTACAAAGGAGGCAAACTTCTGGGTGAGCATGAGAGAGTCTGAAGAGGCATTGGGGGGTGCTCCTGAAGGGAGTGGTCTAGGTGTTTCCCAACCAGGTGAGGTGGGAAAGGATTGCAGTGTCCCAGGTAGGTCCCAGTGTAGTGGGATGGGTGAGGGACCCCAAGTCCAGTCTCAGAGAAGAGGGAATGGGCTGAGGCCCAGGGTGCCCGAGATCCGGTCCCAGGTCTTGGAGGGTTCCATGAGGGAACACCAAGAGGGGAGCCTAGCCTGTACCGTAGGGCCACCTGTTGAGGGAGACCCTGCAGTGTCAGAAGAACTTGAGGGGTGACTGTAGCCAGCATCCCACCAGTTCTGGTGTCTGGCAGTGCCACTCCTAGTGAGGGGGTGCAGACGTCAAGACAGAGGGTTGAGAAGGGGCTGCGGAACCCAGTGGAGGACCTTGAGGTCAGCTCTGAGAGCAGAGCCCCACAGGAATCACAGAGGTGAGACCATTTCTGGGTTTGGGGGAAATCCAGACTCTGCCGTATGGGCAGAGGTCTGGAGACCTGCACCATCCATGCTCTTATGTGGCCCTTGGGGACGATGTGTCCTTGTGGGGGGTGAGTGTGCCCCCCATGAAGTCATGGCGTGCCAGGGAATAGTTCAACCTCAGGATGGTGACTCTGGGTTGGATGGCCAGGTTCAGGGGTTAAACCCTGGCCTGGCGGGGGTCAGTGTGTCCCCCCCCCCAAGAAGTCCTGGTGTGCCAGGCAATGGTTCAACCTCAGGGTGATGACTTTGGGTTGATGGACCAGGTTCAGAGGGTAAACTCTGACCTGGTGGGGGGTAGGTGTGCCCCCCAGAAAGTCCTGGTTTGCCAGGCAGTGGTCCAGTCTGAGGGTACAGACCCTGGACTGGAAGGCAGGTTCAGGGTGTCCCCCCTGACCTGGAGAAAGGAGCTACTGCTAACAGTGCCATAACCATGTTGTCTTCTGGGGGGCCACTCCTAGTTGGGGGGTGCCGGACCCCAGAAGGGAGGGCAGGGGAGGGAAGCCTCACCCCTGGCCCTAGTCCAACCTGAAGGTACCGACCCCAGGTTGGAAGAGCAGTTGCAGGTTAACACCCCTGCACTGGTGGAAGAATTGGACAGGACTGCTTCTATAGGCACCCTGAAAATTCTGAACTCTGGGGGTGCTGCTCCATGAGGGAGGGTACAGGGCCCCAGAGGGGAAGAACAATTGCAGGTTAACACCCCTGCACTGGTAAAAAAAAAATTGTGCAGGGCTGCTTTTATAAGCACTCTGACCATGTTGGACTCTGGGGGTGCCGTTCCAGGAGGGAGGGTACAGAGCCCCAGAGGGGAGGACCAGGGTCAAACTGTCATCCCTGACCTGGTGGAAGGGAGAGTGGTCAAAGGGTGCCCAGCACCTGGGGATACCGTCCACCCTCTCCACAGTCACAGTGGTTGGAAAGCTTTGAGAGGCCTGGGGCCTGGCTCTCATCCCTGACAGCTGTCAGTGGCCATTGTGGCTTGCTGTCCTGGTGGACAGAGTTACCCCGGGGGGGGGACAAGAGTTGCACTTCGGGGGTGGAGTGGGCAACACCACTGTGTTGGCCCTGGCAGTACTATCCAGCCCCTGGGATACATCTGTGAGCAAAGTAAGGTTAGGTGCTGCACAGATAGTATCCGCAGGTGTGGAGAAAGGTTCCCCATGGGTTGGCTTAGTGGGCCCTGAGAGTATGGACAGAGGGATCCAAGTCGAGTCAGGAAGGCGTAGAACTGGAACATGCCCCTGCTGTTGTGGGCCTGGGTCCTTGTTCTATCGCCTCAATCAGGGAAGCACATCAGGATAGTGATTGTTCTCCCCTGTCTTTAGGCTGGTGGTGGGTCATGTTGGACCTGGCCCTTTTTACAGGGTCATCCCCAAACCTTTTGCCTCCTTCCTCCTATGTTTTTGTTAGATTTTGAACTCTGAGCACTTTACCACTGCTAACCAGTGCTAAAGTGCCTATGCTCTCTGTGTAAATTGTACTGTTGATTGGTTTATCCATGATTGGCATATTTGATTTACTAGTAAGTCCCTAGTAAAGTGCACTAGAGGTGGCAAGGTCCTGTAAATCAAATACTACTAGTGGGCCTGCAGCACTGGTTGTGCCATCCACATGAGTAGCCCTATAAACATGGCTCAAACCTGCCACTGTAATGTCTGTGTGTGCAGTTTTAAACTGCCAAGTCCACCTGACAAGTGTACCCACACTCCAGGCCTAAAACCTTGCCTTTTCTTACATGTAAGGCACCCCTAAGGTAGGCCTTAAGTAACCCCATGGGCAAGGTGCAGTGTATGTTTAAGGTAGGACATATACTAAGGTGTTTTTTTATGTCCTAACAGTAAAACACTGCCAAATTCGGTTTTCACTGCTTTTAATTTGGGGGAAACTAGATCTAAACGCCATTTCAAACAAAGTGCGTGGATGTATTTTTTCCTAACAGGCACCAGATCATAGAGCGTACTGACGGCTAGTGCTAGAAAAGGGCCTTGTCAAACGTAGTATTTTGTAATCTGCTGGGTTCTGCATCAGGAGACAAGGCAGAGTGTCTGAGGTGCTTATAAGCTGTATTCCCTTCCAAGAGCAGACCCAGTAGAGTCCGAGGCTTCTCATAAACTTGTAAGTGGGAATTGGTTTGCGTTCAATTCTTGCCTTCCACGCCTGATCCATGTGATTTAATAATGGCCTTCAGCCAATCGGAATCCGATTCCTTCAGGCTTTTTGATAATGCTGCGTTGTCCATCTCAAGTTACAGCAGATACGTGGTCCGCAAAGTAAAAACTTCGCATGTCACATTGTTTTAAACATCGCCAGTTTCTTGAAGTGTGAGCCCCACCACTGGTCACACGTCCTATGACACCAAAAGGCTCACCAGAAGATTTCCAGGGGGCAGGTAATGCATGATGGTAAGCTGCATTACCTTCTTTTGATCTTTCAGCAATTGGGACTTGGTGGTGAGCAGCAAGCTGTTCCAGCGCTTCCTCACTGCCAATTATGGCTAAGGACAGACAAGAAACTTCAATTGTCTATTTAAAGGGCTAACATTAGCAAATACATTAGTAGATACATTAACGAAATATACAGCTCATGTTAGTTTTTGTTAACATACACTTCAGGAATCGTTTTAATAACTGCTGCTCCCAAAAAAGAAGTTGTAATATATCCAGAAGGCATTATCTTAATATTAGCAATTCACCTCATATGAGAGCTCGTGGTTGGCAAGTACCTCACGAACGCACAGTGAAATGTTATTTATGTGAGGTCAATAGTCAGTATAGATATGTTTTTCCAGGGGGATTTGACAACTGCATGGTTTGCAAATGTTAATTGTTTCGAGACTGAGGAGAAACCTTGCTTCTCAGGAGCACAACCAATCTTTTAAATTAACTTTGTGGTTTATATTATGAAAGGGGCAGTTGCAATCCACAGTACACTGTGAGGGTTTGCCACCAATATTATTTATTTAAGTTCCATTAACATCAGCTTGTCACTTTGTAAAGAACTAACGAACGACTACACACATAAATAGTACAGTTGGTAATGTGTGTTTGAGAAGGGTGAAGTGCAACAGTTTTTATTCTCAATGTATGCTATACCAAGTCTTCGTCTATTTATGAAGTAACATGCCACACAATAAAACCTTTGTCTCTCCCAGGGCAAAAGTGTGACTTCAAAGGGTGTATTAAGGTGGTTCTGAATGTAGGATCTGAATATTTAAAATACAAGCTTTGAAAAACAATGCAGTTGACATCATTCATCAAAATAATGCTTTCAGTTCCTCCAATGCCTGGATCTAATCTCTGAAATATTAACAAGCGCTGGTGCATTATTACGCACTCACAAAACCATTTTATGGTCAGAGAAATGAGCGCTATGTATCAAAGTCACCTCTTTGACAGTACAAGTTCAAGATGCTGGAGAATCCGTTTTAAATTACTGAATGTTTCTGTATTCCAAGTGTTCCTGTATTGAATAGGACTTTGTCATTAAAGCTGCTGCCACCAAGACAGGAGTCTGACCCCTAGCCAGGACGTGTGAACGCACCCAGGATTCTGAAAAAAAAGGCTTGCCTGGGCAGGTGGTGTCATCTCCCTCCCTGACAGGATGGCTAGGGAAGTGGAACATCCATGGAGAGAGCTTCAAATCCCACTCCGCCTCTTTCTGCCCCCAGGCACATTTGCACCTAGGCAGGTAGGAAAATTAGGTATTCAAGTGATGTACACCCCATAAAAGCTAGCCACACTCTTTGAGTGGGCTACCTGATCTGTACAGCTGAGGATGTGTTCTGCCACTTTGAAAAGTTGTAGAATAGAGAGGTCTGGGTAGAAAAGGTGGCACACCCCCTTGGATGTGCTCACCTCAGGGGCGGATTAGCTGCTGGGCCTAGTAGCTCATTTGCTACTTGCAGCCACACCACAAATTCCCCTAATTCTAGGATTTAAGGGGCACTCCTGGCACTACAACCTCAAATCTGATTTGACCTGAAATGAAGGACAAAAAAGAGACCATAGGATGCAATTTCAGGACCAGCACAAATCAAAGGCACAATACCCTGCACCTGTGGCAACCACCCTGCAAGTACACAACTGCAACTTGTCCCATAATAGAAACCAGTTCCAACATTAAGAGGAACTTCTCTGACCACCAAAGGCAACTCCAGAACTCCCATGAACTAGAGGTACTAGTCCCCTGCAGGACACAGGAAAAGAACGATCCCGCAGAGGGATTGCCAAAATGTAAATGATCTAGTTCATTGTGGAAAATGAAGTCGTGACCTCAGACAATTTTCACGTGGCTACTCCTTTCCTTCAGACTCGAGGACATCAAAGTAACCATGCAGTGTGTTTGCCACTGCCAAGGCTTGTTGGTGGCCAGTTCTACTATAACTACCTTTGTTCGACACAGCACCTCAAGGGAATGCCCCAGCATCTTCATTCAACCACCTCAGTGGCCCCGTTGTTGAGGTTTTGCATCTGTTTCCTCACCAGCACCGTCTTAGTGGTAAAACCAGCACTCACAGGGCTCTCGCTTCAGCACCAAGGACAGCCAGGACAAATCTGCACCCCAGCCCTATAAATCAGATAAAATTCAACTGACTGCCATGGCTTGGCCCTGTAACCGACATCAACTTAATCCCTAGTGGATTCAACTGGGCTCGACCTGCAAGTGAACAACTGACTTGAGTCGTTTTCTCCATTGACCACAACATTAAAGTTTGACAGTAGTGAATTGCATTGATTTATTTTTCCTTCTAAAAATCCATAACTCTGGTTGTACTGATCTGATTGTGTTTGCTTTGGTGTCTACATTTATATGAAGTTCTGCTCTATTTTTATAAATAGGTGTTGGTATTTTTTGGAGTCATGCCTTTTACATTTCATCCATGTTGGTGCTCTGAAATGCTTAGCTCATTCCCCTAGTAAGGCCTGACTGCTATGTGCCATTTTACCAGCACTGAGCTAAGGATTTATTAGTGTGAGTCCAAAAGGACCCAGTTGGGATTATTGTTAGAGTATTGCATGGTGAAATCTACCCAGCCTCATTACAAAATACTCCGCTTTCCTACACCTGTAATTAACTGCACACATGTTGCAATAAGGAAAGAAAATATGAAGCACAACAATTATTTGTAATTTTGAAGTTTGATGGAGACAAAGATTTTAATAGGATCACAACAAATGAAGACACTTTACTTGTTGATGCACAAATTATACATATTCACTGAAATACAATTTCATTAAAAAGCCACCCACCTATAACCAGATTCAGGATAAAATGATGCAAAACGGTGCTAGTGCAGTTCTGTGTCAAAAAATCTAACACCAGCTAACAACATTTCCTTGAGCCATCTGTGCATCATATTTAGAAAATGATGTGCCATGGCACTAAGGAAAGGTTACGGTAAAAAAATGACGCTAACCTTTGCAACACGTCGTAAGGAAAAACTATGCTAATGCTGCAAAAGTGTCGTTAGCATGCTTAGCAGCAAGTTTTGTTTACGCTAATTGTGTTAGCGCCATATTTGCAGCATTAGTGTCCAAAAAAAACGACTAGCAAGAAGATAAAATAGGAAGCCAAGATGGAGAATGCAGTCCAGGAGAGACCCCAGAGAGATCCCAATCAGCCTAGTACAAGCCAGGACGCACTAGGAAAATCCAAGTAGAAGGAGAAAAGAAAACTAAAGTGTCGCTTCAACCAGGAGGAGAATTACATCTTGGTCCGAGAGGTGACGGAGCACCAACACCAGCTATTAATCACCTCCAATGGGTAGGTGGAGGCTATATGACAGGCAATAGTAGATAAAGTCAACAGTGTAGCAGAGGTGAAGAGGACTGTCATCGATTGTAAGAAGCGCTGGCATGATTTCATTTCAGGAACCGAAAAGCAGCACTGCAGACCAGAGGTGGAAGTCCAGCATCCTAGGAAGACCTGGATAACCTGGACAAGATGGTGGCAGCAGTCATCCCGGAGGAGCTGGTCACTGGAATCACAGGACAGCGCAGACTTCCAAGACCTACCACGGAAATGACCAAATGGCAGAAGGGGGAGGCACATAGGACACACTGAATGCATGTAAAAGTGTTGCATCAGGACACATTGGGGGTCATTCTGACCCCGGCGGTCATGGACTGCCGGGGCCAGGGTTGGCGGGAGCACCGCCAACAGGCTGGCGGTGCCCCACAGGGCATTCTGACTGCGGCGGTTTGGCCGCGGTCAGAAGTGGAAAACCGGCGGTCTCCCGCCGGTTTTCCGCTGCCCAAAAGAATCCTCCATGGCGGCGCAGCTCGCTTCGCCGCCATGGGGATTCTGACACCCCATACCGCCATCCTGTTCCTGGCGGCTCTGCCACCAGGAACAGGATGGCGGTATGGGGTGTCATGGGGCCCCTGGGGGCCCCTGCAGTGCCCATGCCAATGGCATGGGCACTGCAGGGGCCCCCGTAAGAGGGCCCCACTTTGAATTTCACTGTCTGCATTGCAGACAGTGAAATTTGCGACGGGTGCAACTGCACCCGTCGCACCTTCCCACTCCGCCGGCTCCATTCAGAGCCGGCGTCCTCGTGGGAAGGTTGTTTTCCACTGGGCTGGCGGGCGGCCTTTTGGCGGTCGCCCGCCAGCCCAGTGGAAAACCCAGAATCACCGCAGCGGTCTGACGACCGCGGTGCGGTGTTCTGGCGGGGGGAGGCCGCCCGCCAAGGTAAGAATCACCCCCATAATGCCAGAATATAAAGGCCCTATTGCCACAAGTGGCACTTTTAGTGATGCTCCGGTGGCGCTATGCACTCCCCCATATTTACAAGGTGGCGTTAAGCCACTTTTTTTGGCTTAACACCACCTTGTAGATATGGCCCTTTCACGCGCAGCACTTTGCCTGGAAGCGGTGTGCAATCGGTGTTGCTGTGGGTGTGCCACAACAACACCCATTGCATTTTAACATTGAACAGATTTATGAGTTTTGGTAAACCTGAGACTGCGCCAAAATCTAACACCACCCCAGGGGTGGCATTAGCATGTCACATCGAGGAGAAATGCTTTCCTTCCTCCTTGTGTTTTTGCTCTTCCTATGTGTGCTGCATCCTGCAGCACACATAGAAAGTGCAAATGGCCATAGAAAATTGTTTTTGTGCAGGAAGGTGTCACTTCCTGCACAAAAGCAATCTCTTCCACAGTGCAGCCCTCCTTGCACCATGGCGCAAGGTTGTCTGCGTTGGTGCTCGGTGGCAAAAATAGTACCAGCGCAGGGACCAACACAGGGGTGCGCCAAATATGCGTTCAAATGGTGCATCCTTGAATATTAAAAATGACAGAGTGTGGCACTGCCACATGTGGTGTAGCATTGAGCTCTGTTATTTTCCCTGAAACCTGGGAAATGGTGGCCAAACACTTCAGATGCTCTCACAACTTACCTCCTATATGCACCTACCATTTCTCAACCATCCCAGCAATTGCTTCACTGTTGCCACTGATCCACCTGCCCATGTGTAACAGTAGACAACATGTAGTACGCTTGTTACACAAGGTGGCCCAACACGAACTGCCACTCACCTCCATGCAAAATTTGGGAATGGGCACAAAAATGAACATATACAACATTTGGGGCATGTCTGTGATCATCATTTGTGCAGCTGTACAAGTAACTTCCATTTCACCATGTAGCAAGGTTGCCTGTGTTGTGGGAGTGGTTGGTGTCGTGCACAAAGGGACACCTTCATGCATAACAACAGCTACAAGTGGCATCAATGTCGCACTAGTGGCCCAATTTTACAAGCTCGCAATGCAACATTAGCATCAATTGTTTCCAATGTGGATCCAACCTGCCCATTCTCCTTGTTCTACATTAACAAAGTCACACAATGCATGCATTGATCCACTTTGTACATCCTTCCACCACTGTATGCCTGCGGTAGATATGATGTATGCAAGGAAATATTCCTTACACAGGGAGCAAAGAACTAATGGAGCTGACAATCCATAAAGGTTGCACTATGCTGTCTAATACCTTCATGTGTGAGGCCTGACAAAGGCAGATGACAAAGTGACGCAAGCATTGTAAGCAACGGACCTCCCTGTGCTTTGCTGCACTAGTGTCATCATTCATGGTGCCAATGCAGTAAAGCACCAATATAGTGACAAAACACATAAGACTATTGTAGGAATGTCCACCATGGTGACTAGTAATGTAAACAACGTGCTTCCATGGTGTGTTGGCTGGGGCAAGGGACCTGCAAGGAGAATGGTAGTAAGTGATCAATGCACCAAATACACTGAAAGTTTGCCGTACGTGTGATGCACAATGCAACACACAATAAACAACTACAATCTGTAAAATTACAAACTTGTCACATACCCACTTGACACTCCCACACCACCATGAGTTCTTGGATTAAACTTAACCAAATCCAGATGTGCTGACCTTTTATAAGGCATCAGAAACTGGCTGAGTCACCCACGTGTTGCATGGGACGGTCACAGATATACACATGGAATGCCTATGACATACAGTGTCAGGTGTGAGAGGGGCACATGGAAAATACACCAGGATAAGGTATGCAATGTGCTGTACCTTGGCATGTTAAGCATGATCTATCACTATTCACCACTTGAGTAGAAGTAAAAAAAAATAATATGCTTGGGGACAGGTCTATGATGTCCATGTCTGGATATACTGACACATAATTACTCATTAATGAAGAAACTTGCAGTTCAACAGCTCAGCTTGCTCTGTTGTGCAGCATCACTGCAAATGTACAGGGATGTTTACTTGTCAATGATAGTCAATGCATCCATCTACTAACCTTGGTAATGCTTAAATATATGACGGACCTTACCAACATTGCCACACAACCTGCATGGTGTAGGGGTGCCCATCTTGCCGGTCCTAATGCACATCTGCAGGAAGAAACACATCTTGCTAAGTCTAGTAACCTGAATGCTGTCTGTCAAATACAATGTTTGATGATGATTGCAACACACATTGAAAGTAGTCCAAAATAGTATTACTACAATGTATGTCCTTACTATCACAACTACAATGCCACCCCTTATGTGGTGTCTCCACATGTTGCATCCACACATCAACAAGCCTCAAAATGTGTCGGGTCTGCCTCTCACCACACGTGTGTTGACAGAGTGATGGAAGTGGGTGGGCCTTCCACATGCATCCTTCTAGCCACCTAAGCCCAGATTTATTGCAAAGTGGTGCAGCTACCAAAAACAGCAGCGCCGCACTACTTTTGAAATGTAGGGATGCGCCGTATTTAAAGGAATATTGCTCACCCCTGCATTTCCCCATTGTGTCAGCGCTGAATTAAGCTGCATGCACCAAAGCAAGGACACCTTCTGTACATAAACAATTATCCATGGCATTTTGCTTATTCTATGTGTGCCGCAAATACAGCACATAGAAAAAGCAAAAAATGAGGAGGAATAAAAGCATTCCTCCTCATTTTGCCATGTTAACGCCACCTTGGGGTGGCGTTAGAATATGCTGCTGCTGCAGATTTGCAAATTCTTGTAAATCTAGGGCAGCATCAAAAGCAATGGAGTTTGTGATGGAAAAGCCTCTGCAACACGAATTGCACGCCTCTCTGATGCAGAAAACTGCATCGGAGGATCCCATATTTACAAGGAGGCATAACGCTGCAAAAAGTGGCACTACACCTCCTTGTAAATATGGAGCAATGAAAAGCACCACCGGAGCGTTGCAAAAAGTGACACTCCGGTGGCGATAGGGCCCTGTAAATCTGGCCCCTAGAGTCATGTATTTTGTATCCTGCACCACACAACATAACAATTAACCATCTCGTGTGTATGTGTGCAAACAGGAAGGTCTACCAAAACAACACTCAGTTCAGCAAAGCTGCCACTCTTGCAGCTATGCAACAAGTAAACCTGAGATGCAAGGATGAGTGTTGTCCTTCAGGAAGGGAGAAAATCCTATTTGCTCACAAACACACAATGTGGTTGAATCTCACAATGGGTGGTGCAGGATGCTAGACACACCACTCAAAGTGGCTAGGAGGATACATGTGGACAGCACACTCCCTACCATCACTCCAACAACACACAAAGGGTGGCAGATGAGTCAGTTACTAACTCAAATATCTGTAAGAACAAATTCCAAGTATTTCTGTACATCTTCACTAGAGGAGTGAGCACAAACCCGGAACAACGCCCATGGCTTGAAAAGTTAACACAGTCATGTCAATGAAAGGGGTATATATGTTGAAGACCAGGATTAAACAGTCAAGGTGGGTGTAAAACACTGGGAACTGTGGACTGGCAGATTGTGCAAATCATGACTACACATATCACATAGGATATTCAGGTGGCACAGTGTGCCATTAGGGGTCCACAAATGTGTTCCTTGATGTGGGGGTCAGTACCATGTCACTAAGCCACCAGTAGCAACTAAATGATGAGCCATGTAAACAGCCACTATAGTCAAAGATTGATCTTTCACTATCCCATTGCAGATGATGATGCCTTACCTACTGCGGCTTGACTGTCTTGGATTTTACAGATGATATGGATGACCAGCTGCTGACCATCAACATTGACACTCTCCGTGATGTTATGGGTTCCTTCCAGACACCACCTCCAGTCACATGGAGGACACACAGTTTTGCAGGGCCTCCACATGAACCACCCAACTACCAACATACAGCACTGACCAGTCCTGTCACAGCCTTGGACTCTGAGGACCCAGACAATACCTTTCAGAGGACAGCGGTAGCAGTCCAGCGGGAGTTGGCACAGCAGCTGAGGTGGGGATGGAGACCATGGAGGCCAGCCTGGAGGGAGTGCAGAGGTGCCTCATTCGAAATAAGGACAACTCTGCTGCCATCAGAGGCACCCACTCCCCGATATGTGGACTCTAGCAGTATCTGGCAAACATAGCTGCTGTCATGAGGCAGAGGCTTGACGAACTACCTTCCAAAAGTGCAAGCAGCATGATGTATAACAGGCTTGGGGCTACAAAATGTCCTGGAGTCCATACAGCGGGATGTGGCATATCTCGGGGATAACATGTCCGCAACCCATTGTGATGTAGCAGTGGTGTTGCAAAACCAGCGGTTCCTCCTTGCTGCAGTGATGCCATAAGCATTCTGACAAATGGCAGCTGTCGGGACCTTTGATTTCACATTTCTTTCCCCTGATGTGTGTGTTCCCCCCTCAACTTTAACAACAGCATCACCCATGGCACAGGAGGTACTACACACATCAGAGGATGAAGATGTGGAAGGAACATCTTTCACACGAACAACCACCCGGTAGCTCCATTCTGTGCCACATGGACAGTATCTCTTTAGTTTTGTGCTTAAGATCATGTCAGTATTGTGACAGCTGGCAATGTGCCCTCTTCCTTCTACCACCATTGACTTATCATGTATGGACTGTCATTGTCTCAATCCCTTCCTATTGTCAATTTGGACACTTCCTCACCAATGCTCACCTCTCCTACACATGTCTCATGACATGTCCTTCACCCTTGAACTCTGACTGGACTTTAAATGGCTTGGGCTCTCTCATGGAGTTATTGAACAGTACATTATACATCATTGGAAACAAAACATGCACATGTAAATACATCACCATATTCATATGTGCCCTGCTTGGTTTTAAAAGTTCCATCAACTCCTATAAATGTATCCATTGTGTGAATCTATGTCAATGAGTACAGAACCAAAGGGAGGAAATGTGTGGCTTACTCTCAGCCACAAAGGCACACACTAGGACTCAAACATGATAAAGGTGACTGATAGTATTGTGGACTACAACCAACTTTTTGAGGCTTCAAAGCATGTATTAAACAGATATCCATGCAAGTAAACATATGGCATGTGTGATTCAGAACATAAGTGTCAGGACATTTCCCTGATGATTTTACCTTTACTACATTCATGTGAGAAACAAAAGAAGCATATGTAAGACTGTGAGGGGCAGCTGTTAGTGTGCCAGTATCCATTCCCCAAATAAGGTGGAGTTCAATGTGCTAAACCTTTCAAGAATGATTGTTACAGACCTTAGCAATAACAATTGATGTTGCATTATTACCTGTCAAAGAATTTGTATCCATACACAATCCAAGTGACAGGAACTGCACTGAAAACTGTCTTGAGGAGCTGATGTCATACCACTGTCAATTAGACAGCTCCTTGGTCATAGGGAATACACATAGTTACACATATAAATCAATACTGAATGCATACTCAAAGGCATTTCTTTAATGTGGCGAGTGCAGACATGAGACCACCGAGAGAGTTAATCATCACGGACACCTTATTGTAAAAAACTAACAGGATTTAATGTTACTAAAAACACAACCTATTAAAAAACCTAAACTAGACACTACCCTACACCAAGCTAACCTATACTATCTTATCTTAACTTATCTTTACAGCTATCTATCCTAATCTAAACGTATCTTATACATGTAACACCACACAATAAACATTGTCCCCCCACCCTCCTCAAGGGACAATAGACGAGTAGGACAACATGAACTAAAGCTGCACATAAACTAACTAAACCTGTTGCCTAAACGAATGTATATTTTTTGGTATTTTTCTTTTTTATATATTTTTTTTTTACATAGAGCCTCATACATAATCCCCTCCCAACAACCCCTAAAACAAAAGAATACCAAAAGCACACACCCCAACTCTACTATGTCCTACAACTAACCTAACCTATGCTACCTAATCTATGACTACTCACCTAAAACCCACTAAAACTATTTACAATATAAAATATGAGAAGGAAAGGAACTAGGACTCAATCAATGTGTACACTCATACCTTTTTTAGCTTCTTTTTGATGAATTTTAATAGTATGTAATTATGGGCATTGCCTCGCTCAAGTTTTGCCAACCTGGCCTTTAAATCTTCTATGTCCCTTTGCATATTAGCCTCAAAGATGGAGGCTGTGGCAGCTGGTGGTGGGTGTTTCTGGGCTGCTGTCATAGTTGATGCTGTGGATGAGGAGTGGATGGTACCTGCTGAGGCACCCCTGACCATTGGCGTAGAGGTTCTAGCTTTTTTGTTGCTGGTTGCTCGTTGTGTAGCTGGTCCCTCATGTGGGAATGCCAGCCAGAACCCCGATGACTTCTCATTACGATACCTCTTGGCTGTCTTGTGGTAACCTGCTTGCAGTTTCAATATGTGGTGCTTCTATGCTGAGGGCACTGTGCCGCACAATTGAGGAGAACGTGATATCAAAAACTGCATTGGGTAGAGGAAGAACAACCATGCATGTATACGGCAACTTCAGATGACACATGTTGTCCACCAGACATGCTACAGCAATGTCAAGATCCAAATCAATACAAATCTGCCTACCAGGCATCTACGGTATCCTGTTCATGTCACAGGGATAATGGCTATCTAATATTGTATTTTAGGGCCCAGATTTAGGTTTGCCTAGCACCTCTTTGCACCACATTAGCGTCATCATTATTGTGTCACTAATGTGGCCCACCAAGGCCGAAATCCCTGTGTCATATTAACAAAGTGGCTCAACGCATGCATTGTGCCACTTCGTCATCCCGTGTGCCACAATATGCCTTGGACAGGCATCAATCATGCAAGGGGGGATTCCCCCGGGTAGTGGTGCCGGAAAGATGACACAGGGGATTCGAAGAGTTTCCACAGTGTCATTTATTTTTGCTTCTTTCAATACCTGCTCAGAGCAGGCATTACAAGGCGGCACACCATTGATTACAATGGGCCCACGTGTACAGTTCAGGGTTAGTGCCAATTTATTTTGCCCTACCTTGAACAGTACATTAATAGAGTCTAAACATTTTGTCCTACTGCCCCCTACCCTGTGGCATGGTGTGCCAAGTTTCTAATGCGGTGTACACATGGTTGTGGTAGTGATGCGCTAAGGGGCACAGGAAAGGTGCCACTGCACCGGGTGCATAGTCACTTTTCTTCAATCGTACCCTATCTGTGCACAAGCTTTTCACATCTAGTAACAGGTAAACATTCACCATGCACATCTCATAACCATGTGATGTGACCATGCTCACTCACAATTATCATGATGGGTATGTCATGAAGGTTAATCGGCATGCAACTTGTTTATTGTAGTCCATAGGCATGTCCCACATCCATTTGGAGAAGAGCTGAAATCTATATGTGTACTCCATGGACTGTTGCCCTTCAAAAAAAGCTCTTTGCATGGCCAGTGTCTCACTTAATTTCTGAGTAGTGCATCACTTGTGGTGCAAGTGTCTCATTCATAAGCCCCTTGGAGACCTCATGACATGTACATAATTTGTACCATGTCCAGAGTAAATTAGTGCAATGTGTGTCACACAGTACAGCAACATGTGCTGTGACAAATATGTTGGCCGCATCCATGCAGTTCTAAAAGCACCTCTGACACATATCTTGAATGACCGATGTGTCTGTGGGCATAATTACCTTTTCCTAAGACCTACAAATCGATTGCAGCACAGTTTGCACCTGGGCATCAATCAACTCATTCCACATCCTCAACAATACATCAAACATGAAGTTGATACCCAAGCGTAGATGAAGGTGCCTTAATTGTCACACATGCCATTATAAAATGGCATTGTACACACCATACCCTCTCACACGCAATCCTATGGAGGCTGGCAAGGCCTGTAGACTTAAAATTGAAGCGAAGGTGCCAGGTGTCATTTTTGGCGTGTGCTATGTTTGTAGGACAATGGTATGCATCATATTTTTTTATGTATGCCAGGCATGAGTGGATTTTGGAGGGAAGGCTGAGAAGGCAAGATAGATTAGATGTGCATGGTGGCAGGTGTTATTTTAGTGATTTGTGATGTATAGAGAAGTATTGCATGCTTCCTTTTTTTATGCATAACAGCCATGCGTGTATTTTGGAGGAAAGGCTGACAGTGCACCCAGATTCACATATCTTGTTACAGGGGCTATGCATCTATGTAATTTGTATGTTATGGCTACATGTATGTGCATGTACATTTCATTGTGTACCGGTCACATATGAATATGTTACCATATGTTTGTAGGTGTGTGTGATGCATTCAGGACTGACACAGTTTTCATGTGTATGAAGACTCTTTGCCACACACATGTTTACACATGTGTACTGAGTATACATATGTGATGCTACTCAGATTGTGGGTCTACCACATTGTCATGTCTGAATTCTGACTGTACAATTCAAAACACAACATAAAATAGGAAGGGCCATGTGCAATACATTGTCATGCATATAATACCCTTAACAAATCTTTAGCAAAGGATGCTGTTGACTAAGGCTGGGATAAGCTCCTGTAAGCCATTACAATGTGAGTGCACATATGTGCACACACTGGTGTGCTGTAAGAAACAGACTTAATGATGCAAAGCAACACATGTAACATATAGTTCCCCATTCATGCAAAATGTTGGAGATGGTGTGCTGACATTTGTAATTGTAGGTATTTGTTTGTGTGTGAAAAGTATATGTATGAAGTCTGATAAGTGATGCATGATACAGTGGTGTGCTTAGGGAACAGACACATACCAAATGTAGGGCACTGTCTCAAGGTTTTGTAGTCATATCTGTGTAAATGTTTCACAATGTGGGGACATTTGTACTGGTCATAATAATTTGTAAGTGATCATTTGACATATACGCATTTTCTCATGTAAATTGTACACTTTTGTCCATACACAAATAGCCATCACCAAGCCTGGTCCACCTAGCTGGGAGATGTGTGGAAACATTTAGGTCTTATGTGTTAGCAACGTGCATTTGGAATGCTCAATGACTCAAACTTTGTTGCTATTGCCAGATTGCTAAAATTGAATACAATATGTATGGCAGCGCTGGCTGCTCTCACATAGTGATGCCATCCTAGTCATCAGAGCTCCTGTGGCACTTTGAATTGCCACACAGGTCCATTGTTGCATGTATTGACACAAGTTGACTGTGCACAATCAGCAGACCCCTGACTGTGTCAAGAGTCAATGTAGCCTCCTTTGGAGATTGGGGGCATTAGGTGGTGATCTGCCATCCTCATGATGGATCGTCAGCACTGTGATGCACAGTCCCCTGCAGACATACACTACACATTTGTGATCCCATGGCCATGTATGTTTTTTTACCTTTGGGGTTCTTGATGTCAGGCTTGCCCTATCATGTACTTGATACTTGCAACTTGTTTGTGTAGGACGTCTCATCACTTGCCATTGGTTTTACATGACTTGCCATAAATAGGTGAGATCATTCCTAGGATGCTTAGTTAGGTCATTGATAGGTTGTGGAACTGTGTCATGTCTGTAGAACCAGGGTACAGATACTGTCATTTGTCACCAGCTTCTGTCACATAGTTGTGGTCGTTGCCTATGTGACTGGAATGTGTACTGACCTACACATTTTCTGTAAATATGTGCCTTGTGTTATACAGTGAGTATTAGTCTATGTGTGCTCGTTCACACACATTGATGCCATATCTGGTCATGTATGGTACTGAATGTACAATTTTGGCAACATTTTTGCAGATTAGCCTTAGTACCCATCTTCATCATCAACATTGTTTCTTCATTCACGCACAGCATGCAAAGTCAGACTTGTGTATTTTGTAGATGGGCACAGGCTCCTCTACAGGTTAAGTAATAGTATTCCTCCCAGTTCCATGTTTTGCTAGATCACATGCCTGCCCCCACACATCACAGAACACCAGCCACAGCACTTGAGAAGTGTCTGAGTGACCTCCAGATGTTGGATATCAAAATGACGTAAGGGAGTCTCTCAGCTGCCCTTTCACATAATTGAATTATTTTCTTTATTTACCTTTTTATTAACACTTTGGCAAGAACATATCATATACATCAGAATGCATTCTAGATGGAGCATAGCCACAACAAACATGCACAATCTGAGGTATCGCTGTCATAACCAATCTTTACCATATGGACATGCACAATTTTCTCTCAGACCCTTCCTAGTCTACCTGCGGCTCACAACGGTTCTCATCCAGGACTGACATTGTTTCAACAAGGGGGCTAGAACATATATTTCCCCTGTACGTGTTCCAACACCCCTGATGTTTACCCATTTCTGGGATAGTACTGGCCTTCATATACCACATTTTCAGCCTCTATACACTTAAGCCTCTGTTACAGTACAGGTCCACGTCTCTATTACAGTCGCTGACTTCAGATGAAAGGGATGCCCCCATAGTCTTGCAATGTTTCTTTTGACTATCGTCAATCCTAGCGTTATCCATGACACCGTCACCCTCCCAAGACCCGGATGCTCCCCAAGGTTTAACACACACCAGTTGGATGCCCTAACTATTGTGCTACCCCACACCTCGTTCATGCTGTCAATCACTGAATTCAAGTAGATCTGTATAGCGGGACACTCCCATATAATGTGCAAAAAATATCTCTCAAGACCGCATCCACTCAGACATCGAGCAATGTTTGTTTTGTCTATTTTGGACAAAACCATGCCTGCCAGGTTGGACTTATGCAGGATCTGTAGCTACACCAGGCAAAACCTGGCTCTAATTGCTGCCTCCCAGGAGCAGCCAGCACCACGTATCATTTGTCCTCATCAAGACTTCTCACATTCAGCTCCCATCTTCCCTTGAGGTGTGTAAGAAGGTGTGTTGTGGTATTGACTTGCTTGTGATAAGTATAGGTTATGGCTTTTGTATGCAGGTGTTCTCCCAGCAGTCTACTCTCCAGGGGGGAGGACTCGGGCAGGTCTACTCCCTCTGTAAGCAACGACCAAAGAGTGTGACGCATCTCAAGATAGCAGTAGTATTCAGTTGGAGCCAAGGCGTACTCATCCTGTAGCTCTAGAAAGGGAACAACCTGATCCTTTGACCATAGATCTCCCACCTTTGATATGTCTATTAGATCCCTTTTATCAAACCTTGCCAAATCTCTCAAGTTACCAAGTTCCTCAGAATCATGTCATGTGTTTAGGTTTCCCAGCCCAGGGCCAGTAGTTTGGTGCACCAGTGTGTGAGTGTTGTCCTTGTTGGCCCATCAGTGTGCATTGTCTTGGGGGTTGCATAAAGGACTCTCAATTACCCCCCTGGTTGCATCAGCCACCTATCCATACGGTAGGCTGGGTCATCTGGGGATGCGTGCATCCTATATTTGATGGTTGTGAGTTAGGCTTCCCAGAGATATTTTCTGATATCAGGAAGGGAAATTTCGCTATCATAGCAGCACCTAGTCAGCTTGGCCAGAGAAATTCTTGCTGTGCCTCCATCCCACAATATATTATTCCCTTTCTATAGCGCTATGGTGTGATGAGGATACTGGGAAGGGGATATAATGCAATACATATGAAAGTGTGGGAGGGACACCATCTTTAAAAGATTGGCCCTGAACAGCAATGATAAGGGGAGAACCCTCCATAGTTGAATGTCTCATCTAAGGCAAGTCAGGAGTGGGAGGTGATTACAGGAGTAGAAGACTGTTGGGTCTTCAGTTATATTAATATGCCTAAGTATTTGAAGTCCTCAGTCCCCACCTCCACTTCACAGTCAAGCAGCAGTTTGTGGGAAGCTCCTTTGAGAATGTAGATAGTAGAATTTGTCCAGGTAATTGTATAGCCTGAGTATTGGCCAAATTGAGTCACTATGAGCACTATGAAGTCCAGGGTCCTGGTAGGGTCTGCAACATAAGCTGAATATCAGCAGTGTTAGACCTGACAGCCTTAGGGTAGTCACCCCTAACTTTTTGCCTGCCTCCCTCCTCGTTTTGGATACTGTTTTTGCTGGTTTTTAGACTCTGCGCACTTTACCACTGCTAACCAGTGATAAAGTGTATATGCTCTCTCTCTGTAAACATGGTAACTTTGGATCATACCTGATTGAACTATTTAATCTACTTATACGTCCCCAGTCATGTGCACTCCAGGTGCCTAGGGCATATAGATTAAATGCTATTAGTGGACCTGCAGCACGGATTGTGCCACCCACTTAAGTAGCCCCTTTTCCTTGTCTCAGGCCTACCATTGCTAGGCCTGTGTGTGCAGTTTCACTGCCACCTCGACTTGGCATTTAAAAGTACTTGCCAAGCCTAGAACTCCCCTTTTTCTGCATATAAGTCACCCTTAATGTGTGCCCTGGGTATCCCCTAGAGCAGGGTGCTGTGTAGGTAAAAGACAGGACATGTACCTGTGTAGTTATATGTCCTGGTAGTGTAAAACTCCTAAATTCGTTTTTGCACTACTGGGAGACCTGCTCCCTTCATAGGCTAACATTGGGGCTGCCCTCATACACTGTTGAAGTGGCAGCTGCTGATCTGAAAGGAGCAGGGAGGTCATATTTAGTATGGCCAGAATGGTAATACAAAATCCTACTGACTGGTGAAGTCGGATTTAATATTACTATTCTAGAAATGCCACTTTTAGAAAGTGAGCATTTCTTTGCACTTAAATCCTTCTGTGCCTTACAATCCACGTCTGGCTAGGTTTAGTTGACAGCTCCTTGTGCATTCACTCAGACACACCCCAAACACAGGGTACTCAGCCTCACTTGCATACATCTGCATTTTGAATGGGTCTTCCTGGGCTGGGAGGGTGGAGGGCCTGCCCTCACACAAAGGACTGCCACACCCCCTACTGGGACCCTGGCAGACAGGATTGAACTGAAAGGGGACCTGGTGCACTTCTTAGCCACTCTTTGAAGTCTCCCCCACTTCAAAGGCACATTTGGGTATAAAACAGGGCCTCTGCCCTACCTCATCAGACACTTGCTGGAGAAGAAACCGGAACCAGAAACTACATCCTGCCAAGAAGAACTGCCTGGCTGCTCAAAGGACTCACCTGTCTGCTTTCTACAAAGGACTGCTGTCTTGCTGTTGCCCTGCTGCCTTGCTGAACTCTTGTCTGGCTGTGAAAGTGCTCTCCAAGGGCTTGGATAGAGCTTGCCTCCTGTTCCTTGAAGTCTCAGGACCAAAAAGACTTCTTCCTTTCACTTGGACGCTCCGTGCGCCGAAAATTTCGACGCACAGCTTGTTTCGCGGCGAGAAAAACGCCGCACACCGACGCTGATCGACGCGACGCCCTCGGGACGATCGAGACTTCGACGCACAACCTCGCAAGGACAAAGCCGCTCGACTTTCCAGGAGAAATCGACGCGACGCCCACCGTGAGTGCGAAACTTTGACGCACGGCCTCGCAAGGACAACGCCGCCCGACTTCCAAGGAGAAATCGACGCGACGCCTGCCGTGAGACCAAACTTTCGACGCACGGCCTCGCAAGGACAACGCCGCCCGACTTCCAAGGAGAAATCGACGCGACGCCTACTGTGAGATCGAAACTTCGACGCGCAGCCCCGCAGAACGACGCGCAGCCGGAAAACAAGCAGGAGAATCCACGCACAGACCCGGGACATCTGGTAATCCCCGCGATCCACAAAAAGAGACTGTCTGCGCGCCGGAAAACGACGCCCGACTTCCCCGCGTGGAAAAGACCGACGCAAGTCTGTGTGTGCTGAGGAGAAATCGACGCACACACCCCTTTTTCCACGCATCTCTTCTCCTGTGGCCCTCTGAGGAGATTTTCCACCAGAAACCAGGTACTTTGTGCTTGAAAGACACTGTATTGCATTCTAAAGACTTAAGACACTTTATATCACTTCCCTGTGATATTTCTACAATTTTCCATTGCAACTTTATTCTTTTTGACCTACAATTATCCTGATAAATATTATATATTTTTCTAAACACTGTGTGGTGTATTTTTGTGGTGCTATATGGTGGTATTGTATGATTTATTGCACAAATACTTTACACATTGCCTTCTAAGTTAAGCCTGACTGCTCGTGCCAAGCTACCAGAGGGTGGGCACAGGATAATCTTGGATAGTGTGTGACTTACCCTGACTAGAGTGAGGGCTTTTGCTTGGACAGGAGGTAACCTGACTGCCAACCAAAAACCCCATTTCTAACATTGGTGATCAGCGGTGAGGATAGGACTTGTATTTGTGCAGTGACATACAGTAGCTAAGTATTTCACTACATACCCACAGTTGAAGGTCAACTTGGTTTTTATCTCTTTTTGAAAATCCGTTTTTTCCTGACAATTTTCAAAAACTAAATCCTCACTCAACATGTCTCTGACTGGGTCTCAGACAGGGGACTTTGACCTAGTCCAGTTGGATACATACACGGTCAAACAACTAAGAGGATTCTGCAGGGCATTAAGGGTACCCACCCAAGGGGCCTCCAGAAAGGAGGACTTTCAAGTGGCGCTGAGGGCCTGGGCAGAAGCCCATTTAGAGGATGATGAGGAAGAGGAGCCAGAAAATGGCCCCTCAGAAGGATTTTCACTATCTATGGATGGTGTTACCACTGCAATTGTGCACCCTTCCAGACCAGGGAGCAGTGTCTCCATGCAAAGCCTGACCGCAGAGGAAAGGAGAGAGGAAAGGGAGTTCCAATTGCAAATGGCAAAACTGAAAATTGAGGCACAACAGGAGGAGAGGAGGGCAGAAAGAGAAGCCAAACAAGCTGAGGCTGAAAGAGCAGCCAAACAGATTGAAGCTGAAAGAACAGCCAAACAGATTCAAGCAGAAGCTGAAAGGGCAGCCAAACAAGCAGAAGCTGAAAGAGCAGCCAAACAAGTGGAAGCTGAAAGAGCGTTGGCTGAAAAGAAACTATTGTTGGCTCATGAACTGAGTCTCAAGGAGCTGGAGATCAAGGCAAGACAGTCTGAATCCAGCAATAATGGTGGCAGCATACAGACAGGACCTGCTGGAGAAAAGAAGGTTCGTATACCCAAAAATGTGGTGCCCAGTTTTGTAGTGGGAGATGACATAGATAAATGGTTAGCTGCTTATGAAGTTGCACTAAGGGCTCATGAGGTTCCTGAAGGGCAATGGGGGGTAGCTATGTGGGGTTATGTGCCGCCATTGGGGAGGGACACACTTCTCACATTGGATCCACCGGATCAAAACAATACCCACTCCAGAAAGCCACTTTACTTGCCAAGTTTGGGCTGACCCCTGAGGGATACCGTCAGAGGTTCAGGGACAGCACCAAACAAACCACACAAACATGGGTAGATTTCTTTGATTTCTCTAGTAAGGCACTGAATGGATGGGTGCGGGGCAACAAAGTAGCAGATTATAAAGGTTTATATGACTTGATCCTGAGAGAGCATATGCTTAATGTTACTTATACCGATTTGCGCCAGCACCTAGTGGATAGTAAGCTGACTGATCCCAGGAAGCTTGCTGAGGAGGCGGACCCCTGGGTTAGCACCAGAGTGTCCAAAAAGGTGCCTGGGGGGGACTCCCACAAAGGTGGTCAGGGTTCCCAACAGAAGAAAGAGGGGGGAGATAAACTTACAGATAAGGAACTCTCTAAAGGCCCCCAAAAGAATTCCCAGGGAGGGGGTGGCAACCCTTCCTTTTCCAAATTTGGGAAGAAGCCAGGGACATTTGACAGGTCAGGAAAATCTAGCCCCAAATGCATGGAGTGTTACCAATATGGTCACTACAAAGGCGATCCACAGTGCCCCAAGAGGGCACCGTCCACTACCGGACAGGCGCCTGGGTTGACTAGTGTAGCACTCGGGGGGGAGATGGACCCCACTAGCTTTGGGGAGCAGGTAGAGATTTCCCTAGTGTCCCTGGGAGAAGGAGAAATGATGTCCAAGGTCCACATGCCTAAAAATACTTCCAAGTACCGGCAGTGGGTCCTCATTGATGGGCAGAAGGTGGAGGCTCTGCGTGACACAGGAGCCAGTATGACTACTATCAAGAGTCAGCTGGTGTCCACAGAGCAGATAATCCCTAATACATTCCACCAGGTCATAGTCGCTGACAATCGCGAGAGTCACCTACCGGTGGCTCGGGTTCCCTTTGAGTGGGGGGGGGTCTCTGGTACTCTGAAAGTAGCTGTGAGTCCTGCCATGCCTGTAGATTGTCTGTTAGGCAATGATCTAGAGCATACTGCTTGGAAAGAAGTAGAGCTCAGATCTCACCTGGAGATGTTAGGGTTACCTGAGTGGGTCTGCATGACCACCCGGTCCATGGCTGACCGAGAGGGAAGTCAAGGGCATCTGGAGCCTGGAACGATGGCCCACGGAGCTGCCAAGAGGAGGGACGAGGGGTGCGGGAAACCGGCCCCAGAAGTTCCCACAGTGGCTGACGGGGCTCCTGAGGAGGAGACTCCCGAGCCAACTGGGGAAGACATTGCCACCCTAGGTGACTTACCGGAGCTTGCTGGCTGGCAAGTTGAGGGTGGACCCACCAGGGAGGAATTCTGCAAGGCGCAGAAAGAGTGTCCCACTCTAGAAGGGTTGAGGAAACAAGCCTTAAACCAGGCAGCAGGTGACGCCTCTGGCAATCACCACCTATATTGGGAGAATGATCTCCTCTACAGTGAGCCTAGGGTTCCGGTCTTTGGGGCAGCACGTGTGCTGGTGGTCCCCCAATGTTACCGAGCCTTCCTACTGGGTCTGGCTCACGACATTCCCCTGGCAGGACATTTGGGACAAGACAAGACCTTCAACAGGCTTGTCACCCACTTTCACTGGCCCAAAATGAGGACACACTCAGACAAATTCTGCAGGGCTTGTCCTACCTGCCAGGCTAGTGGTAAAGCAGGAAAGAGGGTTAAAACCCCCCTGATTCCACTTCCTGTCGTTGGCACCCCCTTTGAAAGGGTGGGCGTCGACATTGTTGGCCCCTTGGACCCCAAAACTGCCTTAGGCAACAGGTTTATCCTGGTTTTGGTGGACCATGCCACCCGGTACCCAGAGGCAATCCCTCTGAGGACCGTAACTGCATCGGTGGTAGCCAGAACCCTGATGGGGATATTTACCCGTGTGGGATTCCCCAAGGAGATAGTGTCTGACCGAGGCACTAACTTCATGTCCGCGTACATGAAGCATCTGTGGGATGCGTGTGGTGTAACCTACAAGTTCACCACACCCTATCACCCCCAGTCTAATGGGCTTGTGGAGAGATTCAACAAGACCCTGAAAGGCATGATTGGTGGCCTCCCTGAGGCCATGAGGCGTAAATGGGACGTCCTCTTACCATGCCTTCTCTTTGCTTACAGAGAGGTCCCCCAGAGGGGGGTAGGGTTCAGTCCCTTTGAGCTTCTCTATGGGTACCCCGTCAGGGGACCCTTAAGCATTGTCAAGGAGGGATTGGAGAACGCTCCAAAGACACCCCCTCAGGACGTGGTCAGCTACATGTTGGCCCTCCGCAATCAGATGACCCGCTTCTGGAAAGAGGCCCAAAGTAACCTGGAGGCCAGTCAAGAGGTGATGAAACAATGGTATGACCAGAAGGCCACTCTGGTAGAGTTTCAACCTGGAGACAAAGTGTGGGTAATGGAGCCAGTAGAGCCCAGAGCTCTCCAGGACCGCTGGTCTGGCCCATTTGAAATAAAGGAGCGGAAAGGGGAGGCCACTTACCTAGTGGACCTCCAAACCCCTAGGAACCCCCTAAGGGTGCTCCACGTGAACCGACTAAAAGCTCATTTTGAGAGGTCGGAGATCAACATGCTTCTGGTCACAGATGAAGGAATGGAAGAGGAGAGTGAACCTCTCCCTGACCTCCTCTCTGCCCAAGAAGGTGATGGGTCCGTAAGCGGGGTCATTCTGTCTGACTCCCTGACTCTAAACCAGAAAGGAGACTGCTATGAGCTGTTGGAGCAGTTCTCCCCCCTCTTCTCCCTTACTCC
Organism: Pleurodeles waltl; assembly: GCF_031143425.1. Lineage (NCBI taxonomy): Eukaryota > Metazoa > Chordata > Amphibia > Caudata > Salamandridae > Pleurodeles > Pleurodeles waltl. Next base: position 272,112,818 of record NC_090445.1, on the reverse strand, counting down.
GGGACTGACCCACCTCTGTGTTCATGATATTGACACCGGTGACAGTCTCCCTGTGAAGAACAAAATTTACAGGTTGTCAGATAAGGTGAAGGCCAGCATCAAGGAGGAGGTCTCCAAGATGTTGACGCTAGGGGTTATTGAGAAGTCCAGTAGTCCCTGGGCCAGCCCAGTGGTGTTGGTCCCCAAGGCTACTGCCCCAGGCGCGAAGCCAGAACTCCGGTTCTGCGTGGACTACCGGGGTCTCAACTCAGTCACACGGACTGATGCTCACCCCATCCCCCGAGCTGATGAGCTCGTGGACAGGCTAGGCGCTGCCAAGTTCCTGAGTACGTTTGATCTTACTTCAGGGTACTGGCAGATCGCCCTGACTGAGGGGGCTAAGGAAAGGTCCGCCTTTTCCACCCCTGACGGCCATTACCAGTTCCGGGTGATGCCGTTTGGATTGAAAAATGCCCCCGCTACCTTCCAACGGTTGGTTAACGGGGTCCTGGCTGGCAAGGATGCCTTCTGTGCAGCCTACCTGGATGACATAGCTGTCTACAGTTCCAGCTGGGAGGAACACCTGCTCCACCTCAAGGAGGTGCTTCAGGCCCTGCAACAGGCAGGCCTGACCATCAAGGCTAGTAAGTGCCAGATTGGGCAGGGTTCCGTGGTGTACTTGGGACACCTAGTAGGTGGTGGCAAGGTGCAGCCACTCCAGGCCAAGATCGAAACTATCAAGGCCTGGCAACCACCTCGAACCCAGACTGAGGTGAGAGCCTTTTTAGGCCTCACCGGATACTACCGCAGGTTTGTCAAGGGCTATGGTACCATTGTGTCCCCCTTGACAGAACTCACGTCCAAGAAGCAACCTAGGTTGGTGAATTGGACAGAGGCTTGTCAGAAAGCCTTTGACGCCCTAAAGGAAGCCATGTGCACGGCCCCCGTGCTCAAGGCCCCTGACTACTCCCAGGAATTTATCGTGCAGACAGACGCTTCAGAGCATGGCATAGGGGCAGTCCTAGCACAGCTAAATGAGGAGGGCCAAGATCAACCGGTAGTCTTTATTAGCAGAAGGCTATTACCACGGGAACAGAGGTGGAGTGCTATTGAAAGAGAAGCTTTTGCTGTGGTCTGGGCACTGAAGAAGCTGAGGCCCTACCTGTTTGGGACTCACTTCCTAGTTCAGACAGACCACAGGCCCCTCAGATGGCTCATGCAGATGAGGGGTGAGAATCCAAAACTTCTGAGGTGGTCCATTTCCCTACAGGGGATGGACTTTACGGTGGAACATCGCCCAGGGGTTGACCACGCCAATGCTGATGGTCTCTCCAGGTACTTCCGCCTTAGCGATGAGAGCTCCCAGGAGGTCGGGTAGCTCTCCCCACTTTCAGCTGGGGGACACACATGTTAGACCTGACAGCCTTAGGGTAGTCACCCCTAACTTTTTGCCTGCCTCCCTCCTCGTTTTGGATACTGTTTTTGCTGGTTTTTAGACTCTGCGCACTTTACCACTGCTAACCAGTGATAAAGTGTATATGCTCTCTCTCTGTAAACATGGTAACTTTGGATCATACCTGATTGAACTATTTAATCTACTTATAAGTCCCCAGTCATGTGCACTCCAGGTGCCTAGGGCATATAGATTAAATGCTACTAGTGGACCTGCAGCACGGATTGTGCCACCCACTTAAGTAGCCCCTTTTCCTTGTCTCAGGCCTACCATTGCTAGGCCTGTGTGTGCAGTTTCACTGCCACCTCGACTTGGCATTTAAAAGTACTTGCCAAGCCTAGAACTCCCCTTTTTCTGCATATAAGTCACCCTTAATGTGTGCCCTGGGTATCCCCTAGAGCAGGGTGCTGTGTAGGTAAAAGACAGGACATGTACCTGTGTAGTTATATGTCCTGGTAGTGTAAAACTCCTAAATTCGTTTTTGCACTACTGGGAGACCTGCTCCCTTCATAGGCTAACATTGGGGCTGCCCTCATACACTGTTGAAGTGGCAGCTGCTGATCTGAAAGGAGCAGGGAGGTCATATTTAGTATGGCCAGAATGGTAATACAAAATCCTACTGACTGGTGAAGTCGGATTTAATATTACTATTCTAGAAATGCCACTTTTAGAAAGTGAGCATTTCTTTGCACTTAAATCCTTCTGTGCCTTACAATCCACGTCTGGCTAGGTTTAGTTGACAGCTCCTTGTGCATTCACTCAGACACACCCCAAACACAGGGTACTCAGCCTCACTTGCATACATCTGCATTTTGAATGGGTCTTCCTGGGCTGGGAGGGTGGAGGGCCTGCCCTCACACAAAGGACTGCCACACCCCCTACTGGGACCCTGGCAGACAGGATTGAACTGAAAGGGGACCTGGTGCACTTCTTAGCCACTCTTTGAAGTCTCCCCCACTTCAAAGGCACATTTGGGTATAAAACAGGGCCTCTGCCCTACCTCATCAGACACTTGCTGGAGAAGAAACCGGAACCAGAAACTACATCCTGCCAAGAAGAACTGCCTGGCTGCTCAAAGGACTCACCTGTCTGCTTTCTACAAAGGACTGCTGTCTTGCTGTTGCCCTGCTGCCTTGCTGAACTCTTGTCTGGCTGTGAAAGTGCTCTCCAAGGGCTTGGATAGAGCTTGCCTCCTGTTCCTTGAAGTCTCAGGACCAAAAAGACTTCTTCCTTTCACTTGGACGCTCTGTGCGCCGAAAATTTCGACGCACAGCTTGTTTCGCGGCGAGAAAAACGCCGCACACCGACGCTGATCGACGCGACTCCCTCGGGACGATCGAGACTTCGACGCACAACCTCGCAAGGACAAAGCCGCTCGACTTTCCAGGAGAAATCGACGCGACGCCCACCGTGAGTGCGAAACTTTGACGCACGGCCTCTCAAGGACAACGCCGCCCGACTTCCAAGGAGAAATCGACGCAACGCCTGCCGTGAGACCAAACTTTCGACGCACGGCCTCGCAAGGACAACGCCGCCCGACTTCCAAGGAGAAATCGACGCGACGCCTACCGTGAGATCGAAACTTCGACGCGCAGCCCCGCAGAACGACGCGCAGCCGGAAAACAAGCAGGAGAATCCACGCACAGACCCGGGACATCTGGTAATCCCCGCGATCCACAAAAAGAGACTGTCTGCGCGCCGGAAAACGACGCCCGACTTCCCCGCGTGGAAAAGACCGACGCAAGTCTGTGTGTGCTGAGGAGAAATCGACGCACACACCCCTTTTTCCACGCATCTCTTCTCCTGTGGCCCTCTGAGGAGATTTTCCACCAGAAACCAGGTACTTTGTGCTTGAAAGACACTGTATTGCATTCTAAAGACTTAAGACACTTTATATCACTTCCCTGTGATATTTCTACAATTTTCCATTGCAACTTTATTCTTTTTGACCTACAATTATCCTGATAAATATTATATATTTTTCTAAACACTGTGTGGTGTATTTTTGTGGTGCTATATGGTGGTATTGTATGATTTATTGCACAAATACTTTACACATTGCCTTCTAAGTTAAGCCTGACTGCTCGTGCCAAGCTACCAGAGGGTGGGCACAGGATAATCTTGGATAGTGTGTGACTTACCCTGACTAGAGTGAGGGCTTTTGCTTGGACAGGAGGTAACCTGACTGCCAACCAAAAACCCCATTTCTAACAAGCAGCATACATAGATGTTCTGTCTTCCCATTGGTCTGCACAGCTGAGGCCATGATGCACCCAAGCTGCCAGAGATTCTAGGACCAAGGCAAGCAGAAGGGGGAGAGTAGGCACCCTTGCCTCATGCCCCAGTGAAGGGCAAAAGGTTCAGACCAAGTGGCGATCAGTACTACGTGGAGCTAGAGTGTTGCATATAGGAGTTGTGTCCAGCTAATAAAGCGGGGGCCAAAGGCCAGCCTCTCTAGCACATCAAACAGGTATGGCCATTCCACAGTGTCAAAGGCCATGCACGCATCAAGGGACAGCATCACAACACCTTCCTGAATGGTGTCTGTGTGGCCTAGTACCCTGTGTAAACTACAGAGCTAAATTGTATCATGGCATGAAGCCTTACTGGTCCGGGCTGATCAAGTTGTGGACTACTGGGGTCAAATGGGAGGTCAGCACTTTGGCTAACATGTTCACCTTCGGTTCAGAAATAATATAGGCCTGCAGGACCCACTGTCCTCCGTGGGCTTCCCTTCTTTGTGGATGACCACTACGGAAGCCTGGTGCTGGTCTAACGGGAGTAATCCCCTCTCCTGGCCCTTCTCATACATCTGCTTCAGATGTGGGACAAGCTTAGTGGCTGTCAACTTATAGAGCTCTATTGGTACCCCGTTGGACCCTGATGCTTTGTCTCACTTCTCTTCTGGTGCCTCCTATTTCCTCCTGGAAAAATTATTCTTCTAAGACTTCCTCATCCTCTGTAGGGAGGGTTTGGAGGGGGATGTCACGCAGGAGCTTAGCTGCTTTGTTTTCTGTGGGGAAACAGCTTGCATAATAGATTTTCGCATAGTAGAGGGCAAACGTTTGGGCTATGGTTTCTCAACTACTAGGAAGTTCCCCAGACTCCTTCTGGGTCCCAGGAACCCATCTATTCGCTGCCTCCTACCTGTACAGCCAAGCCAAAAATGTTCATGTCTTGTCCCCATTTCAATGATGTGGTTCTGTGTTGCCCTACGGTGCATTTTAGCAGCTTCCTGGTCCACGTCTCGGTATTCTTTTTGCTTAAGGGCTAGGATGTGAGCTCCCTCTGATCCTACCTCATCTGGTAAGCTGGTCTCAAGGGACAATAACTCACATTCAAGTTCAAGAGCCTCCAATTTGGCCCTTTTTAGTTTTTTTCCCTTGTGTCATCATGGAGAAACCCACCCCCTTGACTACTGTCTTATAGGCCACCCACAACTTGAGTGCAGACTCAACTGAAGTACTGTTTTCCTGAAAATAATGGTCTGTTGTAGCTAACATCCCTTCTCCAATTTTTGGCACTATAAGGTACCAAGGGCTCAATATAATGGGATAGGGTTGGGCCTCTCACCCTGACCATACACCAGCAACAGGGGAGAATGGTCAGAAATACCCCTGGCTAAGTTAGTAATCTCCCTGGCTTCTAACAGCCAGCATGAGAAAGTGATCAGTTCAGGAGAGACTATCATGCACCACCAAGTTAAAGGATAAAGTGTCGGGCCCCTGGGTAAAGGGTACACCATAAATCTGCCAGTGCCTGGGCAGTGATGAAGTCTGCAAATGGTCATCCAACTGAGTCCAGGGGCCTGGGAAAATGTTGGTGAGTGCTATCACTCAGTGTTGCGTTAAATTCCCCTCACATGATAAATTTCTGATATGAAAGACTGTGTAGCAGAGTGGTCAGGGCTTGTAGTACCGAGTTGTGAAGTCATGTTGGGATATATACTGAAAGTATTTTTAAGGTGCCCCCCTCCCAGGTAGCACCACACAGCTACCCATCTGATTTGGCCATATTTGCCGAATGACCGGGGCAGCGTTCTCCTCACCAAGATTATTTCTCCTCTAGAGGAGGTGTTATGGCCCCCAAAAGCAGCCTTTTTATATCTCCAAAGGTCCAGGGTTGACACCTATTAACCAGGAAGTGAGTCTTTTGTAGGATAATTATATCAGGGGAGTCTTGTTTGATGTACTGGAGCACCACTCTTCATTTCACTTTGTCACCTAGGCCATTGACATTGCAGGATAGTATTCTTAGGGTTGACATACTAACTTTAGCCATCACACTTTATAGTTAATGAACCACACCCGGGGGGGTGCCAACCCAATGTTGGGTGAAGCTCAGACTGTGAGAAGTAATGTCCTGTGTGCCTCAGCTACGTTGACTGTCTGCATGTATCTTGCCTGAACATAAACAACAACAATAATCCATAAACCCTCTTCAATCATGAATCCCCCCATCCTGCTACACTGGGCTGCGTAATCCAAACTGCCCACCTCCCCAACTGTGCATAGCTCTTGTTTGCCCAAACTAAACATATTGCTAACTAGGAAGTGTAACTACCACCTTCTGCCCCCCACTGGCCCTCTTACTGGAGTGTCTTTACCAGGTTGGTTTTTCATATCCCCAGTCTCTATCTTGCCCCAATCACCGATTTAGGACCATCGAGGGCTGCTCCCAGGCCACCCACAAGACGATCCAGGTAAATCTCAAATCCAAAGATCCATTCCCAGGATCAGGGCGATGACCCAGGCTGGTGATTCGTTTTTGCCCCGCATCTCCACTTCGAGTGTATCACAATTCTCCTTTCCAGTGCTGCCACCCGGGCGCTACTTAGCGGGGTCGCAGTGTCCTGCAGCCAACCATCCATCTGACCAGGCATTACAATTTTGACGCTAATCGGAATTACTCAGCTGGTCATTACAACATTGGCGGTAAAAGCCGCTTACCGACGTGCAGAAGACTGCCAACACACCGCCGTGGAAATCCGCCACAGCTATTATGACCCACAGCTCGGAATACACCAAAATTCAGACACCCACACAAGTCCGCCACACCAAAGGTCAGTGATAAACTGGCAAAAACAAAACCTCCACCGTCATGCCAACAGAAATACGCCCACACTATAACGACACACGAATCCACACGGCGGTATTTCAACCGCGGTATTCCATTGGCGGTACACACCGCCGCTCTCAAAATACACACACATTTACAAAACACAGCCACGTTGGACAATTCGAAACACACACACCTGATACACAGACACACACCACTCCCACACACCCATTACAATATAAAACACACACCCACATCACCCACAAACCCCTACGACCACAATTACCGAGAGAAGTCCAGAGAGAGACACAACAAGCAACTCCCAAGCATCCACAGGCACACAATACCATCACCCACAGAACTTCCACGCACCTCACACAACACACCACTAAATATCACCCCACACATCACAACACACACCACCCCACACATCACCCACACCACCCCATGGCACAGCAAAGACACCCCAGGTTCTCTGAGGAGGATCTCAGGGTCATGGTGGAGGAAATCGTCCGGGTAGAGCCACAGCTATTTGGATCACAGGTGCAGCACACCTCCATAGCTAGGAAGATGGAGCTATGGCGCAGAATAGTGGACAGGGTCAACGCAGTGGGACAGCACACAAGAAATCGGGATGACATCAGGAAGAGGTGGAACGACCAATGGGGGAAGGTGCGTTCCGTGGTCTCAAGACACCACCTTGCGGTTCAGCGGACTGGCGGTGGACCCCCAGCTCCTCCCCCACAACTAACAACATGGGAGGAGCAGGTCTTGTCGGTTCTGCATCCTGAGGGCCTCGCTGTAGTAGATGTAGGAATGGACTCTGGTAAGTCAAATCTTAACTATTACATCCCCCACCCTACCTGCATGCCATCACATACCCCGCCCTTACCCTCACCCCCATCACTCCAACTCCTCACAAATGTCCCAACTTCACAAACCACCCATCCCAACACCAAGCCCTGCATGTAACAACAAAGCATGGACACCCATCACCAAAGCATGGCCACTGCACATACCTATACACCCCCCTAAACCACCATCACACAAGGTCCCACACAGGAATGCAAGCACTGGGGTACACGGTCACCCACCTATTGCACACCATGGCACACACAGATGTAATAAACATCCTTTTATACCCCTGCAGGACCCCTACCCAACGTCACCGGACATGAGGGTCCACACATGTCCACACCACCAACAGAAGAGGCCCACAGTGATGACAGCAGCTCTGTCCAACTGGATCTAGATGACCAGCCTGGCCCATCGGCGACCTCGGGACAGTCGGTTCCCCTCACACAGTCACAGGCCACTACAGAGCTTCCCCCCTCTGGAAACACCAGCACAGCACCCACCCAGCGGGCCCATACCTCTGTCCCCAGGACACGTCAATCAGTAGTGTGTCCACCACTACAGGGAACACAGGCTAACCCACTACCCCAACAACACCAGGGACCTGGGGGCAGTGGTAGTGGGCACACAGTCCAGGGAACGGAGGCCCAGGAACACAGGGGAACTGGGAGGGCTGCTGTACGACAGGGGGAGGACAGGCCAAGGGAACCCACTCTCCACAAGGCCCTGTCCAACATCATGGGAGCCTACCACCACTCCCAGTCGATGATGGCAACGGGACTGGCCAAGTTTCAGGAGACCCAGCGCCTGCAGGAGGAACAGTATTTGGGCTTCAGGGAGGAACTCAGAGCCATCAATTCCACCCTGCGCACCATCGTAGGGGTGCTGAACGAAGTACTCAACACCAGGAGGGACACTGTGGCACAACAAGGGGCCCGTGACACTAGCCTGGACGAGGAACTGCCCACCACCTCCGCCGGCGCTAGTGGACAGGAGGCACCGCCACAGGACCACCACACCAGCACCCCACCCCCTGCAGAAGGAGAACCACCCCGCAAGCGGTCCCTGAGATTCAGGACAAATACAGAGAACTATGCCAAGACCCCCGCCAAGAAATGAGACCACCCTGAATGTCATCTGTCTGTCCCACTTTGTCACCCTGTCCATCCTCAAAGTGCCCCAGCTCCACTTCCTATGCCCATTTGGGCAATGCACCTGTGAGACTAATAGACTGGACTCTGCCATGGACATTCCTCTACCATCACCCCTCACCATTTTACAACCCCCTCCAATATTGAGCACTTAAATAAACACCCTTGAAGCACAAAACAATCTGGATTCTGTCTGTGATTTCGAAATAGTGTATTAGCAATTACAGTGACAAAATGCTCTTTCAATTGTAATGTCAACATACCTATGTCACCCAGCTCTAGTCCATGAGGAAACAAAGCAGATGTCACACAGTGGGACCCACATCTGTGAAATCGTAAGGGAAAGTGACAACTCAGGTACCATACACAGGGTGAATACGACAGACAGTAGAGAGGTAGTAGTGTTCAAGTACATGTAGTAGGTAGGTTTGTATTCTTACCTGTGTCTCACTGGAAATATTGCAGGATCACCGAGTTCCTGTTGTCGATGTCCTCTTCTTCTGCTTCTTTGTCTTCACTGTCCACAGGTTCTACAGATGCAACAACATCACCATCTGGACCATCCTCCTGCAGAAAAGGCACCTGTCGTCGCAAAGCTAAGTTGTGAAGCATACAGGAGGCCACGATGATCTGGCACACCTTCTTTGGTGAGTAGAATAGTTATCCACCTGTCATATGGAGGCACCTGAACCTGGCCTTCAGGAGGCCGAAGGTCCACTCTATTATCCGCCGAGTTCGCCGATGGGCCTCATTGTAGCGTTCCTCTGCCCTTGTCCTGGGATTCCTCACTGGGGTCAGTAGCCATGACAGGTTGGGTTAACCAGAGTCACCTGCAAATGGCGAGGGACAACTGTTAGACACGCACTAACCTGTAGGGATATCCCCAGACCCAGACAACCATTCCCACAGACTTGCTTCCAGGTGCTCACCTAATAGCCACACACGGTGCCTCTGGAGTTGACCCATTCCATAAGGGATGCTACTATTCTGCAGAATGTAAGCGCCATGCACTGAGCCAGGGAACTTGGCATTAACATGGGAGATGTACTGGTCTGCCAAACACACCGTGGAATGATAACTCTTCCGGTTTCTGTACACCTGTTCACTCCTGCGGGGGGGTACCAAAGCCACATGGGTCCCATCAATGGCACCTATGATGTTGGGGATATGTCCCAGGGCATAGAAGTCTCCTTTCACTGTAGGCAAATCCTCCACCTGAGGGAAAACGAAGTAGCTCCGCATGTGTTTCAGCATGGCAGAAAACACTCTAGACAACACGTTGGAAAACATAGGCTGGGACATCCCTAATGCTATGGCCACTGTTGTTTGAAATTACCCACTTGCAAGGAAATGGAGTACTGACAGCACCTGCACTTGAGGGGGGATTCCTGTGGGATGGCGGATAGCTGACATCAGGTCTGGCTCCAGCTGGGCACACAGTTCCAGGATTGTGGCACGGTCAAACCTATAGGTGATGATCACATGTCTTTCCTCCATTGTCGACAGGTCCACCAGCGGTCTGTACACCGGAGGATGCCGCCATCTCCTCACATGTCCCAGCGGATGGTGCCTATGAAGGACAACAGCGAGCGCAGAGTCAACCAACTCTGAGGTACGGACCCACAGCTTACACAGAACACAAATCATCATCCGATATTTGGCCTGTATGAGTGTTGAGGCAAGGCCTAGGTATGTGTGACGCAGTTAAAAATTAAGCCAGGTGGGCCCCTGAAATGGCGGCTGCCTCACCTGTAAAGTGGGACAATGGGATGTGAGGTAACTGCGCTAGAGTTGTACACCATCGCGGTAGGCGGTCGAAGACCGCGGCCCAATGCTGCAGTGGTTAACATTGGACCCTATGGGTCCCAGGAGCCAATAACGATGTACGCCGGCGGTGACAGTACGCACCGCCGTGTACGTGACTGCCATTTTCAATCTGTTCAATCACTCAATACCTGATCTTCCACAGGAGAGGACCTACACTGCAAGTGCTGCTGTGACCTCGGTCTGGAAGAGACAATGGCTCGTGCGTCTGGGGAAAGGGCCCCTGCCTTCACATCGGAGGAGTTGGAGAAACTCGTGGATGGGGTCCTCCCCCAGTACACGCTACTCTACGGTCCTCCAGACAAACGGGTAAATACACTGGGAGCATGCTGTATGGGCTATGCCTGTGTGGAGTGGGGTGGATGAAAGATGGGGGGGGAGATTGAGGCATGCATGAAACGACGGTGAGTGCGTGTGCATCATGGCAAGGGTAGGGATGGGGGCCAATGACTGTGACGGTGTATTTGGTAATAACTTTTCTTTTCCCCCTGTACAATTCATGTAGGTCAGCGGCCACCAGAAAGAAGATATTTGGCATGCCATTGCCAAGGACGTCCGGACCTTGGGGGTCTACCACAGACAGAGCACCCACTGCCATAAGAGATGGGAGGACATTCGCCGCTGGAGCAAGAAGACGGCGGAGGCCCAGCTGGGGATGGCCTCCCAACGTGGGAGGGGTGCCCGTCGCACCATGACCCTCCTGATGTTCAGGATCCTGGCTGTGGTGTACCCGGAGTTGGATGGGCATTTGTGGGCATCACAGCAGCCACAAGGAGGTTTCCCTAGGCCAGGGCGAGTGTGCTAGTTCGGTCCCCTTGTTTTGGCAGACCCTGTGGCACCCCAAATCCACCTGTGTACAGTGCCAAGTACACCTAGTCAGGCTCCTGTGTCATCCATGTGTGCAGATGTCGTCCATAGCCTTGTAGGCCATGTCCCAGGGATTGAACAGTGGAGGCCAAGTCTGCGGCGTAGTGCAGGGGACTCAACATGTCTTTCTTCTGTCACCACCCCCTTTTTGTGGTCTCTCTGTTCTTGTGTGCATTAGCATCATCAGGCGCAGGAGCAGTGGCACCGGAGCAGGAGGGAGCTGCATCCCACATGGCCCTGGAGGGCGACACTATGGACTCCGAGTTCACCAGTGGGACGGAGGGCAAGGGAAGCTCCACGGCGGGGACAGGAGCTGACACCAGTGACATGGACTCGTTCTCTAATGGGAGCTCCCTTGTGGTGGCGGCAACATCTGTGCCCCCACGCATCTTCAGGTACAGCCGCCATCCCCCCTACCAGCACCGCCCTCCCAGCAGCCCATCAGCCTTTGCCCCGTGCCCGCTCACCCAGGAGGGTGGGCATCACCTTCGCCCCAGGCACCTCAGCCCCTGCCCCAGTCACCCCTGCTGCCCTCAGTGAGGAGGCCATTGACCTCCTCAGGTCCCTCACTGTTGGGCAGTCTACCATTTTGAATGCTATCCACGGTGTAGAAAGGTAGTTGCAACAAACAAATGCATTCCTGGAGGGCATTCATTCTGGTCAGGCGGCCCTTCAGCGAGCTTTTCAAACTGGCCTCAGCACTGATGGCAGCCATTGTCCCTGTCTCTAGCCTCCCCCCTCCAACTTCCTCCACCCAGACCCAATCCCCTCTACCTCAGTCTATCCCAAGCACACCTTCAGACCAGCATGCACACACGTCAACACACAAGGGAAGCTCTGGCAAACATAAGCACCACACATCCCACAGGCACTCACGCAAGCATCACACACATGCAGACACACCAATATCCACTGCCTCCACTTTGTCCCCATCCTCCTCGTCTCCCTCCTCCCTCCCTGTCTCGTCTACACTCATACCTGCATGCACTACATCTACAGCCACTACTTCCATCACCAGCACACCCACACCACACCTTGCTCACGTGCAGTCAACACCCCCACTGCCATTCACACGTCCCCTGTGTCCTCTCCCAGTGTGTCTGTGACGCCCCCTCCCAAGATACACAAACGCAGGCAAACACCCAACCAACAGCCATCCACTTCACGACAGCCTCCAGAGCATGTACCTTCACCCAAAGTCACCAAACGAACACCTCCTACAACCACAACCTCTTCCTCCGCTCCCAAACCCCTCCAGATACCCATCCCAGTGTTCCACCAAAACTTTTTCTGTCCAACCTTGACCTCTTTCCCACACCTCCCCCACCCCGTCCGTCTCCTAGGGCCCGACTCTCCAGGTCCCAACCTAGCACCTCAGCCACAACATCTCCGGGACCAGTGGTGCCTGTAGTCACCGGAATCTGGAGTGCACCGGCCACCAGGGCAGCCAGTGTGGCACAGAGCCACAGCACGGACAGTCCCCCACTTGTCAAGCATCAAAAGTTGGCCAGTGCCCGGCGGGAGAGGGGGAAAACTCCAGCCACCAAAGCCGCTCCCAGGGGTACAGGTGGGAGTGTGGATTCAGCTGCGACACCTTCCAAGGTGGGGAAGGGCCACAAGAAAGTCAGCAAGGCTGGGAAGAGCAGCACGGCGGAGAAGACCACCATCAACCCCGCTGCCCAGGAGGCCACTGCCAGCACCAGTCCTGCTACCCAGGAGGCCACCGCCATCATCCCCGCTGCCCAGGAGGCCACTGCCAGCACCACCCTGCTGCCCAGAAGGCCACCGCCACCAGCCCTGCTGCCCAGGAGGCCACCGCCACCAGCCCTGCTACCCAGGAGGTCAACACCACTGGCACAGCTGCCCAGGAGGCCTCCGCCAGCACCAGCCCCGCTAGACCATGAAGGACCGCCAGCACCAGCCCCGCTGGGCCAGACAGGAACGGCAGCACCAGCCCCGCTGGGCCAAACAGGACCGCCAGCACCAGCCCCGCTGGGCCATGAAGGACTGCCAGCACCAGCCCCGCTGGGCCAGACAGGACCGCCAGCACCAGCCCTGCTGGGCCAGAGAGGACCGCCAGCACCAGCCCCACTGGGCCATGAAGGACCGCCAGCACCAGCCCCGCTGGGCCAGACAGGACCGCCAGCACCAGCCCCGCTGGGCCAGACAGGACCGCCAGCACCAGCCCCGCTGGCCAGACAGGACCACCACCAGCTGAGTCACTGCAAAGGACCCCACCGCAACAAGCACCGCTGAACAGGGCACCGCCGCCACCAGCACCGCTGAACAGGGCACCGCCGCAACAAGTACCGCTGAACAGGGCACCGCCGCCACAAGCACTGCTGAATAGGGCACCGCCGCGACAAGCACCGCTGAACAGGGCACCGCCGCCACAAACACAGCTGAACAGAGCACCGCTGCAACAAGCACCGATGAACAGGGCACCGCCGCCACAAGCACCTCTGAACAGGAACAGGGCACCACTGCAACAAGCACCGATGAACAGGGCACCGCCACCACAAGCACCGCTGAACAGGGCACCACCGCCACAAGCACCGCTGAATAGGGCACCGCCGCCATCAGCACCGCTGAACAGGGCACCGCCGCAACAAGCACCACTGAACAGGGCACTGCCACCACAAGCACCGCTGAACAGGGCGCCGCCGCCACTAGCACCGCTGAACATGGCGCGCCGCCACTAGCACCGCTGGCCCATGGGCACTGACGCTACTGAGTCCGTCACGAGCAGGATGAAGCACTCTGGGCACCAAGCCCCCTCCAGAACCAGTGGATATTCACATCCACTACCTCTGCCCTTGGCAGGATTTAGCACTCTGGGAACGTAGCCCCCTCCAGAACCAGTGGAGTATCACATCCACTACCTCTGTCCTTGGCAGGATGAAGCACTCTGGGCACAAAGCCCCCTCCAGAACCTGTGGCGATTCACATCCACTACCTCTGTCCTTCGCAGGATGAAGCACTCTGGGCACAAAGTACCCTCCAGAACCAGTGGAGAAAAGCATCCACTTGATAGACTGTGGCTTTGCACTCCCCAGGATGGAACAGTGGGCAAACCACCCACTGTAGAGACTTGAGAGACTGTGGCTTTGCACTCCCCAGGATGGTACAGTGGGCAAACCACCCACTGTAGATACTTGAGAGACTGGCTTTGCACTACCCAGGATGGAACAGTGGGCAAACCACCCACTGTAGAGACTTGAGAGACTGTGGATTTTCACTCCCCAGGATGATACATTGGGCAAACCACCCACTGTAGAGACTTGAGAGACTGTGGCTTTGCACTCCCCAGGATGGAACAGTGGGCAAACCACCCACTGTAGAGACTTGAGAGATTGTGGCTTTGCACTCCCCAGGATAAAGCAGTGGGCAAACCACCCACTTGTTAGACTTGAGACACTGTGGCTTTTCACTCCCCAAGATGGAACAGTGGGCAACCCACCTACTGTAGAGACTTGAGAGACTGTGACTTTGCACTCCCCAGGATGGTACAGTGGGCAAACTACCCACTGTAGAGACTTGAGAAACTGTGGCCTTGCACTCCCCAGGATGGAACAGTGGGCAAACCACCCACTGTAGAGACTTGAGAGACTGTGGCTTTGCACTCCCCAGGATAAAGCAGTGGGCAAACCACTCACTTGTTAGACTTAAGAGACTCTGGCTTTGCACTCCCCAGGATGGAACAGTGGGCAACCCACCCACTGTAGAGACTTTAGAGACTGTGGCCTTGCACTCCCCAGGATAGTACAGTGGGCAAACCACCCACTGTAGAGACTTGAGAGACTGTGGCTTTGCACTCCCCAGGATGTAACAGTGGGCATGTGGCCCCCTCGTGGATTTGGCGTTGTGCACTCAACCGGCTGAGGTGCCCCCCTTCCCTTCCCCCTGAGGTGCCTGTTTTATTGCTATCTGATGCCCCTGCAGTGTTCTCTCCGTCATGTTCGGGGATTGAGTGTGGGCCTCGCCCATACCGTGTGGGCCCAGTGTTCCACAGACTTCAATGGAGCACTACCTGGACTACAACTCTTGTTATATATTTTGTTTATAGTGTATATATATATATATATAAATATATATATATATATATATTTTGTGTCCTGGATTTTAATATATTACAATGGTTACACTCATTTCCTTTTGTCTTTGCATTCTTCCGGGGGGATTGGGGGGTGTAACTGTAATATATCAATATGTATTAGTGTGTGTGTTGTCATGGGTGAGGGTGAGGGTGGGGGTGTTGTGTTTTGCGTGTGTGTGTCCCTGTTTTTTCCCTCCCCCTCCCCTGTGTCGTAGGTTCAGTACTCACCGTGGTCTTCGCTGCCGGCGTTCGTGCTCCTGGTAGAGGAGCAAGAAGATAAGGGCTCGCAGGATCTGGAGCTTGGGTCCATGGCATCCTGATTCCTCGTGGGGTGTGTAGAGGTGAGCCTTTTCCCTTCGAAGTCCTGTTTCCGCCGTGTTTTTGTTCGCGGGGAATCAGCCCCGGAAAAGGTGGCAGATTGGTAGGTTGTGATACTGTGGGTGGTACATTGTCCTTCGCCTGTCTGTTGGCGGTGACCGCTGCGCTGTTAGTTTGTACCGCCGTGGCGGTCGGAGTGTTAAAGTGGCTGTCTTTGTTGGCGGTTTCCACCATGGTCGTGATTCCATTTGTTGTGTTTGCGGTTTTACCGCCGCTTTAACACCGAACGCCAGGGTTGTAATGACCACCTCAGTCCTTTGCGTGCGTTGTTTTTCCTTCAGGTTCTAAATATAGTGCTAGCAACCTTACGTAATTTTTTAGGGGGGATGCCTACCTTGCATTTCATTGTCATAAGACGACTCAAGGTGAAGTGGCGCTTACAAAAAATGACGATAAGTTGGAAATGTTGATGTTAGACTGCTGTAGAGACCAAATCTAATTATGGCACTGGGTTAGTGCCGCTTTTGCATAAAAAAAATGGCAAAAAGGCAGCACTAACTCTTCTTAAATATAGGTCCTAACATTCGTTAAAGCTAGGTGGGTTGCAAATGTTTGTCATTCTGCACTGGTCTAGGATCTTCTAGTCTGTGGAACATCATGAGAAAGCAGGGGCTTGACTATCCATAGTGCAGGGATGCCAAGGCCCAGAGATGGGAGGGAGCCCCACTAAACCACCTTCTTGATCCCTCAGATTGCACCTACTAACAGGAGATTTGTGCCTAGTACATTAGTGCATCAAAAGCAAAGGGATGAATGGAATACTTGAATTAATCACAGCCACTGGCAATCACTCAGGGCCTTATCCCAATCCATCACAAGTCTTATGCTTTTTACCAGAAGATAGGGATCATCATTGAGTTAACCTTCACGGTCAGAGAAGCTATGGGCAGACTATGATGGTCTGAAATACATTATTACTTACTATGGAATGCTGGAAATAAAAAATGAATTGTTTGAGACAGGGCCTTAAGTGGGTCACAGACAAAATAGAAACTTAAAACTGACTTTGAAATGGTTCATCATCGAGCCTTATGTTCATGTCCTTCACTTTACAGATTAAAAGATGACTCATGTATAGTGTACACCGAGCCGAAGTTAGGCCCAAATTTATACTCTGTTTGCATAATTTCTTTTTACGCAAATTCGGCGCAAACTTAACTCCATATTTATACTTTGACGCTAGACCCGTCCAGCGCCAAAGTTATGGAATTTGAGTAATTTTTTGGACATGAAAACCTACCTTGCGCTAATGACATGCAAGGTAGGCATTCCCCTGCAAAAAATGACTCTAAGGCATGTGCACCTTATTTATCCTCCCACGTCATTTTGAGGCACAGCCGGATTTGCGCCGTTTATTAACTCCTGGGTCAGGGCAGGTGTTAAGGGACCTGTGGGCTCATTTCCATGGTCTCCAACCATGGAAGCAGTCCACAGGTGCCCTTCCCTGCCCCAGGGACACCTCCTACCACCCTTGCCCACCCCTGGAGGACACCCATGGATGGGGGGACCCATCTACGGTAAGTAGAGGTAAGTATTTTTTGTCATTTTTTTAGGTGGCATGGCAACTTGGGCCCCCCTACATGCCACTGTGCCCTCTGTCCCCTGGGCATGGCCATTGGGCAGGGGGGGATGACTCCTGCCTTTGCTACGTCAGGAGTCATTTCCATGGGAGTTGTGCATAAAAAAATGACGCTAGTCAGTTTAGAGTAATTTTTTTTGTCTCGAACCTGACCTGCACCATTCTTTGACGCACAACCCTCAGTCTTCCCTATGCCTCCACTGCCCGGTTAGAGTCATTTATTTTTACACTAACCGGGCCGCAGCCCCGGCTACCATAATTCCTTAAATATGACGCCCCGCTGGCGCGTTGGAATGGCGGTAGCCAGCGTTAAACTTTTTGATGCAAACCTCTCGCTGGAGCAGGTTTGCGTCAAAAAGTATAAACATGGGCCTTAGTAGCTTCCAGGTGTGTGCGGCAATTCAGGTTTTGAGTTGGTGTTCATGATAAGACAAAATAAAAGCTTTAGACTTGAGGTTGAATGCAGTGTGAGTTTCTCATTATGCCTGGGAGTTGATCACAAAGGTGCTCAGACTATGGGGGTGATTCTTACCTTGGCGGGCGGCGGAGGCCGCCCGCCAAAGTACCCCCGCCAGAACACTGCACCGCGGTCGTCAGACCGCTGCGGTGATTCTGGGTTTTCCACTGGGCTGGCGGGCGACCGCCAAAAGGCCGCCCGCCAGCCCAGTGGAAAACAACCTTCCCACGAGGACGCCGGCTCTGAATGGAGCCGGCGGAGTGGGAAGGTGCGACGGGTGAAGTTGCACCCGTCGCGAATTTCACTGTCTGCAATGCAGACAGTGAAATTCAAAGTGGGGCCCTCTTACGGGGGCCCCTGCAGTGCCCATGCCATTGGCATGGGCACTGCAGGGGCCCCCAGGGGCCCCACGACACCCCATACCGCCATCCTGTTCATGGGGTGTCAGAATCCCCATGGCGGCGCAGCCATGGAGGATTCTTTTGGGCAGCGGAAAACCGGCGGGAGACCGCCGGTTTTCCACTTCTGACTGCGGCCAAACCGCCGCGGTCAGAATGCCCTGCGGGGCACCGCCAGCCTGTTGGCGGTGCTCCCGCCAACCCTGGCCCCGGCGGTCCATGACCCCCTATGTGCTCATCCAGTCCTCTGGAGAGTTCACAATACAGTGGCCACATATGTGCTGATTTTATTTATGATTCTATGAGGAATTGCGTGAAAAAGGCACATAGCTAGTGCTATATTTACATCACCAAATTTTTAAAATGCTATTTTTACAAGTGAGGAGAAAGAGAGAAAAAGAGAGAGGGAGTGTGTGCGTGTGTTTGTGTATGTGTGTGAGAGCGTGAGTGTGAGTGTGAGTGTGGAAATAGCGTCTCTTGTTGGCAGTGGTTTGCATCCTGTCCAAGTAGGGACCCTCACTCTAGTCGGAGTAAGGAAGCCACACAGTTAATATAACCCCTGCTCACCCTCTTGGTAGTTCTCAGGCTTATCTCATAGGTAATGTGTAAGTATTTGAACACACACAAGCACACACAGTAACACAGTGAAAGCATCACAAAAGTCCTCCATACCAGTTCAGAACAATTGCCATAATTTATCTGAGTAAATGAAGACCAAAATGACAAAAATCCAACATACACAAGTAAAGATATCACTTTTTATAGGTTTAAATGAGTCTTGTCCTTAGGAATCAATGGCTGTATCTTTTTAGCACAAAGTACCTGGGATGTGTCCAAAACAAAGACTGAGGTGAGGCGCAGAAAAAAGCAAAATGATGAGCCAGTTCCTTACAGGGCAGGGGAGGTGATGTGTTGATTCTTTCCTCACAGGTGAGGCAATGCGTCAGTTCCTGATTGGAAGTGGAGGTAATGCCTTAATTCTTTCCTCACAGGAAATGCAATGCAGTGATTACAAGATAAGCAGCCTTGGTTCCTTACTGTGATGTGGGGTCAATGAGAAATTGATGTCCAGGGACATTGTGTGGAAAACTCCAGATGTACTGTGATGATGGAACCATGGTCAAACAGGTGCTTCATCGATTTTTCAGTCACGAGATAGGGGCTCTGTTGATTCTGCTGGTGCAGCGCATCAACATGTGAATTTTCTCCTTCAGAGGACCAGCTTGCACTTCCGTGGGCTCAGGGGCTGGAGTTGGCACCACTTGACAAGCCAGGACTCTCAGCAGAAGAGCCCAGGCAGGCAGAGTGGCAGTCCCTCCTGCAGTATCCAGATCTTCTTCCTGGCAGAATTTCTTTAGTCCAGAAAAATTCTAACTCAGTGATGCCAGATGTCCAGTACTTATACATATTTCTGTCTTTGAAGTAGGCAAACTTCAAAGAGAAGTCTTTGTAGTGCACAATACCCTGCCTTTCCCTGCCCTAGCCCCAGACACACTCCGGGAGGTTGTAGACTACTTTGTGTCAGGACAGGCACAGCCCTGTTTAGGGGCAAGTGTCTGCTCCTCCCACCACTCCAGCTCAGGAAGACCCATCATCCTGGGGATGGGCCAACAGGATATGTAGAGCACACCTCACTTCCCTTTGTGTGACTGTCTAGACAGACATTGTGAGGGTGTTGGTTCACTCTGCTGGCTACAGCATTGCTGTCAGCTTCATTACGAGCCAGAGACAATGCTGTAGCCTGTTTTCCTGCTAGGCTGGTGGGTAGAAACCAGGTGGCGTCAACCTCCCCTTCGGATTTTGGCAGACAGTGAAAACCAGCCACTGAACTTCTAATCAGGCCCAGAGTATTTGTGTGTGTTGTCAGACATGCCTTCTACAGCAGATGATGTTTCTGTTCTATATAAGTTTATTTTGCTTGCTTATGGTTAGGTCAATATGTGTTTTTTGTGTTTGTGGGAAGATTATTCTACTACATTGTGTTGTAGGTATGTTGTGTGAGAAAATCTCCCTGTGCTTCTGCCCATTGCAATCTCTGTGATTGCATCATACCTCCAGTGTTGCTCATTCACTGTATTTCATGGAGTTGTTTTGTTATCTGGTACTGCTCAGTGACACACTTGTTTGATGTCTTGGAGGCCAGCTATTTGTTATGCACATGAGCCAAGGAAAGCATTGCCACTCCGTGGTGGGAATGATTAGGTGTATATTTTATTCTTAAAAATAATAAGAGATCAGCGTAAAACAATTAAAAGCCCCTCAAAGAAATCTGCTATTCCGCTATGGTTCAATAATAAGAATCTTTATACAAGTCCTGCTGTCAAGTGCCTTCAAAATACTGAAAATGCCTAGTCTTCCTATTTTGCAGTTCAGTACTGCTACTTTTATATTTTTAAAGGCCAGAAGGCTGTGCTATATGTTCTAGGTTTTAAATATGTGCTCTGCACCATACGCAGGGATTTCTCGAACATGCACTTTAGACCACTGAGCAGTCTTATTAGATAACCTTGTGGTTCTTATCTGGTAAAATAGACAGTTAAGAAAAATATGATTATGAATAATATAATTTTGCTTTAATAGATAATATTACAATTTAAAGTTAAACAATCATATGTTATTTCAACTGTCAATCTTTTTTCTCAAAATTGCAGATGTTATTTCTGACTCTATTTGTAATCGAAGATAGAGTTTCATAGGGAAGAAAGACAATGTGCAACACTGAAAAATTAAGCTGCAGTATCCAATGGGAGGGAAGTGAAATAATCTAGCAACGAAAGTCAGAAGCTATGCAAATTGCTAGTTATAACTATATTTTAATGCTGTACAAGCAATGCTAGCAGAAGTGTGTTGGCTATCCACATCCTCTCTTTCTTTAGCACAATGGCTTTGACTCACACAACTGAAGTAGAAGTACACTATGTCAATGGGAATGGTGGCTAGTGGGGATATGGCAGGTGTTGTACAGTTGCACTTCATTGAGAGAGAGGAGCCGGAGAGCTAGCTGCAACTCATTGGGACCTCCTCCCTGGGAGTGTCATACAAGGGAGTAGGGTTCAATTTCCATGCTAACTTAGATGTGCCATTGTGAGAATGTTGTGGTAGAAGGCACTGGAATCATGTAGAAATGGATAGGTTTTATCAGCTAGAGGGGAGTATAGTTGATTGCCAGGAGCGAGCTACTTAGGCCAAGGCTGTTTAAAGCCATATTACATTTTTAACTGAAAATGCTCTTGGATCGTTTTAAGTGACACAAAGCACTTTTGTAGAACAAAGACTATGGGCCTCATTATTACTCTGCTGTTAAATCCCGCTTACTGACACACTGACGGCCGTCAACTTACCGCGGTGGCAGCAGATATCCGTTCACCATATTATGACACACACACACCAATCCAACAGAAAACAGCCACATACACAAATCGGCCAGCACAAAGGTTAGTGATAAAGTGGTGGTATCGAAACCCATACAGTTACACAAACAGAACAATGCCCACCACATTATGACCCACGAATCACCACGGCAGACACAGGGACATTTAACAGTGGTAAATCATTGGCGGTATATACCGCTGTGCTCACAATGGACACCCACAAACAAAACAACACCAAATTGGACAATTCAAGCAACACACACCTGACACCCATACACACACCACACCCACATACCCACACCACCATAAAACACACACCCACATTACCCACAACCATTTACTATTACAAATCATTGACACAAGGCTGACACCAAGACCACTGCCACAACTACATACACATACCACATACACCCATACATCCCTCACGCACCCCACTTGACACACCCTAACACATTACCCAACACACCCTCACCAACACACATCACATAACACCCATGGCACAACAAAGGCACCCCCGTTTCACTGAGGAACAGTTAAGGGTCATGGTGGAGGAAATTGTCAGGGTAGAGCCACAGCTATTTGGAGCACAGGTGCTGCAGATATCAAAAGCCAGGAAGATGGAGCTATGGCGGAGAATCGTGGACAGGGTCAATGCCGTGGTACAGCACCCCAGAACAAGGGACGACATCAGGAAGAGGTGGACAACCTACGGGGGAAGGTAAGTTCCATAGCAGCAAGACACCAGCTCGCTATACAGAGGACTGGCGGTAGACCCCCACCTTCTCCCCCACAACTCACAGCATGGGAGGAGCAAGTCTTGGCAATACTGCATCCTGAGGGCCTGGCCGGAGGAGGACTGGACTCTGGTAAGTCTACTTTCAACAATAATCACCCCCCTACCTGCATGCCATCGCATACCTTCACCCTCACTCCCATCACTCCACTTCATTACACACACTCCACCATTGCCTCTCTCTAATCCCAGTGCCAAGCCCTGCATGCTGTACCAATGCATGGACACCCCTCACAGCCCTGCATAGACACTCATCATTAAAGCATGCACCACATAGGAAAACTAACAATCCCACCATACACCAACATACTGTACACAAGTAAAAGCTGGCAGGGCAACAACAACCATAGAGGGGAAGCCACAGATGTACAATATGTCATACACATGAAGCATAATACAACATTTACATCCTCACAGGTACCCCAGCCAATGTCACTGGAGAGGAGGTACAGCACTATCCAGTCCTCCAATAGAAGATGCCCACAGTGATGACAGTAACTCTGGTCTTCAGGATCTGGATGATCTACCTGGCCCATCAGGGACCACTGGACAGCCGGTTACCCAAGCCCAGTCACAGACCACGACAGAGCCTCCTCTATCAGGAAATAACACCACAGCACCCACCTTACCCAAACCTCTGTCCCCAGGACACGTCAATCAGCAGTGTGCCCACCTATACAGGGACCCCAGGCCACACCTCGCACACAAGACAATATGGGACCTGGGGTCAGTGGCAGTGGGCACACAGTTCAGGGGACAGAGGCACAGGCCAGCAGGGACACTGGGAGGACTGCTGTATGCCAGGGGGAGGACAAGACAAGGTAACCAACCCTCCTGGAGGCACCCTAGGTGATCCTGGGAGCCTATCAACATTCCCAGGACACGATGGGCTAGATCCTAGACAACGTGGATGAGAACAGGCAACTGCAGGAGGGACAGTATCAGGGGACCAGTATCAGGCCATCAACAACACCATGATCTCCATAGCAGGGGTGTTGGCAGGCATTTCCAATATTATGAGGGAGGCAGTGTCACACCCACGGGACCCTGCCACTAGCCAATCATCTGAACAGCCTTCAACTTCCACTGCCGCTAGTGGCCAGTAGGCCCCGCAGAGGACTCACAGGCCACCAGCACCCCTCCCCCTGCAGAAGGTGAACCACCCCACAAATGTTCCCTGCGATCCAGACAGAAGCCTCCAGATTGTCCCTCTTGTGTCCCACTCAGTCACCCTGTTCACCTTGAACTGCCATTGCTCCCCTTCCTATGTCCCGTTGGACAATGCACCTGTGCTACGAACAGACTGGAACAATACCCTGGACTTTCCTCTATCATTACCCCATCCCATTGCACTTCCCCCTCTATATATTAGCACTACAATAAACACCTTTTGATATAAATCAAT
Source organism: Pleurodeles waltl (assembly GCF_031143425.1). NCBI lineage: Eukaryota > Metazoa > Chordata > Amphibia > Caudata > Salamandridae > Pleurodeles > Pleurodeles waltl. Next base: position 272,089,154 of record NC_090445.1, on the reverse strand, counting down.
TTCAAGTATGTCATGTAATTCAAATATTTATTGATTGAAACAGGTACAACCAGTGCAAATGAACTGTACATAGAATGAACATAGAATCAATGACCTGTGGCTGGCTGTTGTGATCACACCAGGAGTATTTGACAAATCACCAACATCTGAAAATGAATAGCCAGAGGTAACATTAAGTGGGCACAGAAGTGGTAAAACACCAGCATGCCAATGCCACACAGAATACAACCAACGTAATTGAACTGGAAAGTTGCCTGTGTGTCACTGGAAGTACTGATGGATTACAGATGTTTTGTTCTCCACATCCTCATCCTCTGCCTCCCCATCCTCACTGTCTAGAGGGTCCACTGCTGCCACAGGGGCATCTCCAGTCCCCTCCTCCTGCAGAAAAGGGACATGACACCTGAGGGCCAGGTTGTGTAACATGCAGCATTCCACCACTATCTGGCAGAACTTCTTGGGTGAGTAGCACAGGGATCCACCTGTCAGGTGGAGGCACCGGAACCTGGCCTTCAGGAGGCCAAAGGTCCTTTCAATGATCCTTCTGGTTTGCCCACATGCCTCATTATAACGTTCTTCTTCCCTTGTCATGGCATTCCTCACAGGGGTCAACAGCCATGATAGGTTTGGGTAATGAGAGTCACGTGCAAATATTGAGGGAAAACATTTAGCCACACACTATCCTATATGGCCAACAGCATAAGCATAAACCAACGTATACTGAGTGGGAACCAGGGCTCACCTATTAGCCACATCCTGTATCTCTGTAGTTGGGACATCACATTTGGGATGCTGCTATTCCTCGGGACAAAGGCATCATGCACCAACCCTGGATACTTAGCATTGACGTGGGAGATGTACTGGTCTGCCAAGCACACCATCTGCACATTCATAGAGTGGAAGCTCTTACAATTCCTGAACACCTGTTCATTCTGGCGGGGGTGGGGGACAAATGCAATATCTGTTCCGTCAATCGCCCCAATTATATTGGGGATATGTCTCATTGCATAAAACCCGGCCTTCACAGTGGCCAAATCCTAAAATGGGGGAATGCAATGTAGCTGTGCATGTGTTTAATCAGGGCAGACAACACTCTGGTCAGCACTAATGAGAACATTGGCTGTGACATTCCTGCTGCCAAGCCCACTGTCACTTGGAAAGAACCAGTTGCCAGGAAATGGAGAACTTATAGCACTTGCATACGAGGTGGTATCCCAGTGGGCTAACGGAGAGCAGATATCAGGTCAGGCTCCAATTGTGCACCCAGCTCTGGGATTGTGGCCCTGTCCAGTCTATAGGGGAGGATAATGTGCCTGTCTTCCTGTGTAGCCAAGTCCACCAGGGGTCTGTACACGGGGGTATGTCTCCATCTCCTGTTGATCTGCAGCAGTAGGTATTTTAAGGAACACAAGAGTGAGGAAGCTGTCACAAACTGAACAATGGAGCCACAACAGTAGTCTGCAATCTGTAAACATGTTATGGGACAGTGTAATTTGTCAAGTATGTGCCTATTTATAATGTGACACAGCATTATTCCATAGGACTGTCCCTTCCCCCTGAAATGGCACCTGCCTGTCCTGTGTGGAGGGACAGGTGGAAGTGAGGTAATGCTGCTGACGTTGTGTGCCATTGTGGTAGGTGGTCGGGAACCACTGTGCAACTCCTCATTAGTTATAATTGGGCCCTATGAGGTACAGTGGCCAATGGTGATCTACGCCAGTGGTGACGGGATGCACCGCCACGAACTTGACCGCCATGTTCTATCTGACTCCTCACTTGTTTCCTGACCTTCCATAGGAGAGGACCTACACTGCATGTGCTGCTGTGACCTGTGTCTGGAACCTACCATGGCCGGTGTGACCTGGGAAAGGGCCCCAGTCTTCACTTCAGAGGAATTGGAGAGACTGGTAGATGGGGTCCTACCCCAGTACGGACTGCTGTATGGGCCTCCAGACCAACAGGTGAGTACACTGTGGGCGTTATGCATGTGGCATGAAGGCATGGAGTTGTGTGTGAAGGCATCGTGTAAGGGGGAGGGATGTCCTCTTGGCTGGGTACACATTGTGTGCTGGGCTATGTGTGTGCCAATAGTGATGGAAACTGATTTGGTGGGCCATTCGTGTTACTGGCTGGACTGGTGTTCTCCTGTCTGTATTGCATCTGCAGGTCAGGGCCCATCAAAAAAATGGTATATGGCGTGCCATCGCCATGGAGGTGCGGACTCCGGTGGTCTATGGCATACAGAGCACCCACTGTCGGAAACGGTGGGAGGACCTGAGACGCTGGGCAAGGAAGACCGCAGAGGCCAAGCTGGGGATGGCCTCCCTATGAAGAAGGGGTGCCCGTCAGACCCTGACCACCCTGATGGCCTGCATACTGGTGCTGGCCTATCCAGAGCTGGATGGGCGCTTGAGGGAATCACAGCAGACACAAGGGGGTGAGTACAGTGGCCATCATTGAAGGTCACAGCTGGAGGGGTGGTATCGGGGTGGTGGTTGTGTGTCAGTGGGTGCTCCTAGGCCAGGCCAGACATAGCAGTGTAGGTCCTCTGGTGGCTAAGGGTCGGAAGGGGAAATACTGCCTACCTAGCTTGTTAGCATCCACAACTGGTCAGGGCTGCGTGGGTCCCAGGTGTGCGATGCTCCTCATGCCTTGGTGGCTAGTAATATCACTGGTAGTGCAATGCATAGTGTGTAGGCCTGTTCCCTGTGTGTGAGGGTGCTGTGTACGCCAACTGTGGTGTTGGTGCAATCATTGACCCTGTGTATCCTATGTCTCTCAACCCCCCCCTTTCTTGTTTTGTCATCCTGTCCTTATGTACATTAGCATCATCTGGCGGAGGATCAGAGGCACCGGTGAGAAATATAGCTGCACGCCAGAGGACCCTTGAGGCAGAGTTCACTAACGCAGATAGCACCATTGGGACGGAGGGCAAGGGGAGCACAGACTGGAGGGTACAACTCAGACTCTGATACCTCCTCTGATGCGAGCTCCCTGGTGGTGATGGACACTTCTGTGACCACCTCAGCTACATGTACAGCCGCCCCCCGTACTAGCACCGCCCTCCCAGCACCCCTTCAGCGAGTTGCCCGTGCCTGCTCACACAGGAGGGTGGCCATCTCCTTCGCCCCAGGCACCTCAGGCCCTGCCCCAGTGAGCACTGCGGCCCTGAGAGAGGAGGCTATTGACCTCCTGAGATCTATCTCTGTAGGGCAGTCAACCATTGTGAATGCCACCCAGGGGCTGGCAGCCCAGATGCAGCAATCTAATGCATTCCTGCAGGGCATTTACAGTGGATTGGCCACCCAACAGAGATCGATTCAGGCTCTGATGGCAGCCATTGTCCCTGTTTCTACTGTCCCCCCTCCAACTTCCACTTCCCAGTCCCTTTCTCCTCAACCCCAACCTATCCCAAGCACACAGCCAGATGACCATGCACACAAGACAACACACAAGAGTGTCACAGACAAACACAAGCACCACACTTCATCCCACAGGCACTCACACAAACACCATTCAGTTGCAGACAGAACAACATCCACTATTTCCACTGCCTCCCCCTCCCTCCTCCTTCTTCTTCACCTCCCATCCAGTTAAGTCCACACTCACACCTGCATGCACTACATCATCTTCCACTACCAGCATCATCACCACACCAAGCAGACACCTCCACAACATCCATGAAGACGTCCCCTGTGCCCTCTCCCATTGTGTCTGCCCCCCCTCCTAAAGTACACAAACGCAGGCACTCAAACACCCAACAGCCATTCACCTCACAACAGCATACAACCCATGCACCAGCACCGAAATCCAGCAGACAAATACCTCCAACAACCACTCCCTCATCGTCCACTCCCATTACTCTTCCCTCTTCCCACCACAATGTCCCTAAAAAGCTTTTCCTTTCCCAGATTGACCTCTTCCCTACCCCTACCCCCATCCTGCACATATGGCCAGGGTATCAAGGACCCAGCCAAGCACCTCAACCAAACAGTCCACGGGCCCAGTTTCAGCAGGACCTACTCATGGTGAAAAGGATTCCAGGCCACAAATACTGAAGGGGAAGGAGCCTGCACCAGCCACCAAGAAGGGGAAGGAGCCTTCAACAGCCACCAGGAAGGGGAAGGAGCCTGCACCAGCCACCAAGAAAGGGAAGGAGCCTGCACCAGCAGCTGTCACAGAGCCACCACCGCCAGCAGTGGTTGTGCAGCCGTCAGAGAATGCAGGGGCTGACCAGGAGCCTCCCACAACCACCACCACAGTGTAGCCATCAGAGGATGCAGGAGCTGAGCGGGAGCCTCCCACAACCACCACCACAGTGCAGCCATCACCACCGGCAGATGCTATATAATCCAGCCTTCATGGGCTGCTGTGTAGCCTGCCCCCACCAGAACCAGTGGAGTATTCACCCACTCAAGAGACTGTGGCCTTGCACTCCCCAGGACCAAGCACAGGGCATATTGCCCCCTCCAGAACCAGTGGGATAGACATCTACTTGAGAGACTGTGGCCATGCACTCCCCAGGACCAAGCACAGGGCATGTTTCCCCCTCCAGAACCAGTGGGAAAGACACCACACCAGAGACTGTGGCCTTGCACTCCCAGGACCAAGCACTGGGCATGTTGCCCCTCCAGAACCAGTGGGAAAGACACCCACACCAGAGACTGTGGCCTTGCACTCTCCAGGACCAAGCACAGAGCATATTGCCCCCTCCAGAACCAGTGGGAAAGACATCCACTTGACAGACTGTGGCCATGCCCTCCCCAGGACCAAGCACAGGGCATGTTTCCCCCTCCAGAACCAGTGGGAAAGACACCCACACCAGAGATTGTGGCCTTGCACTCCCCAGGACCAAGCACAGGGCATGTTGCCCCTCCAGAACCAGTGGGAAAGACACCCACTCCAGAGACTGTGGCCTGCACTCCCCAGGACAAAGAGCACAGGGCATGTTGCCCCCTCTAGAACTAGTGGGAAAGACACCCACTCAAGAGACTGTGGCCTTGAACTCCCCTCCCCAGGAACAAGCACAGGGCATGTTGTCCCCTCCAGAACCAGTGGGAAAGACACCCACTCCAGAGACTGTGGCCTTGCACTCACCAGGACAAAGAGCACAGGACATGTTGCCTACTCCAGAACCAGTAGGCAAGTTACCCACCTGAGATTGTGGCCTTGCACTCCCCAGGACAAAGAGCAATGGGCATGTTGCCCCCTCCAGAACCAGTGGTCTTATTTCCGCATCCGGCTGAGGTGCCCCCGAGGTGCCTGTCTATTTGCCAACTGATACACCTGCAGTGTTCTCTCCGTATCGGTTCAGGGATCGAGTGGAGCCTTGGACTTTGCCCTGTGTCCACGTGGCCCCTGTGAAATATGGACTGGGCGTGTCCCTTTTTTGTACATTTGTACATATCTGTTGCATTGCCACATCGACTTATTATTTTTGATGTTGATCCTATTACAGTCGCTTTCATCAATTTCTGTTGTCCTTGCATTATTCTGCATATTATCAGGGCCAAATTGTTTTCTTGTGCAGCTGGGTGTGTGTATGGCGTGTGTGTGTGTGGGGTGTGTGTTGTACGTGTGTGTGTCACTGTCGTTTTCCTCCCACCCTCCCTTGTGTGCTATGTGGCTGTACTCACCGTCGTTGTCTTTGCCAGCATTGGTGTTCGTGGTGGAGCATGACGTAGAAGATCATCGGAAAGTCTTGCAGTTCTGGTTCCATGGCAGCGTGGTTCTTCCCTGTGTCTCCACTGGTGAGTCCTTTGACTTCTGTGCTCTGTTTCTGCCAGGCTTTTGATGGCGTTGGGACCGCCACGGAAAAGGTGGCGGTGTGTGTTGTCATAATGTGGTGGGCATAACTTTGTCTTCCATCTGGCTGTAGGCGGCTACTGCCGTGGTGGCTGTTGTTTCCACTCTGGTGGTTGGTGTGGTACACTGGCTGTCTTTTGGAGATATCACTTTCATGGTCAGAATTTGCCAGTACTTACTGTCAGCCTGTTGGCAGTATTACCGCCACTTTATAACCATCCGCCAGGGTCATAATGAGGCCCATATCACACTGTAATAAAAGTGGCTGTGTTGTCCATGGAAACATTTTATTAATTGAATTAGGATCGTCCATGACCACACATACCTGTCAACATTCACATATGAGAATAGGTACATAATCGTAGATTTGAGTGACCAGACTGCCTTTACAACGGAGAGCCAGTAGGCAGCATCATGTACTAACACTACATTCACACTGTTTCAGCTCTGCTGGTCACAAGATCATGAATCTGAACCACAACATGTCTGAAATGGTCCAAAAGTGACTCATATTAATGGTCTAGTCCCATAATTTTAGTACTGAAGCAGGTATAAAAAAAAACTCCTCTTTTTAGGGCTCAAAGGTGTTATTTACATTGAGAAGCTGGCAAGCGTTGCCATAAATTAGGCACTTCTAATTTTTTCAGTCCCTTCAATTTTAAAAACAAATAATGGAAGATAAAGACTGATGTGAGCCAATTCCTTGTCAACAATCCAGAATTTAGATTGAGGCACCCGAAGTTCTGGATGGGAAATTACTACACCATCTCAATATAAACCAAAACAAGCTCATTAGCTTTTATGAGCCACTACTTATTAGTCAATTAAAAACATGAAATGACATAGAAAAACAATGTTTCATGGATGTATGGGAATGAAATAGGTTTTGTGCTTACATTTATTGCTGAAAGAGAACTTCACAGACAGCTAACATGCCTTTGAAATGACAGATGAATAGAAAAGGGGACAGTCCCCATTTACTATGGTGGATCATTGCATTTCCTGGACTTGACTTTGCACTGGAGCACATACCCAGAAATTCATACAGAAATTTAGATGGCCTTTTATAGATGTTCAGACCATTGGATTATTGGGACTCCCCTGATTTATGGTAATTATTGGTAAATGTGTAAACTGTGAGTGGAAAACTCTACATCTGTTTCTCCCTGTTGTTGTTTCTATATTATTTTTTAATTTATCCTTTGTGTTTGGATACATATTGATGTTTTCCCAGATCCTCGGTGCATTGATGGATACATTTGTTAATTTGTTATTCCTTTTGCATTGATTCATTTTTAATCTGATGTATGCTGGCTGTATAAGTCAACCATCTGCAGATGGAGGAACACCTCCAAGGCTTCTGGTCATGGCTTTTGATATAAATATTTTTGCAGTGCACCATTGCACCTTTCTGAGCCATTATCCCAACAATCTCTGAATGGGCAAACAATGACCCACACCCCGTTTATTTGGAGTTTGAGTGAACTAATAAAGGTGTCAGTGTTACATATTTGGTTGCCTCAACACTTACTTGTACTAAGATGCATTCAACAGAATTAATGTCCTACACACTGAAAAGTCTTCTGTTAAGAAGAGAAATGTCAGAAGCGAGGGAACATGACGAAACTACTCAAAGTGCCGTTGCATTTATAGGCCAGAACAGAAAGTTGCTCCAGTAACAAACTAGTTTTCTATATTTGGTTGGTTAGGTCTCCTTAGTGATCTGTAATGTGGTGTCCATCTTGGATCAGGTTCAATATTATCTTCAGAGACATGTGCGCTGAAGGACCGTGGGAGAAAGAGAAGTCATTCTGATGGAGGTGCATAAAGTTTCTCCCAGTGAAGATTCCCCAAGGAGAGGACCGGCAGACCAACAGCACTCCATAGGGAGGGAGCACATCATGCCCACCCGATTTGTAATCAGAAAGAGAGGGTTGAAGTTATGGCACAACAAGAAAGCAGCCATGATACGTTTTGCATTGAATTAATTTAGCTCAATCTATGTTGCAAGGCTTGGGAATAGAGAGAGTACAATGAACAAAAAAACTGTCAAATGGATGACTCTCTGAATATAAATTAATCTTGTTTCTAGAAATAACACACAATTATGGAGGATGATAAGCTTTACCACTCTATACCAAGAGCATTAGGACTTAGTCAAAATAACATTAGCAGGCTCACAGAGAAAAATCATGTTTGTATGACAGAATATCAAGGACAAAAATATTGTGGTACAGAATTATTGCTGTGAAAATATCAAAATATGTACATGTATTATAAAGCACATGAATTTCATCTAGAAGAATGATGTGGACCGAAAAACTGACCTCACCTTGTTGAGTATATGTATCTACATGCAATCAACATTATTGTAATTTAAAAAAAGTTAATACATTAAAAAAATATATATAAAATTTTATGACATAAAACATATAAAATATCGTTTAATAAGGTAAACAATGTAATATTTAGAAATACATGTAAAATTAAAATCATTTAATGAATAACAGAATTTAGAAACTGTTGGAATAAGAAATCCAAATAGAAAAGTGAAAATGAACATATACTTAGCATACAAATAAATATAATTATTAAATAATAACATCAATTATTTTATAAAAAATAAAACAGAATGCAAACATATATAGTTATTAATACATTTTAATGGGCATTAAAACATATTATCCATTACCTAACCCATTAAAAATGTTTCCTAAATATTCTACAGAAAAGAATACTTTATAAATGCTAAATTACACCAAGAGTACATAAAGAAATAAAATAAATTGAGTGATTTTAAAAATGTTGACTTTTTAGTAAAATACTGAAAACATCATATTACAAATTCCACAATGTATAAATAATATTAGCCTAACTACAATCCAAAAGCATTAAAAAAGTAAGGAACTAAATACAGTTAAAATAGACAACACAAGCTACAAGCCTACAAAGACATGGTAAATACATACATTGTGGGGATAGGAAGGAAATTCAGATTTACTATTCTAGCTCTGTCACACGTTGCGGAAAATGCACACCATGGTGGTGGAGTGGATAGATTTACTATTCTATTCTAACAGGTCCAACAAATGTTGGGGAACGTTAATACGTGCGGAGGTGGGTGGATCTACTATGCTGAATTCAATCTAATAAACATTGGGGGAAGTGCATACATGAGGGGTGGGTGGGACTCCAAATTACTATCTTTACTCCGGTCTAATAACATTAGGAAAAGTACACACATTTGAGAAAGAAAAGATTTTCTATTACTTGTTTCGAAAAGGGCATACATTGGGAGGCGGAAGGGAGATCAAGTAACCAAGTCTATTTCCATTTTAAAATAAATGGGAAAAGCACATATATTGTTGGGCGGTCAAATTCTCTGGTAAAAGGGAGGGATAGATTGACTACACCTAAATATTATATCTGCCAAATAAAAGTTGTATAAATAAGAAAATAAACAAAACCTTAAACAAAACTAAAAATCATTAAAATAATTCAAATTATGTAAAACTAGATTTTTAGGAAAAATATGTTAAATCAAAACATTTCTTTAAACTAAATAGAAGTATTAACAAAAACATGTTTTAATAACCGAATCCTTCGAACACACAAATAAAACACACAGGGAAATGAAAAAAATATATATATATATTTATTACATATAAATTAATGTTCTAGAAATAACTACCCGTACTGTTATATAATTTCCAATAACAATTTGTAACTAATTCATTAATCAAGTGTTATCGATGATTTAAATGGTATTTAAAGGTTACACACCCACTCTCCCACAAACCCCACAATCTAAAATAAAACATTTAATACATAATTTATAAAAATAAATAAAAAGTAAATGATATACAATAAATAAAATGTTCATTAATTTAGATGAATTAATATATGATAAGATGTACTACCCACCCAATCCCTTAATAAACCAATAATCCCTATACCCCAAATTAAACTTGCATAAATTTTTTTAAATGTGTTAAATATTTGAATAAATTAATAAAAATTAAGAAACATTTAACATATCACTGAATTGGCATAATTACATATATAGTTGAAAAACATAACTGACTCAATTCCCCAGTAAATCACACATCCCCAAAGGAGTACAATGTGAACATTTGAAACAAATAAAAAATGAATTTCTTAGTCACATGTATATTAAAATACAATGATAACACAATAAAATAGAACATTATAATGAAAACAATATTAAAGTAAATTATATTTTAAACTTTATTTTAGAGTACAACTGTAAAAATGCACTTTCCTTCAATGTTTAGGTCCACAACATTTTTGTAATCACAGATTTTTGACCACACTATAATTATCACCCAATAGTTTGATAATTAGATCGAATAACAAAATCACTGGTGTGACAAAGAGTGCACTTTAACAAAAAATGCTCTTTTGTTGATGTTTATGCCCTCCATTGCTCGGGCCTGAGAACCCTTCAATCACACTACAAGCAATTAATAGCAAAAGGAAGTGACTTTTAATTAAGAAATTGGGAGGGCTTCCACCAGGCTGAAGACGAAAAGATACCCAGAGATTTTGAAAATTAGTAGCATGGTTTACTAGAGCCAAAGACCGTAACACCAATTCTATAATTTGGATCTTACACTTTAATATGAATGTTACCTTGTTTCCCCAGCAACCCTGGATCTGGAGTGTCTTTCCTGCTTGTAAACAGTTAGTCACATAGACCTTAAGCAACCTTTGACTTCAATAAAGCAGGGCAATGCATCAGTCCCGAATAAAGCCTCTGGGGACAGTTATATGATGATCATTTATTTGACTTTTTTTCTATTTGATCAGTGCCTTGATGTCCTGGACAGGCCATGACTAATTAATATTATAAAAGTATCAGTGTTTGATCCCTGCTTGACTGAACTTGTCTCTCTGTTACATTCAAATACTGTGGCACGTATACATTATGTTCAGAATAAGAGCTTGAGAAAGGATTTCTACATAGCAAAAGGAATTCCTCCAACTTACACTTTAGCTATTTTTCTTTTTAATGTTTTCACAAATAGTTTGAATGCCACTTAGAAGGGATTGAGTGTTACACCCATAGATTGTGGAAAGATCATGTGCCTCCTTTAAGATCCTTTAAGATTTGAATTATGATTCTGTCTTCTAGAAACGGTAAGTGCTGAAACATTGTGTCAGGTTTGTAGAGTTAATCCAAGTGCACGTCTATGGAATAATATTACATTGAAATATTTGTTGTCTTACCAACACTGTTCTGGCATAGCTTCCTGCCTCAGGGCCTGACAATGATCTTGGAGGATGGAATGCTCCATCACAAACATGACAGATATTCCATCCGCTGTATTACAAGTTACATTACGAAATTTGTAATACAGCCGACAAGATGTCCATCACATTTGTGACGAAGTACCCCATCCACCTATACCACAATCATGCCCTTAGGGCCTGATTACAAGTTTGGCGGGCCGACAGTCAGCCCACCAGCCCCGTGGTGAGGAGACTGCCACTGAACTTGAGATCCCCCCCCAGCCCAATTGCAGTGTTTCCACCAGGCTGACTGGCAGAAACCTCTATAGTACGTGGTTTCTGCCAGTGAAAACAGTGCAACGGCATTAGTTTCAGCTCCTCAGGGAGCCAAGGCCAATGTCATTGCACAGAGGGTGCCCCAGCACCCTCGGAATGTGCACTGTCGGAATGTGCACTGTCTGCTTTGGGCAGGGCAGGGTCTCCCCGTGGCCCTGAGCACTGCCTTTCTGCCAGCCTTTTCATGGGGAGTCCCTTCCATGAAAAGGCTGCAGGAAAGGGAAGTTGTGATGAGCACCGCGGTGCTGAACTCAGCGCCACCATGAATGACCATGACTACGACCTCCGCCAACCTGTCGGGATCTGTGATCCTGGCAGAGACAGTGGTTCCCTGGTTCTCTGACCACCCGGGTCATAATCCGGTGGTCAGGCCACTAGGAGTGTGGATAGACGACTGTCACTGCAAGTTTGTGACCGCCAATCTTGTAATTAGGCTCTTAGGTGGTCATTCTGACCTCGGCGGTAAAAGGCGCTTACCGCCGGTCAGAAGACCGCCATAACACCGCCGCTGCCGCGGGAAACCGCCACGGTCATTCTGACTCGCAACAGGCAAACCGACAAAAACCCGACATCCACAAAAGTCTGCCACACCAACGGGCAGCGAAAAACTGGCAATGACCAAACCTCCACCGTCACGCCAACAGAAATCTTCCCATCCCATTCTGACCCACGAATCCACGCGGCGGTCTTTCAACCGCGGTATTCCAATGGCGGTACACACCGCTGCGGTCAAAATACACACACAGCTCCAAAACACTGCCACATTGGTCATTTTGAAACACACACACCTGATACACATACTAACACCACTCCCACACACCCAACACAGTATAAAACACACACCCACATCACCCACAAACCCCTACGACCCAAAATTATTGACGAAGGCCAGAGAGAGAGCACAGAATAGACAATCTCACCACACAGAGGCACACAACACCATCACCCACACAACATCCATGCACAAAAACACCACACACCACCACACGCACCACACTCATCACCACAAACGCCACCCCACACCTCATCCACACCACCCCATGGCACCCCAAAGACACCCCAGGTTTTCAGACACTGAACTTAGGGTCATGGTGGAGGAAATAGTTTGGGTAGAGCCCCAGCTCTTCGGGGCACAGGTGCAGCACACCACCATTGCCAGGAAGATGGAGCTATGGCAAAGAATAGTGGACAGGGTCAACGCTGTGGGACAGCATCCACGAAATCGGGACGACATCAGGAAGCGGTGGAACGACCTACGGGGGAAGGTGCGTTCCATGGTATCAAGGCACAACATCTCGGTGCAGCGGACTGGCGGTGGACCCCCACCTCAACCCCCAGAATTTACAACATGGGAGGAACAGGTCTTGGCGATCCTGCATCCTGAGGGCCTCGCAGGAGTAGGCGGAGGAATGGACTCTGGTAAGTCGAATCTCAACTACTTCATCCCCCCCACCCACCGGCATGCCAAATCATACCCCGCCCTCCCCCCCACCCCCATCACACATCCTCCTTGCTAATGTCTCACCATCACAACCCACCCATCCCAACACCAAGCCCTGCATGTGACCACAAACCATGGACACCCATCACCTAAGCATGCCCACTGCACATACCCACCCCCCCCAAACCACCGTCACAACAGCCCCCACAAGGGAATGCCAGCACTGGGGTACACGGGCACCCACCCATTGCACGCTATGGCACACACAGAAGCAATGACCATACTCTTATACCCCTGCAGGACCCGAACGCCACGACACCGCCCAGGAGGGTCCAGAAATGTCCATTCCACCCCCAGAAGAGGCCCACAGTGATGACAGCAGCTCTGTCTCCCTGGACCCAGATGACCAGCCCGGCCCATCGGGGACCTCGGGACAGTCGGTTCCCCTCAGACAGCCACAGGCCACAGCAGACCTACCCCCCTCTGGGAACACCAGCACAGCACCCACCCAGCGGGCCCATGCCTCTGTCTCCAGGACACGTCAATCAGCGGTGTGTCCACCACTACAGGGCACCCAGGTTAACCCACCACCCCAACAACAACAGGGACCTGGGGGCAGTGGTAGTGGGCACACGGTCCAGGGGACAGAGGCCCAGGGAAACAGGGGAACTGGGAGGGCTGTTGTGCGACGGGGGGACAGGCCCAGGGAACCCACTCTCCACGAGGCCCTCTCCTCCATCATGGGAGCATACCACCGCTCCCAGGAGACGATGGCGACGGTCCTGGCCAGGTTCCAGGAGCTCCAGGTACTGCAGGAGGAACAGTTTATGGGGTTCCGGGAAGAACTCAGAAGCATCAGTTCCGCAATGGGCACCATCGTTCTGGCTCTCAATCAGATTGTCAGCACATTGCGGGACCATGTAGCACCACAAAGGGCCCCTGTCACTAGCATGGACCAAGAAAAGGCTACCACCTCCGCCGGTGCTAGTGGACAGGAGGCCCCGACACAAGAACAGGCCACCAGAACCCCACCCCCTGCAGAAGGAGAACCACCCCGCAAGCGGTGCCTGAGATCTAGGAAGAGAACAGAGTAGGATGCCAAGACCCCCGCCAGGAAAGGATACCCCCTGATTGTTGTCCCACTGTCCCACATTGTCACCCTGTCCAACCTTAAACTGCCCCTGCTCCACCTTCCACAGGCATATGGACAATGCACCTGTGAGACTGAAAATCTGGACTCTGCCATGGACATTCCTCCACCATCACCCATCACCGAATTGCAACCATTTCCCTAAATTTTACACTTTAATAAACACACTTATTGCACAAAAATAATCTGGAGTCTGCCTGTATTTTTGAACAAATGTATTACACAGAACCGTGCCAAAATGTCCAGTTACATTGTGATGACAACATACCACTGTCACACAGCTGTAGTCCATGGGGAAACTAAGCAGAGGTCACGGAGTGGGGCCCACATCTCTGAAATTGGAAGGGAAAGACACAACTCAGTGAAAATACACTGGGTGGAAACTCAGACAGTAGAGAGGCAGGAGACTTTAAGTAAATGTAAATTCCGGTGTTGATTCTTACCTGTATGGTATTGAAAATACTGCTGTATTACTCTGTACCTGTTGTCTGCGTCGTCCTCTTCGTCTTCCTCCACTTCACTCTCCGCAGGCTCCACAGCTGCCACAACACCACCATCTGGACCATCCTCCTGCAGGAAAGGCACCTGGCGGCGCAAAGCCAGGTTGTGAAGCATACAGCAGGACACGATGATATGGCACACCTTCTTTGGTGAGTACATTAGGGATCCACCTGTCATATGGAGGCACCTAAACCTGGCCTTCAGGAGGCCGAAGGTCCGCTTGATCACCCTCCTAGTCCGCCCATGGGCCTCATTGTACCGTTCCTCTGCCCTTGTCCTGGGATTCCTCACTGGGGTCAGTAGCCATGACAGGTTAGGGTAACCAGAGTCACCAATTAGCCACACACGGTGTCTCTGAAGTAGTTCCATCAGGTAAGGGATGCTGCTATTTCGCATGATGTACGCGTCATGCACTGACCCAGGGAACTTGGCATTTACATGGGAGATGTACTGGTCAGCCAAACAGACCACATGGACATTCATGGAATGATAACTTTTTCTGTTCCTGTACACCTGTTCACTCATGCTGGGGGTGACCAAAGCAACATGTGTCCCATCAATTGCACCAATGATGTTGGGAATATGTCCAAGCGCATAGAAATCACCCTTCACCGTAGCCAAATCGCCCACCTCAGGGAAAACAATGTAGCTCCGCATGTATTTCAACAGGGCAGACAACACTCTGGACAACACCTTGGAAAACATAGGCTGTGACATCCCTGATGAAATGGCCACTGTAGTTTGGAATGACCCACTTGCCAAGAAATGGAGTACTGACAGAACCTGCACTAGAGGGGGAATCCCTGTGGGTTGGCGGATGGGTGACATCAGGTCTGGCTCCAGTTGGGCACACAGTTCCTGTATAGTGGCTCTGTCAAGCCTGTATGTCAGTATGACATGTCTTTCTTCCATTGTCGACAGGTCCACCAGCGGTCTGTACACGGGAAGATTCCTCCATCTCCTCGCAAGTCCCAGCGGACGGTGCCTATGAAGGACAACATGGAGCACAGAGTCAATCTACCCACAGGTACGTTCCCACAGCTTGCACAGTACACGATTCTCAATGCATTGAATGGCTTGTATGAGTGTTAATGCAAGGCCTAGGTATGTGTGACGCAGTAGATTTTAAGCCATGTGGGCCCTTGAAATGGCGACTGCCTGACCTGTGAAGTGCGACAGTGGGATGTGAGGTCAATGCGCTGGCGTGGCACACCGTGGCGGGAGGCGGTCGAAGACCGCGGCGCAAAGCCGCATTGGTTAACATTGAACCCTATGGGTCTCAGGAGCCAATGACGATGTGCGCCGGCGGCCGCGGTACGCACCACCGCGGTACGCACCGCAGCGGTACACACCGCAGCGGTACGCACCGCCGCGGGCGTGACCGCCATTTTCTAACTGCTTAATCACTCGATCCCTGATCATCCACAGGAGAGGACCTATACTGCAAGTGCTGCTGTGACCTCGGTCTGAAAGAGACAATGGCTGCTGCGACTGGGGAAAGGGCCCCTGCCTTCACTTCTGAAGAATTGGAGAAACTCGTGGATGGGGTCCTCCCCCAGTATGCGCTACTCTATGGTCCTCCAGACCAACAGGTAAGTACACTGGGACCATACTTTGTGGCCAATGCCTGGGTTGAGTGGGGTGAATGAACGATGGTGGGGAGGGGAGCGAATGAGGCATGCATCAAACGACAGATGAGAGCATGTGCCACATGGCAAGGGTGGGGATGGGGGGCCACTCACATCGAGCATGCAGAAAATGATTGTTTATTTTTCTCCCCCTGTACATGTCACATAGGTCAGCGTCCATCAGGAAATCGACATTTGGCGTGCCATCGCCAAGGACGTCCAGACCCTGGGGGTCCACAACAGAGGGGGCACCCACTGCCGCAAGAGGTGGGAGGACATCCGCCGCGGGAGCAGGAAGACCGCGGAGGCTCTGCTGGGGATGGCCTCCCAACGTAGGAGGGGTGGCACTCGTCAATTGACCCCCCTGATGTCCCGGATCCTGGCGGTGGCCTACCCCGATTTGGATGGGCGCGTGAGGACATCACAGCAGACACAAGGGGGTGAGTACAAATACGTTCTGCTGACTTTGCGCGCAGTGGAGGTGTCTGGGTGGGGGAGGAGGGCTGTGTCTAACCCTAGGCCAGGTCAATTTCCGTAGGCTAGGCCCCTCCGTTAGGCATGGCCCTGTGCCCCCACCTCTGTAGGTTGCCTAGTACAGCTAATCATGGCCCTGTGTCACCTATGTGTGGATTTGTCGTCCATAGGCTTGTAGGCCATGTCCCACGGATTGAGTAGTGTACCCCAAGTGCGCGGCGTAGTTCAGGGGGCTTCTGTGTCTGTCCTCTCCGCCAACTGTGTCGCCAATGCATGCACTCAACATGTCTTTATTTCTCCCCCCCCCCTTTTTTTGGTGGTCTTCCTGTTCATGTGTGCATTAGCATCATCAGGCGGAGGAGAAGTGGCATCGGAGCACGAGGGAGCTGCATCTCACATGGCCATGGAGGGCCATGCAACCGACTCGGAGTTCACCAGTGAGACGGAGGGCGAGGGGAGCTCCACAGCGGGGACACGTGGTGACACCAGCGACACAGACACGTCCTCGGAAGGGAGCTCCCTTGTGGTGGCGGCAACATCCGTGCCCACCGCAACAACAGGTTCAGCCGCCACCCAGCACACCAGCTCCGCCCTCCCAGCAGCCCCTCAGCCTTCGCCCCGTGCCCGCTCACCCAGGAAGGTGGGCATCTCCTTCGCCCCAGGCACCTCAGGCCCTGCCCCAGTTACCCCTGCTGCCCTCAGTGAGGAGGTCATTGACCTCCTGCGGACGCTCATTGTTGGGCAGTCTACCCTTTTGAATGCCATCCAGGGTTTAGAAAGGGAGGTGCACCGGAGTAATGCATACCTGGAGGGCATTCATTCGGGTCAGGCTGTCCATCAGCGATCGTTCAACGCTCTGGCCTCAGCACTGACGGCAGCCATTGTCCCTGTCTCCTGCTTCCCTCCTCCAACTTCCTCAACCCAGTCCCACTCCCCTGTACCTCTGCCTATCCCAGACACACCATCAGACCAGCCTGCACACACCTCAACACCCAAGGGAAGCTCATCCAGACATAAGCACCACACATCACACAAGCATTCACCCAAGCAACAGCCACATGCAGACATGCCAACAGCCACGGCCTCCTCTGTGTCCCCCTCCTCCTCGTCTCCCTCCTTCCTCCTTGTGACGTCTCCACTCACACTTGCATGCACAACATCATCAACCACTACGTCCATCACCAGCACACCCACCAGAACACTCCGCACACGTGCAGTCACCACCCCCACTACCATTTACACGTCTCCTGTGTCCTCTCCCAGTGTGTCTGTCACCCCCTCTTCCAAACCACACAAACGCACAGGGCCCTTCAAGACAAGCACCGCTGAACAGGGCACCGCCGTCTCAAGAACCGCTGAACAGGGCCCTTCAAGTCAAGCACCGCTCCGCTGGGCCCCGCCGTCTCTGCACCGCTCCGCTGGGCCCTTCAAGTCAAGCACCGCTCCGCTGGGCACCGCCGTCTCTGCACCACTCCGCTGGGCCCTTCAAGTCAAGCACCGCTCCGCTGGGCCCTTCAAGTCAAGCACCGCTCCGCTGGGCACCGCCGTCTCTGCAC
This sequence comes from Pleurodeles waltl, assembly GCF_031143425.1. Classification (NCBI taxonomy): domain Eukaryota; kingdom Metazoa; phylum Chordata; class Amphibia; order Caudata; family Salamandridae; genus Pleurodeles; species Pleurodeles waltl. The sequence goes on along the minus strand of NC_090445.1, from coordinate 272,071,010 downwards.
TGCTCCGCTGGGCCCTTCAAGTCAAGCACCGCTCCGCTGGGCACCGCCGTCTCTGCACCGCTCCGCTGGGCCCTTCAAGTCAAGCACCGCTCCGCTGGGCACCGCTGTCTCTGCACCGCTCCGCTGGGCCCTTCAAGTCAAGCACCGCTCCGCTGGGCCCTTCAAGTCAAGCACCGCTCCGCTGGGCACCGCCGTCTCTGCACCGCTCCGCTGGGCCCTTCAAGTCAAGCACCGCTCCGCTGGGCCCTTCAAGTCAAGCACCGCTCCGCTGGGCACCGCCGCCTCTGCACTGCTCCGCTGGGCCCTTCAAGTCAAGCACCGCTCTGCTGGGCACCGCCGTCTCTGCACCGCTCCGCTGGGCCCTTCAAGTCAAGCACCGCTCCGCTGGGCACCGCCGTCTCTGCACTGCTCCGCTGGGCCCTTCAAGTCAAGCACCGCTCCGCTGGGCACCGCCGTCTCTGCACTGCTCCGCTGGGCCCTTCAAGTCAAGCACCGCTCCGCTGGGCCCTTCAAGTCAAGCACCGCTCCGCTAGGCACCGCCGTCTCTGCACCGCTCCGCTGGGCCCTTCAATCAAGCACCGCTGGACAGGGCACCGCAGTCTCATGCACCGCTGGCCCATTGGCAGAAGGGGCAGGGCAGGATCTGTGTCGGCCAGGGCTGCACGAAGCACTCTGGGCACCATGCCTCCTCCAGAACCAGTGGAGTCTGTAATCCACTTGATTGACTGTGGCTTTGCACTCCCAAGGATGGCACAGTGGGCAATCCACCCACTGTAGAGACTTGTGAGACTGTGGCTTTGCACTCCCAGGATTGAACAATGGGCATGGAGGCCCCTCGTGGTTCTGGCTTCGTGGACTCATCTGGCTGAGGTGCCCCCCCTTCCCTTCCCCCTGAGGTGCCTGTAGTTTTGCTATCTGATGCCCCTGCAGTGTTCTCTCCAATGGATTCGGGTATCGTGTGTGGGCTTTGCCCATGTGTTTAGGCCCATTGGCCCACGAACAATGGCTGATACCCAATTTACACAGGACAATTTACATTTGTATATATGGTTATGGATGTTGGATATATTTTTTAACTTAGCCGTTCAATATACTTCAAGATTCATGAACATTTTATTTTGTCTTTGCATTCTTCCGGGGGGTTTGGGGGGTGTCATTCTGAGTTGTTGCTCTGCATTGATGTGTATGTAGTTGTGGGTGAGGGTGAGGGTGGGTGTGTCGCGTATGTGTGTGCCCGTCATTTTTTGCCTCCCCCCTCCCCTGTGTCGTAGGTGCACTACTCACCGGTGTCTTCTGTGCCGGAGTTCGTGCTCCTGGTAGAGGAGCAGGAAGACAATAGCTGGTAGGATGTGTAGTTCGGGTTCCATGCTGTCCAGATTCCTCTTGGCGTGTGTAGAGGTGAGCGTTTTCCGTTCGTAATATCTGTTTCCGCCGTGTTTTTATCGGCGGGGCTACCGCTCCGGAAAAGGTGGCAGATTGGTGGGTTGTGATAGGGTGGGTGGTACATTGGCTCCCGCCTGTCTGTTGGCGGTGACCGCCGCGCTGTTTGTTTGTCCCGCTGTGGCGGTCGGAGTGTTAAAGTGGCGGTCTCTGTTGGCGGTTCCGCCAGGGTCAGAATTCCATTTTTTTTACCACCTGCCTGTTGGCGGGTTGGCCGCCGCTTTAACACCGACTGCCAGGGTTGGAATGACCCCCTTAGTCTTGTAAAACTGTAATTTGGGACTAGTATAATACTACTTGGGTATGCTAGGAAACAGCAAGAAAGCCAATATGTCTGGCTTTAATGATGAACAGTACAAATGGTCTGTGTTTATTTGTGCATGTCTGGGTTTCCGTGTGCTACCCTATTAAAGCAATAACTATTGGATTTGCCAATGTTTGCTGTCAATTTGAGGTCTCTTTTTACCATTTTCATCTCCAATTTAACATGGGGGAAGTCATTCCATTTGATGTCATTCAAGTCATTCAATTTGATGCGTGGGTAGGAGATTTGTGCTGCTGAAAGTGATTCGAATGAAGTATCAAGTGAATAGCCACGCCTCTCTTGTGAATTAAGCCTATGAGTGGCTGGATCCTTTTATAGAGATTCAATTTTGTTTTTATCGCAGAGTAGCTGGACTGGACCTGGAGATTGCTTGACAGACTGAGGCTGTATTGAGCGCGAGGGGATGTTGATTTGGCCTTGTCCTGTCAACATAACAGTAGCTTTGTTTAATGTGACAGTACTGACTACAATGATTTATGCTTCGTAATTCTCCAAGGGCTGTGTCCGTGATACTGGTGAGATTGTAAGAGCAGAGGGATTGTAGGTCACAATATCAAGCACAAAAATATTGTGCTATCAAAATATCATAGCTAGAATACCGACTAACAAAATAGCTTGAAGTTTAGAATGTATATGTAAGATCAGATTTACTGTTACTAACTCCACATCTGCGTCCCTTAAAGATATGCATATCATCAATATACATATTGATGATATGCATATCTGTCTCTTGCAGGGTGTGAAGGGCAAATAAAGACACACTATCACCTCAATCCTCTTGAATGCCGATGGGCCCTTTACTCCAGGCCTGACCTTTTCTCAATCATAACAGGGGAATAATTAGAGATAGCTCTGTCACAGAGGGAACTTGACACCAAAGAGAGAAAGTCACTCAAGGCAATCAGTAAGACTACATTTTGTGACTGCTGGTATGGCTGAGCCTGTAAGCACAGAAGGTGCGGTGTATAGTCGACATCACAGGATGCAATTCTATAAAGTTGAATGTGTATTTATTCCAGTGTTCCCAACAAACCTGTTTAGAAGACCGGCATGTCCTTCCAGAGAGTTGATTGTGACTGCACTGTAGCTCAAAGCAAATATCGAGTTGTTCAAGCAGATATCATTGTATGCCGTCTGAACAGGATTATAACTAATCGGAACAGTAGCCGAAAAGCTCATGGTGACCCTTGCCCACGCAGAGCTGTAATTTTCTCTCTAGGTTTAAAAAGTAATTTGTTTCTCAGTCACAAATACATTGTCAGACAAAGTATAAAGTCATCCCTACAGAAAAGGGTTTTGCTAAGTGAATCCTACTCACTGCACGATTCGTGCACTTGCTAAAACACAGTCCCAGACAATAGACCTAAAGTCGTTATTAGGTAGAGCATTAAAAAGCTCTGCGTTCGGCTAATTATGAAAATTAAATGAATGTTTTGTATGATTGCCTGCCCATGTTTCCAGTTCAATAGTTTATTCATCTTTTTGTTTTAATGTTTTAAGCATTTATGCATTGCAGTTCAACAGATGAGATATGAGTAATCAAGTTACCGAAATTGACAAATGCCAATGGATGCAAGACAAATATAGAACTTATGTCTGATTTCGAGATAGGCGGAACTCTACGGAGATTCGCAGCAGCCAGAATTGCAGTTATCGAAACAGGGAATTGTGCCTATTACGAGTTAGACCTCTAGCAATGGGGAATAACTATCTGTATTTCCTATTTTGAGGAGTTTGTCATCCCATTTGCCAACTCACTGAGCAAGTGGTAAAATGGGAGCCGTGGCTTCCCTGCATGGAGGTGGTGAAGGGAGTAAGAGTAGAACAAGCATTTGCAATGCAATCGGTCTCGCATTTGCTCCAGCAAGAGCTATTGGAGTTGTAAATTCCTAACTGGAATTTTCTTGCCACATAAATTCAAAATTAAAAGTAAATCAGTTGACAAAAGTGAGCCGTTAAAAAGCGCCATTGCCACCATGAGCCTGAGCGTGAAGGAGAGACACAAAAGTAAAACAAGAGACGGATGATCTCCGAAAAGCAAATAACTTTTTAAAAAGTAGTTGAGAAACCATGTGTAAAACATAGACGCTGCGCACTAACAGTAGTTGGCCGGTGCTCTCAAATATGGTTAAACCCCAGAAAAGGCATGATGTATACATGCCTTAGACAAATTAAATCAAGGAAACTTTTAAAGGCAAGCCCACGAACAAATGAAAGTAATGGGTGTGAAATGGGCGTGGTTAAACCCCTCAGAATCAATGACCACAGGTCGAAAGGGGCTTGTGCCCTTGACCTAAAAAGCAGTGACGGAAAATTGAGCTGCGGAATGACACATTTAGGTGGTCATTACAAACCTGGCGGTCGGTGTTAAAGCGGCGGTAAGACCGCCAACAGGCCGTCGGTAAAAAAAAATGGAATTACGACCGTGGCGGAAACCGCCAACATAGACAGCCACTTTAACACTCCGACCGCCACGGTGGTACAAACAAACACAGAGGTGGTCACCGCCAACAGACAGGCGGAGGACAATGTACCGCCCACAGAATTACAACCCACTAATCCACCACCTTTTCCTGGGCGGATTCAACGGGAACAAAAACACAACGGAAACAGGACTTTGAAGGGAAAACGCTCACCTCTGCACACCCCACGAGGAACCAGGATGCCATGGAACCAGAGCTCCAGATTTTTCCAGCCTTTATCTTCCTGTTCCTCTACCAGGAGCACGAACGCCAGTGGCGAAGACCACGGTGAGTACTGCATCTACGACACAGGGGAGGGGGGAGAGAAAAAACAGTGACACACACATGCAACACCCCCACCCCCACCCTCACCCACTACAACACACACGCTAATACATCATGATACATAACAGTTACATCCCCCAACCCCTCCCCCTGGAAGAGTGCAAGGACAAAAGGAAATGAGTCTAAAAATTATGATATATTCAATTACATACATCCAAAATATTTACAAATATATACATTTATACTATATACAATTAAATACACCAAGAACACAAGTCCAAGGGAGTCCACCATCATAGTCCGTGGATCACTGGGCCCAAAAGGAATGGGTGAGGCCCACACAAGATACCCGAACAAGACGGAGAGAACACTGAAGGGGCAGCAAATAGAAATAAAAAACAGGCACCTCCGGGGGAAGGGAAAGGGTGGGCACCTCAGCCGGTTGAGTGCACGACACCAAATCCACGAGGGGGTCCCATGCCCACTGTTCAATCCTGGGGAGTGCAAAGCCACAGTCTCTCGAGTCTCTACAGTGGGTGGTTTGACCACTGCCATATCCTGGGGAGTGCAAAGCCACAGTCTCTCAAGTCTCTACAGTGGGTGGGTTGCCCACTGTTCAATCCTGGGGAGTGCAAAGCCACAGTCTCTCAAGTCTCTACAGTGGGTGGTTTGCCCACTGCTATATCCTGGGGAGTGCAAAGCCACAGTCTCTCAAGTCTCTCCAGTGGGTGGGTTGCCCACTGCTATATCCTGGGGAGTCCAAAGCCACAGTCTCTCAAGTCTCTACAGTGGGTGGTTTGCCCACTGCTTTATCCTGGGGAGTGCAAAGCTACAGTCTCTCAAGTGGATGTCAACCTCCACTGGTTCTGGAGGGGGCCTTTTGCCCAGAGTGCTTCATCCTGCCAAGGACTGAGGTAGTGGATAACAGTTTCCACTGGTTCTGGAGGAGGCTTTGTGCCCAGAGTGCTTCATCCTGCCAAGGACTGAGGTAGTGGATGTGATACTCGAATGCTTCTGGAGGGGGCCTTGTGCCCAGAGTGCTTCATCCTGCCAAGGTGTCTTTGGCAGCGGTGCTTGTGGCGGCGGTGTCCTTGCCAGCGGTGCTTATGGCGGTGGTGTCCTTGGCAGCGGTGCTTGTGGCGGCTGTGACCTTGGCAGCGGTTCAGCTGCTGGTGGTCCTGTCTGTGGCAGTGGGGCTGCTGGCAGTCGCCTCCTGGGCAACAGGGATGCTGCTGGCATTCCTGTCTGGGGCAGTGTGGCTGCTGGCAGTCGCCTCTTGGGCAGCGGGCTGCTGCTTGCGGTCCTGTTTCGGGCAGTGGGGCTGCTGGCGGTCGCCTCCTGGGCAGCGGGGCTGCTTCTGGCGGTCCTGTCTGGGTCATTGGGGCTGCTGGCAGGCGCCTCCTGGGCAACGGGGCTGCTGCTGGCAGTCCTGTCTGGGGCAGTGGGGTTGCTGGTGGTCGCCTCCTGGGCAGCGGGGCTGCTGCTGGCAGTCCTGTCTGGGGCAGTGGGGCTGCTGGCGGTCGCCTCCTGTGCAGCGGGGCTGATGGCGGTCTTCTCCGACCATGCTGATCTTCCCAGACTTGCTGGTTTTCTTGTGCCCCTTCCCCACCTTGGAAGGTGTTGCAGCTGACTCCACAATCCCAACTGTACCCCTGTGAATGGCTTTGGTGGCTGGTGTCTTCCCCCTCTCCCGCTGGGCACTGGCCAACTTTTGATTCTTGACATGTAGGGGACTGTCCGTGCTGTGGCTCCTTGCCACACTGCCTGGTGCACTCCATAATCCAGTGACTACTGGCACCACTGGTCCCACCGATGTTGTGGCTGAGGTGCTAGGTTGGGACCTGGAGAGTCAGGCCCTAGGAGACTGACGGGGTGGGGGATGTGAGGGAAAGAGTTCAAGGGTGGACAGGAAAAGTTTCATCGGAGCACTGGGACAGGAAGATTGAGGGGGTTTGGGAGTGGAGGAAGAGGTAGTGGTCGTAGGAGGTGTACGTTTGCTGACTTTGGGTGAAGGTGCATGGGCTGGAGGATTTCGTGAGGTGGATGGCTGTTGGGTGGGTGTGTGGCTGCGTTTGTGTACCTTGGGAGGTGGCCTCACAGACACATTGGGAGAGGACACCGGGGATGTGTGAATGGTAGTGGGGGTGGTGACTGCACGTGAGCGGGGTGTGGTTGTGGGTGTGTTGGTGATGGACATAGTGGCTGAAGATGTAGTGCATGCAGGTGTGAGTGGAGACGAGACAGGGAGGGATGAGGGAGACGAGGAAGAAGGGGACACAGTGGAGGCAGTGGATGTTGGTATGTCTGCATGTGCCTGATGCTTGCGTGAGTACCTGTGGGATGTGTGGTGCTTATGTTTGTCTGAGCTTCCTTTGTGTGTTGAGGTGTGTGCATGCTGGTCTGATGGTGTGCTTGGGGTAGGCTGAGGTACAGGGGTGTGGGTCTGGGTGGAGGAAGTTGGAGGGGGGATGCTAGAGACAGGGACAATGGCTGCCATCAGTGCTGAGGCCAGAGTCTGAAAACCTTGCTGAAGGGCTGCCTGACCAGAATGAATGCCCTCCAGGAATGCATTGGTTTGTTGCAACTGCCTCTCTACACCCTGGATGGCATTCAAAATGGTAGACTGCCCAACAGTGAGGGACCTGAGGAGGTCAATGGCCTCCTCACTGAGGGCAGCAGGGGTGACTGGGGCAGGGGCTGAGGTGCCAGGGGCAAAGGTGATGCCCACCCTCCTGGGTGAGTGGCACGGGGCAAAGGTTGAGGGGCAGCTGGGAGGGTGATGCTGGAGGGGGGGTGGTGGCTGTACCTGTAGATGCAGGGGGCACAGATGGGCCCACCACCGCAAGGGAGCTCCCATCAGAGGAGGAGTCTGTATCGCTGGTGTCAGCTCCTGTCCCCGCCGTGGAGCTCCCCTCGCCCTCCGTCCCACTGGTGAATTCAGAGTCCGTAGTCTCGCCCTCCAGGACCATGTGGGATGCAGCTCCCTCCTGCTCCGGTGCCACTGCTCCTCCGCCTGATGATGCTAATGCCCACAAGTACAGGGAGACCACAAAAAGAGGGGGGGAAGACAGAAGAAAGACATGTTTAGTGCATGCTATACCGCTACCGTTGGCGGACACGACAGACACAGAAGTCCCCTGCACTACTCCACGCACTTGGGGTCCACTATTCAATCCCTGGGACATGGATTACAAGGCTATGGCCGATTTCTGCACACATGGATGTCACAGGCCTGACTAGGTGTAGTTGGCACTGTACCCCGGTGGGGTGGGGTGCCACAGGGTCTGCCTGAAAAAGGGGACTTAACTAGCAAACTCGCCCTGGCCTAGGGGAACCCACAGCCCAACTCCCCCACCCAGACACCTACAATGCATGCTGAATCAGCTGAATGAGAGTATACTCACCCCCTTGTTGCTGCAGTGATACCCTCAAGCGCCCATCCAACTCCGGGTACGCCACCTCCAGGATCCTGAACATCAGGGGGGTTATGGCGCGATGGGCACCCCTCCCACGTTGGAAGGCCATCTCCAGCTGGGCCTCCACCGTCTTCTTGCTCCAGCGGCGAATGTCCTCCATCTTTTCCAGCAGTGGGTGCTGCATCTGTGGTAGACCCCCAGAGTCTAGACGTCCTTGGAGAATGGCACGCCAAATATCCTTCTTCTGGTGGGCGCTGACCTAAAGAAATTGTACAGGGGAAAAAGAGAAGTTATTACCAACTGCACCGTCACAGTCATTGGCCCGGATCTCTACCCTTGAAATGTGGCACATGCACTCACCGTCGTTTCATGCACGCTTCATTCTCCCCCCCATCTTTCATCCACACCACTCCACACATGCATTGCCCATACAGCATGCTCACAGTGTACTTACCTGTATGTCTGGAGGACCGTAGAGTAGTGTGTACCGGGGGAGGACCCCATCCACGAGTTTCTCCAACTCCTCCGTGCTGAAGGCAGGGGCCCTTTCCCCAGACGCACAAGCCATTGTCTCTTCCAGACTGAGGTCACAGCAGCACTTGCAGTGTAGGTCCTCTCCTGTCGAAGATCAGGTATTGAGTGATTGAACAGATAGAAAATGTCAGTCACGTCCACGGCGGTGCGTACCGTCACCGCCGGCGTACATCGTCATTGGCACCTGGGACCCATAGGGTCCAATGTTAACCAATGCAGAATTGCGCCGCGGTCTTCGACCGCCTACAGCGACGGTGTACAACGCCAGTGCAGTTACCTCATATCCCATTGTCCCACTTTACAGGTCAGGCAGCCGCCATTTCAGGGGCCCACATGGCTTTATTTTTAACTGCGTCACACATACCTAGGCTTTGGCTTGACACTCATACAGGCAAATTTTGTTTTATGAATAGTTTTCTGAGTAAGCTGAGTTTACGTACCTCAGAGTTGGTTGACTCTGTGCTCGCTGTTCTCCTCCATAGGCACCGTCCGCTGGGGCATGTGAGGAGATGGCGGCATCCTCCGGTGTACAGACCACTGGTGGACCTGGTGACAATAGAGGAAAGAAATGTGATCATCACCTACAGGCTTGATCGTGCCACAAACCTGGAACTGTGTGCCCAGTTGGAGCCAGACCTTATGTCAGCTATCCGCCATCCCACTGGAATCCCCCCTCAAGTGCAGGTGCTGTCAGTACTCCATTTCCTTGCAAGTGGGTCATTTCAAACAACAGTGGCCATAGCATCAGGGATGTCCCAGCCTATGTTTTCCAACGTGTTGTCCAGAGTGCTGTCTGCCCTGCTGAAACACATGCGGAGCTACATCGTTTTCCCTCAGGTGGAGGATTTGCCTACAGTGAAATGTGACTTCTATGCCCTGGGACATTTCCCCAACATCATAGGTGCCATTGATGGGACACATGTGGCATTGGTCCCCCACCGCAGGAGTGAACAGGTGTACAGAAACCAGAAGAGTTACCATTCGATGAATGTGCAGATGGTGTGTTTGGCAGACCAGTACATCTCCCATGTTAATGCCAAATTCCCTGGCTCAGTGCATGACGCTTACATCCTGCGGAATAGCAGCATCCCTTATGTGATGGGGCAACTCCAGAGGCACCGTGTGTGGCTATTAGGTGAGCACCTGGAACCAAATCAGTGGGAATAGTTGTCTGGGTCTGGGGATATCCCTAAGAGTTAGTGTGTGTCTAACAGTTGTCACTCACCATTTGCAGGTGACTCTGGTTACCCCAACCTGTCATGACTACTGACCCCAGTGAGGAATCCCAGGACAAGGTCAGAGGAATGCTACAATGAGGCCCATGGACGAACTAGGAGGATTATAGAGCGGACCTTCGGCCTCCTGAAGGCCAGGTTCCGGTGCCTACATATGACAGGTGGTTCCCTATTGTACTCACCAAAGAAGGTGTGCCAGATCATCGTGGCCTGCTGTATGCTTCACAACTTGGCTTTGCGAGAACAGGTGCCTTTTCTGCAGGAGGATGGTCCAAATGGAGGTGTTGTGGCAGCTGTGGAGCCTGTGGACAGTGAAGACGAGGAAGCAGAACAAGAGGACATCGACAACAGAAACTCAGTGATCCTGCAATACTTCCAGTGAGACACAGGTAAGAAGACAAACCTACTGCTACATGTACTTTAACACTACTACCTCTCTACTGTCTGTCCTTTTCACCCAGTGTATGGTCACTGAGTTTTCATTTTCCCTTACTATTTCACAGATGTGGGTCCCACTGTGTGACATCTGCTTTGTTTCCTCATGGACTAGAGCTGTGTGACATAGGTATGTTGACATTAAATTTGAAAGAACATTTTGTCACTGTAATTGCTAATACACTAATTGGAAATCACAGACAGACTCCAGATTGTTTTGTGCTTTAAGGGTGTTTATTTAAGTGCTCAATATTGGAGGGGGTTGTAAAATGGTGAGGGGTGATGGTGGAGGAATGTCCATGGCAGAGTCCAAGCTATTAGTCTCACAGGTGCATTGACCAAAGGGGCATAGGAAGTGGAGCTGGGGCAGTTTGAGGATGGACAGGGTGACAAGGTGGGACAAAAGGATGACAATCAGGGTGGTTTCATTTCTTGCCGGGGGTCTTGGCATCGTTCTCTGTCTTTGTCCTGGATCTCAGGGACCGTTTGCGGGGTGGTTCTCCATCTTCAGGGGGTGGGGTGCTGGTGTGGTGGTCCTGTGGCAGTGCCTCCTGTCCACTAGCGCCGGCGGAGGTGGTGGGCAGTTCATCGTCCAGTCTAGTGTCAGGGGCCCCTTGTTGTGCCACAGTGTCCGTCCTGGTGTTGAGGACTTCCTTCAGCACCCCTACAATGGTGCCCAGGGTGGAATTGATGGTTTTGAGTTCCTCCCTGAAGCCCAAATACTGTTCCTCCTGCAGCCGCTGGGTCTCCTGAAACTTGGCCAGTACCGTTGCCATTGTGTCCTGGGAATGATGGTAGGCTCCCATGATGTTCGAGAGGGCCTCGTGGAGAGTGGGTTCCCTGGGCCTGTCCTCCCCCTGTCGCACATCAGCTCTCCCAGTTCCCCTGTTTCCTTGGGCCTCTGTCCCCTGAACCGTGTGCCCACTGCCACTGCCCCCAGGTCCCTGTTGTTGTTGGGGTGGTGGGTTAGTCTGGGTTCCCTGTAGTGGTGGACACACTGCTGCTTGACATGTCCTGGGGACAGAGGTATGGGCCCGCTGGGTGGGTGCTGTGCTGGTGTTTCCAGAGGGGAGAAGCTCTGTGGTGGCCTGTGACTGTGTCAGGGGAACCGACTGTCCAGAGGTCCCAGATGGGCCGGGCTGGTCGTCTAGATCCAGTTGGACAGAGCTGCTGCCATCACTGTGGGCCTCTTCTGTTGGTGGTGTGGACATGTCTGGACCCTCCTGTCCGGTGACGTTGGGTAGGAGTCCTGCAGAGGTGTAAAAGCATGATTATTGCATCTGTGTGTGCCATGGTGTGCAATGGGTGGGTGACGGTGTACCCCAGTGCTTGCATTCCTGTGTGGGACCTTGTGTGATGATGGTTTAGGGGAGTGTATGGGTATGTGCAGTGGCCATGCTTTGGTGATGGGTGTCCATGCTTTGTTGTTGCATGCAGGGCTTGGTGTTGGGATGGGTGGTTTGTTATATTGGGACATTTGTGAGGAGTTGGAGTGATGGGGGTGAGGGCGAGGGTGGGGTTATGTGATGGCATGCAGGTAGGGTGGGGGATCTAATAGTAAAGATTTGACTTACCAGATTCCATTCCTCCAGCTACTCCTGCGAGGCCCTCAGGATGCAAGACTTGCTCCTCCCACGTTGTTAGTTGTGGGGGAGGAGGTGGGGGTCCACCGCCAGTCCTCTGACCCTGTCCACTATTCTTCGCCATAGCTCCATCTTCCTAGCTATGGAGGTGTGCTGCACCTGTGCTCCGAACAGCTGTGGCTCTACCCGGATGATTTCCTCCACCATGACCCTGAGCTCCTCCTCAGAAAACCTGGGGTGTCTTTGCCGTGCCATGGGGTGGTGTGGGTGATGTGTGGGTTGGTGTGTGTTGTGATGTTTGGGGTGATATTTAGTGGTGTGTTGTGTGAGGTGCGTGGATGTTATGTGGGTGATGGTGTTGAGTGTCTGTGGATGCTTGTTTGTAGATTGCGGTGTCTCTCTCTGGCCTTATCTCTGAATTTGTGGTAGTAGGGGTTTGTGGGTGATGTGGGTGTGTGTTTTGCATTGTATTGCGTGTGTGGGAGTGGTGTGTGTATGTGTATCAGGTGTGTGTATTTTGAACTGTCCAATGTGGTAGTGTTTTGTAAATGTGTGTGTTTTTTGAGCGCGGCGGTGTGTACCGCCAATAGAATACCGTGGTTGAAAGACCACCGTGTGGATTCGTGGGTCGTGATAGTGTGGGCGTATTCTTGTTAGCGTGATGGTGGAGGTTTTGTTTTCACCAGTTTATCACTGACCTTTGTTGTGGCGGACTTGTGTGGGTGTCTAAATTTTGGCAGATTCCGTGCTGTGGGTCATAATGACTGTGGCGGCATTCGGCAGCGTTGTGTTGGCGGTCTTCTGCACGGCGGTAAGTGGCTTTTACTGCCAATGTTGTAATGACCCCCTTGATGCGTGCATGCTCCATGGGAAGGGCAACATAAGGGGAGAAAAGTCCACACAACTCATGAATATGAACCAAGCAAAATCAGTTTGAAAATAAAGCCATCGAATGGTAAGCCATGAGTAGGCTCTAAGCTGACAATAGGCCTTTTCGCAAACAGCTTGCACTGCCTGGTAGGGGAGAGCTAATAAAAGGCCAGCCTACCCGTTTGTGCTCTTCAAATAACTCCGCTGCTGGAACATACTTAATCAGTTTATCACAAGCAAAGCTACCAAGGCAGGGTTACTTCAGGAGGAAACAAATAACTTCAAAATATATTACCTAAAAAAAGTTAATGCTACAGAGTTGACTTGTAAGGCACAGAGGCTTGAGGCGTCTGCAAACACTCGGCAACTGTGATCAGCCATTTTCAGGAATGCAGGGACTCTCCTTCAGCTTGATAACGGCCTGCGAAAACATACAAGTGCTTTCAAGATCAACAAACTGGAAAAGGGAACCCAGCCCGGAATACGTAAATCTGACAAAATATGCATAGCAACGGGTTTTGTTTATTAATTTAATGGTAAAGTGCTAGAATCACCTTACAGCGCTTTTTAACTACAAAGAAAAAAATATAACAAACACTACCACAAACTAAACAGTGAGGGCAGCCAGCCAGAGTGAAAACCCTTACCCGGCAGACTGATCACAGGCCAAGAAACCCTTGTCAATCAAATGTTTATTAACCTCTTTGCTGCCGGGCCTCTTCCCCCTCCTGTGCCAAGCCTTTTTTTGGCTATTTGGGGCAGTTCGCGCTTAGACCCTTATAACTTTTTGTTCCCATAAGCTACCCACGCCAAATGTACGTCCTTTTTTTCCAACATCCTAGGGATTCTAGAGGTACCCAGACTTTGTGGGTTCCCCAGAAGGAGGCCAGGGAATTAGCCAAAATACAGTGGAATTTTTTTTTTTTCAAGAAAATTGGAAAAAGGGGCTGCAGAAGAAGGCTTGTGTTTTTTTCCCTGAAAATGGCATCAACAAAGGGTTTACGGTGCTAAAATCACCAACTTCCCAGCTTTCAGGAACAGGCAGGCTTGAATCAGAAAACCCAATTTTTCAACCCAATTTTGGCATTTTATTGGGACATACCCCATTTTTACGATTTTTGGTGCTGTCAGCCTCCTTCCAGTCAGTGACAGAAATGGGCGTGAAACCAATGCTGGATCCCAGAAACCAAAACATTTCTTAAAAGTAGACAAAATTCTGAATTCAGCAAGGTGTAATTTGTGTAGATCCTACAAGGGTTTCCTACAGAAAATAACAACTGAAAATAAAAATATTGAAATTGAGGTGAAAAAAACTGCAATTTTCCTCTACGTTTTACTCTGTAACTTTTTCCTGCAATGTCAGATTTTTGAAAGCAATATACCGTTACGTCTGCTGGACTCTTCTGGTTGCGGGGATATATAGGACTTGTAGGTTCCTCAAGAACTCTAGGTACCCAGAGCCAATAAAAGAGCTGCACCCTGCAGTGAGTTTTCATTCTACACCGGGTATACAGCAATTCATTTGCTGAAATATAAAGAGTAAAAAATAGCTATCAAGAAAACCTTTGTATTTCCAAAATGGGAACAAGATAAGGTGTTGAGGAGCAGTGGTTATTTGCACATCTCTGAATTCCGGGGTGCCCATACTAGCATGTGAATTACAGGGCATTTCTCAAATAGACGTCTTTTTTACACACTCTCTTATATTTGGAGGGAAAATATGTAGAGAAAGACAAGGGGCAATAACACTTGTTTTGCTATTCTATGTTCCCCCAAGTCTCCAGATAAAAATGGTACCTCACTTGTGTGGGTAGGCCTAGCGCCCGCGACAGGAAATGCCCCAAAACACAACGTGGACACATCCCATTTTTTCACAGAAAACAGAGGTGTTTTTTGCAAAGTGCCTACCTGTAGATTTTGGCCTCTAGCTCAGCCGGCACCTAGGGAAACCTACCAAACCTGTGCATGTTTGCAAACTAGAGACTTAGGGGAATCCAAGATGGGGTGACTTGTGGGGCTCTGACCAGGTCCTGTTACCCAGAATCCTTTGCAAACCTCAAAATTTGGATAAAAAAACACATTTTCCTCACATTTTGGTGACAGAAAGTTCTGGAATCTGAGAGCAGCCACAAATTTCCTTCCACCCAGCGTTCCCCCAAGTCTCCTGATAAAAATGATACCTCACTTGTGTGGGTAGGACTGTTGCCCGCGACAGGAAATGCCCCAAAACACAACGTGGACACATCCCATTTTTTCACAGAAAACAGAGGTGTTTTTTGCAAAGTGCCTACCTGTAGATTTTGGCCTCTAGCTCAGCCGGCACCTAGGGAAACCTACGAAACCTGTGCATGTTTGCAAACTAGAGACTTAGGGGAATCCTAGATGGGGTGACTTGTGGGGCTCTGACCAGGTCCTGTTACCCAGAATCCTTTGCAAACCTCAAAATTTGGATAAAAAAACACATTTTCCTCACATTTTGGTGACAGAAAGTTATGGAATCTGAGAGGAGCCACAAATTTCCTTTCACCCAGCGTTTCCCAAAGTCTCCCGATAAAAATGATACCTCACTTGTGTGGGTAGGCCTAGCGCCCGCGACAGGAAATGCCCCAAAACACAACGTTGACACATCCCATTTTTTCACAGAAAACAGAGGTGTTTTTTGCAAAGTGCCTACCTGTAGATTTTGGCCTCTAGCTCAGCCGGCACCTAGGGAAACCTACCAAACCTGTGCATTTTTTAAAACTAGAGACCTAGGGGAATCCAAGATGGGGTGACTTGTGGGGCTCTGACCAGGTTCTGTTACCCAGAATCCTTTGCAAACCTCAACATTTGGCTAAAAAAAACAAATTTTCCTCACATTTCGGTGACAGAAAGTTCTGGAATCTGAGAGCAGCCACAAATTTCCTTCCACCCAGCGTTCCCCCAAGTCTCCTGATAAAAATGATACCTCACTTGTGTGGGTAGGCCTAGTGCCCGCGACAGGAAATGCCCCAAAACACAACGTGGACACATCCCATTTTTTCACAGAAAACAGAGGTGTTTTTTGCAAAGTGCCTACCTGTAGATTTTGGCCTCTAGCTCAGCCGGCACCTAGGGAAACCTACCAAACCTGTGCATGTTTGCAAACTAGAGACGTAGGGGAATCCAAGATGTGGTGACTTGTGGGGCTCTGACCAGGTCCTGTTTCCCAGAATCCTTTGCAAACCTCACAATTTGGATAAAAAACACATTTTCCTCACATTTTGGTGACAGAAAGTTATGGAATCTGAGAGGAGCCACAAATTTCCTTTCACCCAGCGTTTCCCCAAGTCTCCCGATAAAAATGATACCTCACTTGTGTGGGTAGGCCTAGCGCCCGTGACTGGAAATGCCCCAAAACACAACGTGGACACATCCCATTTTTTCACAGAAAACAGAGGTGTTTTTTCCAAAGTGCCTACCTGTAGATTTTGGCCTCTAGCTCAGCCGGCACCTAGGGAAACCTACCAAACCTGTGCATTTTTTAAAACTAGAGACCTAGGGGAATCCAAGATGGGGTGACTTGTGGGGCTCTGACCAGGTTTTGTTACCCAGAATCCTTTGCAAACCGCAACATTTGGCTAAAAAAACAAATTTTCCTCACATTTCGGTGACAGAAAGTTCTGGAATCTGAGAGCAGCCACAAATTTCCTTCCACCCAGCGTTCCCCCAAGTCTCCTGATAAAAATGATACCTCACTTGTGTGGGTAGGACTGTTGCCCGCGACAGGAAATGCCCCAAAACACAACGTGGACACATCCCATTTTTTCACAGAAAACAGAGGTGTTTTTTGCAAAGTGCCTACCTGTAGATTTTGGCCTCTAGCTCAGCCGGCACCTAGGGAAACCTACCAAACCTGTGCATTTCTGAAAACTAGAGACCTAGGGGAATCTAAGATGGGGTGACTTGTGGGGCTCTGACCAGGTTCTGTTACCCAGAATCCTTTGCAAACCTCAAAATGTGGCTAAAAAAACAAGTTTTCCTCACATTTCGGTGACAGAAAGTTCTGGAATCTGAGAGGAGCAACAGATTTCCTTCCACCCAGCGTTGCCCCAAGTCTCTCGATAAAAATGATTCCTCACTTGTGTGGGTAGGCCTAGCGCCCGCAACAGGAAAAGCCCCAAAACACAACGTGAACACATCCCATTTTTTCACAGAAAACAGAGGTGTTTTTTGCAAAGTGCCTACCTGTAGATTTTGGCCTCTAGCTCAGCCGGCACATAGGGAAACCTACCAAACCTGTGCATTTTTTAAAACTAGAGACCTAGGGGAATCCAAGATGGGGTGACTTGTGGGGTCTGACCAGGTTCTGTTACCCAGAATCCTTTGCAAACCTCAACATTTGGCTAAAAAAAACAAATTTTCCTCACATTTCGGTGACAGAAAGTTCTGGAATCTGAGAGCAGCCACAAATTTCCTTCCACCCAGCGTTCCCCCAAGTCTCCCGATAAAAATGATACCTCACTTGTGTGGGTAGGCCTAGCGCCCGCGACAGGAAATGCCCCAAAACACAACGTGGACACATCCCATTTTTTCACAGAAAACAGAGGTGTTTTTTGAAAAGTGCCTGCCTGTAGATTTTGGCCTCTAGCTCAGCTGGCACCTAGGGAAACCTACCAAACCTGTGCATTTTTTAAAACTAGAGACCTAGGGGAATCCAAGATGGTGTGACTTGTGGGGCTCTGACCAGGTTCTGTTACCCAGAATCCCTTGCAAACCTCAAAATTTGGCTAAAAAAACAAACTTTTCCTCACATTTCGGTGACAGAAAGTTCTGGAATCTGAGAGGAGCCACAAATTTCCTTCCACCCAGCGTTGCCCCAAGTCTCCCGGTAAAAATGATACCTCACTTGTGTTGGTGGGCCAGGTGCCTGCAACAGAATAAGGCCCAAAACTTGTAGAGATAGAGGGGATAGCACAGCGAGTTGATAAGGACATATTCTTCTTTTATACATCTTTAGGCTGACTCTGCTTTGGGGACCCACACAAGTGAGGTGTCATTTTACTTGGGAGACTGAGGGGAATGCTGGGGAGTAGGAATTTTGTGCTGGAGCAGTGATCGTACAAACGAAAGTCAGGAAAATATGCTTTTTTAAGCAAATTTTGAGGTTTGCAGAGGAGTCTCGGTAAGAAAATGTTGGGGGATCCATGCAAGCCACATCTCCCTGGACTCCTTGTGGTGTCTAGTTTTAAAAAATGTCTGGGTTTGGTAGGTTTCCCTAGATGAAGGCCGCACCCAGGACCAAAAATATAGGGGCCCCTCCCCCCCAAACACAGGTAGTTTTGTAATCTATCATTTTGCTGTGTCCACATACATCTGTGATGTGCCAAACACTAACATTGTGAAAAGAAATGCACTTAGGTTATGTGAGAAAGACCCCTCACCCACAAACCAAGTTGGTGGCATGCTTCATCATCGGGGTCCCACCCGAGGCACCTAGCGTGTCACAGGTGTGCTGCGACGCCTGATTATAGCGGAGCAGGTTTTGTCATTTTTACCACACATACTGGTTGGATTTGGCACGAGGGTGAATGATGGTTCAGCGGATAAAATTTTATTAACAAGAGATTTCACAAAAATGAAATGCACTGTTAATAACTGAAAGGCAAAAAACTGAACCAATGACTGACAGCTCATGAGCTGTAAAGCTGCGACAAGGCACCAACCGCTTTACAGCCCATTCACACACCTTTCATACATGACACGCACAAGACCATTCACACCGCCAGCCACGGGCCCAGCACATTACAACACTCACATCGACAGACAGCGCCACTCAAGGGCCCATCACTTACATACGCCCACATGCCTGATACAACAATCACACCAGCTGATGGCAGTGTGTGGACTGGTGTTTGGCTGGCAGTGTGTTGCAGTACTCAACAGCAAGTCAATATGTACACTATGTACACCCTCAGCCAAGCCCCACTCCACACACAATGGCATCCTTTTTTCTTTTTTTTTAAACAAAGAAACCCCAGACTAATTACAAATCATTACAAAACTACAAACACAAAAGCTCTAACTAAGTACATGACAGAAATTCTAACCATGAAACTGAACACATGAAAATACAAAACAAACATGAGTTTACACTCATGGTTGTTCCCAGTAATTCTTCTGGGTGTGGTAATTCTTAAAACAACCACCCACACACAGCCCAGGCTTTGAAGGACAATCTGGGCAGTACATTTGAGTCTCCCTCCAGATACCTCTTCGAAAACACACTCTACATTTATTAGCTGGAAAGTCTTTTTTGGGTGTGGGAGGAATGTGCTCTGCAAAGTGGCGATCTTTCAATCTAGCCACATCCTCCACCAGTGCTTCTCTAGGAACTCTGGCTTGTTCCACCACAATAAGGCTCTCTATCACTGACTCCTGAAATTTCACAAATGTCATCTTTGACTATGGAGACCAATCCATAAACACAATAAAAGCATTAAAAGTTGCTAAGTGGAAGAGGTGAATTGCTAACTTCTTATACCATAACGTAAGACTTACGAATAGCAGTATAAGGTTCCAACCTCTGATCAACTCTATCTACACCTCCCATGTGCTTATTATAATCTAAAATGCACACAGGTTTGCGCACTTCAGCAACCTGACCCCAAACAGTCACAGGGGAAGTACTCTCATCATGGATGGTACTTAGCATGTAGACATCCCTCCTGTCTGAAAACTTCAAAGCTAGCAGCTCATCATTCCGCAAGGCACTGCACTGTTCCCTCTCAAGTTTTTTACAGACAAGCTCCCTTGGATAGCCTTTCCGGTTACAACGCATTGTGCCACAAGCAACAGTGTGCACTCTAAACAATTCCTTGAACAACTGCACTCCAGTGTAAAAGTTATCTACATACAAATGGTGACCTTTGTTGAACAGTTGTCTACCAAGTTCCCACACAATTTTCTCAGTAACTCCAAAAGTGGGAGGACAACAAGGAGGGTCAATACTGGAATCCCTACCAGTGTAGACACGGAAATTATACACATATCCTGTACTACTTTCAGACAGCATATACAATTTAATTCCACACCGTGCCCTCTTGATAGGAATGTACTACCTAAAAACCAAACGGCCCTTGAAGAGGACCAAAGACTCGTCCACAGCTATTTCTTTGCCTGGAACATAGACCTCTGAAAACCGATCTACAAAATGATCAAGGACAGGCCTAATCTTAAAAAGACGGTCAGAATCAGGGTGATCTCGTGGCAAGGCTAATGCATTGTCAATAAAATGCAGCATCCTAAGAAGAAGCAAATAACGATTACGACTCATTGTTGCAGGAAATATAGCTGTTGCCATCAAGGGACTAGTAGACCACTAAGAAGCCAGTGACGGCTTCCTTATCAACCCCATCAAAAGAGTCAAACCTAAAAACCTATTCATCTCCTCCAAATTTGTGGGAATCCACTGGGCAGCTCTAGAGTGCGGCCCAAGTCTAGCAGCGTTGTCCCTCAAATTCTGATCCGCATACAAATTAGTCTGCTCAACAATCTCTTCAAAAAACACATCATCCACAAATAACTCAAAGAAATTGACAGGCAAAAAGTTCTCAGTATTGACTCTACACCCTGGGAGACCAGTAAAGGCAGGCAACTCTGGCTGCTCCATGTTTGGGGCAACCCAGAGTTCAGGTCTTCTAACGGGAAACCTTTCAGCCCCAGGTTGCTGCACTAATGGCACATCAGTGTCCTCCTCTGAAACAGGCCCTTCATCTGCACTGAGTGTGGCTTCCTCATCAGAAGATTCCTCTCCGGCAGAAACTTCACTGCCAGAATCCCTCACTTCCTCCTCTGCCTCAGATGCAGAGTCCGTCTCATAATCATGATCAGACAATGACTCAAAAAGCATACCAACCACCTGCTGAGCGGTCATCCTGCGGCTAGCCATGATCTTTCCTACTAAAATGAACTGGACAAATGCACCACCAACAACCAGCACTGTGTAAGATAAGTAATAAAGTGTAGCTTTTTTAGTAAGAGTTATAAACTCAAAAACTATACCGCTCACTTGCCTGAAAAAGCTCGAATCACCAGCAACTACTCCCCACAGACACAGCAATCCCCAATGATATCCCACTAAAAAGAAAGAAAGAAAAGCAAATTAGAAATAAGACAACACAAATATCATTGTGCACAAATCTAAGGACAATTTCACACAAACCTGCATTTAGTACACCACCTACAAACATGTCATTCATGCATGGCAACAATACTCCTTTGGAGTAAATTGTTTTTACTTACCTAAAACATGCAACTATGCAAACCGCAGGTCAACCACCGCCAAAACCGCAAGGAGCCACAGCAAAGAAAGCAAAAGCTTTGAACTAGAACAAAAAGGAGGAAAAAAATCATCACAAATGCAATTACTTTGTCAGTTGACAAACATCCCACCATCAAGCATTTAGAAATTGGTGCCTAAGTGGATTCTGCCATAGGGGCAGATGGGCCTACTAGAAAATAGGCCTATCTGCCCCAAGGAGGGCAGAAAATACCTTTAGTAGTGTGTCCCCAAGGGCCCACCCCCAAACAAAAAACAAACCACACACACACACTATGCCTGGTGCCTATGTGGCTTCTGCCCCCCTTGGGGGCAGATGGGCCTAAAAGAAATAGGCCCATCTGCCCCCAAGGGGGACAGAAATGGCCAACAGTTCAATGCCCCCCTTGGAGGGGTGCCCCTTGCCCAAGGGGACGCCCCCACATAAATAAACATATTTTTTTTTAAACCTGGCGGTCTAGTGGTTTCTGCCCCCCTTGGGGGCAGATCAGCCTAAAAATAATAGGCTGATCTGTCTTAAAGGGGGCAGAAATGGCCTTGGTACACGTGCCCCCAAAGCATTTACATAATAGTAAAAAAATAAATAAATTCCTGGTGTCTAGTGGATTCTGCCCCCTTTGGGGGCAGATCGGCCTAAAAATAATAGGCCGATTTTTAGGCCGATCTGCTGGCCACAATAAAGATGCCCCCAAAAGGGAGCGACCCTTGCCCAAGGTCTTCCCCTTCCATCCCCACCTTTACCCCACGGAGGGAGCGCTAGCGCTCCCTCTGGGCTCCATGCCGAGGACGTAATGGTTACGTCCTCGGCACAGGAGCACTGTGCCACGGGACCTAACCGTTATGTCCGCGGCACAGAAGGGGTTAAAGACTCTGGTGGTGTCTAGCGCAGTGCGCCCCTTGCTTAAGCTTACATTTCCCATGAGACGAAAGGGAAGCAGAGTAACTTGTTCTTGTAACTTGTCGTGTCTGCGTGGAAGAGCGCGAGGAGCTCCACATTACTCACCATGCCAGGAATGTGCTGTGGGAGGGGAAGGTGCTACTTAACTGACCGCCGGTTTATTTTGGTGAGACATGAGCTGTTCCGGTGCACGCCGGGGACTGTAGTTGTGCGACTTGCCAACCTGCCTGTCTCTGAAGGCGGATGAACTACAAGCCCCACTACAGATGCGGTACGGGCCCTAGTTCAACACTGCGTGCGAAAAGAGCAAGTGTCACAGTCACATGGGTTAGCAAGTTCTGCGCCTCCTCCCCTTCCCGCGTCAGGCACCCTGGGCAATGGGATGAACAAAGTTACATGTGCTGTGACTGCCCATCATTTCTGTCCCGTTACTGCAGCATGGGGTTAGTTAGTTCCCAGCCGGGCTGCGTCGTTGATGTGATAAAACCGGAGGGCAGGGACTGTGAGGAAAAATGCTGTCCGTTCATAAGCTGGCAATTGAAAGCTGCTGACACACTCCTCACAGACATATCAAATTGTCCCATGTCAGGTGTGAGTCGTTCACCAAGTCTTGTTTTTACTTTCGATGCATGCAACTTTTATCTAACGACCGGAAAGACATATAAAAACAAGCAACAGCAATGGAAAAGAGACGGCCTCGTCATGACGTAAATTACATCATCGTGCATAATGTGCGGCGGCCATTTTGAATTGGGGGAATATACTTTAAATGTTGCAACGGTATAGATTTTTTCTATGTGTTGGCAGTGCGTAAGAAAATCGATTCTCTTTGCACCAGGGGAGGCCAGGGGCAGAAATAGGCACCCTCATAAAACAGCCTCTAACATTTGACCTCGGTTTTTAAATGCACAGCACATGTAACCAGAGAAGAACATGATTTAGAGCCCTGTTAACAAAAACAGACTGGAGCCACTGGAAACATCCAGCGCTCTGGTCAAATGCTATTAGCCTCAGAAAAAATAGTCCCTAAGCACATGCTACATTTGCACAAGTGGAAGGGTACAAGTACTAGAGCCATGCTCCAGGGGAGTGTACAACTGTGGAAAAAGTGGCACAAAGAGCAAGGATTGACCACTAGCACGCAAGGATTTTTTAAAGACACTGAAACAAACCAGTGAAAAAGCAGAGACCCCACAAAGAAGTATAGAAGTATATACTAAAGTATATACAAGAGGTCTCGAATGCTCGACCTAAAAAGGAACAATAGTTTGGCAGGGCTCCCTTTCGTAAACAACATTTTTTTTCAGCCCCATGCCATATTCACAGACAAAATTACTGGCCGGTAAAATCAGGTCTGGTGTTCTCACACCAGAGGGAAAAAGAATGCGGGAACATAGAACATGAGACTAGTCATGATCAGGCAGAGTGGAATTTCCTATGGTAATTATACTCTGCCTGACTCATAATCAGGGCCTCAGAAGCAGAAGTTGCATATCTTTAAATAACTTTTATATATGGGAATGTAAGAAGCTCATCTAAAATTGCCTAGAATATACATGGACTGTATCAAATCAGAGGGATACCTGAAATGTTGGATAAGAGATCACCATTTGTGCTTGGCCATCAGAAAACAGTTCAAGTTAGCTTGGTTCATCCTTGGTTGTCTGGAGATGAAAAGATGAATGGCTGTGAAATAGCATACTGCCCTATCCACCACCACTTGGGAGAAACAGAGCATGACACTTGGGGCCTGATTACGAGGCTGTCAGTCTTGAGACTGCCGGCCTCGCGGTGGTGGTCAGGACCACCACTACTGTGGCGGTCCGACCACCACATTATGACCATCACGGTCAGACCACCAGGTACTACTGTTTCCACTGGGATCGGTGATCCCGATAGGCTGAAGGTGGCAGAGGTTGGAATCAGCCAGGGTGGCACTGCATGGAGTGCCACCGTGCTGATTATGACCTGGTTCTCTGTGAGACCCAGGTTATAATCAGCATGAAAAGGCTAGCGGGGAACAGGTGCAGCGAGCTCATTGGGGCCCTGCACTGTCCATGCACTGGGTACAGTACAGACAGTGAGCATTGCGAGGGTGCTAGTGCATCCTGCAGTGGCAGCATTGCCGCTGGCTTGATGATGAGCCTGTGACAATGCTGTCACCACTGTCCCACTGGGATGATGGGCAGGAAAGTTGTAATGGGCCCGTCGGAAGTTCAGGCCCCTCGGAAGTTCAGCGAATGTGTTACTTCAACCGCCGAGGTCATAATGAGGCCCTTGATGTGGAAAGAATCAACATGTAAGTGGATTCTGATTCCCAAATGAGGCAGGTAATACAGACAAATTAATTTTAGCATCTCAGTAATCATGGAGAAATAGAAGAGTTGCACACCTTCAAGTGAAAACATGTCAACCAGTAACTCTAGTGCTTTAGACATTCAAATGCTGCAATCATTTGGACAAGGAGACTCTTGTATAATGGCCGGTTATAGACTTATCTCTATTGTTCTCTTTCCTTCCAATTTGAAAGACTGTATTGGTGAGAGTGCAGGCAATGTTCGAGTTATTTTAGATGTCATCCTTACTTTTAAGGAATACACTTTACTTGTTCATGTTATGTTTTAAGGCAGCAAAGAAAAATTCTACTTCTGTTTCTCTCTTCTTTGACATCATGTCAAGGCAGGACTGTTGTTTTGGGGGATGCAACTTGATCTGATTCATAGGCTTCATGACTACAAACGTAAGCATCCGGCTTATTTCTTGGCCTCAATACACAATCCTATCTTCGAGACTCACACTAGCTGCATAGCAGGAGCCAATTTGTTGGCAAACCTCTGTGTATGTGACATTTAACCTAACAGAAGGGGCCTGCCTTTATTCAGCAGATATGTGTACTTCATTGTCCATCGAGTAATCTTGGGTTCTCTTCAGCACCCCTCTATGTGATTCTACGCCAAGAAACATTAAATGGCAGTCACGCCTTTTCATTGTTAGTCTGTAAAACTTGGAACTCATCTATTGAAGATAATCTTTAACATGTGCTGAATAGTTTTCGTCTCCCGGTCAGGACTGGAAAATTTTCCTCCAAGGTCGATGGGATCTTTGTACCCAGTGAGGAGTGTGGTTAACTGCATGCAATCTTTCCAATCTGACTCAATACAACAACAGATTTAAACTCCATTACCAATGTAATGGAAACAAAACTCCAATCTGTGAAAAGTTTCAAAGCTTTATTATAACCACGGAACCAAAGTCACATAATAGTGTTCAATATAAGATTATGCAAATGAATGAAAACCATAGGCTGACCAAATCTTCAAAACAGGTTTAATCTACTCAATATCAATACCACCAAACATGCCTAAAGCATTATACACACTAACAAATAGTATAATTTGCACAACAGAAACAGATTTCAAATTAGTTGATGGTGGCATTATTCAATTTCAGATTCACAGATCAATATATCAGTTTTCATGGGCAAGGTTATCCCTACTACTATCGCAAATTAAGAACAAGCATGTGTGGGAACAGGCTAACGCATGTGGAAAAAAGCAAAAAGGTAAAAGAAGACAATATTGTTTTCGAAAAGTCATCTATTCTGGGTAAGATTAGAGTAACTATAAAATAAAATGAACAAGGGTAAGCAAGCTAAACTAGTTAAGAACAGAATAAAGGGACAAATAGCACTGCAATTGATTATACCTCTTTATGGGATCAGCATACAAGTCAGGTTCGTCAGCAGAGCATCATATCATCAATGAAAGTGCAAAACACGAGCTGCACATCAGATTCAGGGGGCAAGTAAAGTTCAAGAATCAAAGGGGCTTAACAGTATGAGCATCAAGTGAGAACTTTACAGCACAAGAATCAGGTGGGGACTGATTAAAAGTTGCAAACACTCTGCATAACTCGGAATGCCAAAGCATTTTGATTGGTTAACTGAATAAGTCTACTTTGTGTAAAAAGGACAATATTCAATGAAAAATAAAATGGCCATTAGGTTTCCAACATATGCAAATTCTCTCAGGTTAGGCGTGAAGTCATCTCTCCTTTCATGTAACACTGGCAATAACTAGCAACTCTGTACATTACTTGATACATTCCACCATCTTCCCATAGCTCACAACTGCTTCAGCGGTTCACATGAGTCCCAGGACCTCATTACAAGTTTGTTGGTCTTTTGGCAAAAGACGCCAAAAGATCACCAGTGATGGCAGTACAGTGACCGCTGTATTACAAGTCACAAACTGAAGACCGCCCAAATACAACCACAAATACCAAACTGCCAGGCCGACTGAGCGTGGGGAGAGACGATCCCACAGCCAGCACCGCCACGCTGACAACATCCCGCCCTCCATATTACGAGCCACAAATCAGCACAGCGGTCATTGCACGGCGGAAAACCATTGGCAGTGCGAATCGCCACAGTCAAACTATCACCTCCACCAGAACCCAACACCACATTGGACAGTATGAATACCCCACACCTGATACACATACACACACCACACACACCTGCTCACTGCACTCTATAACACACTCTCACACACCACCACAATCCTTTGCAACCACAACTACTGACAGACACAGCGAGGAGCACACCAACGGAGGGCACTGCACGTCGATACCATAGGCATCAACACACTTTCCATGCATCACACACCACACAACTGCACCAGCAACACAATACACACAACTCCACTGAACACAAACACCAGATTCCACCAGCAGACACAACCACACGCCTTCACCCCACCAAGCACCCTACACACACATCACACACTCCCACCCCCAACATGACCACCATGTCCCGTTAGAAGCATTCACGTTTCAAAGAGGATGAGTTGAGGGTCATGGTAGATGAAATCATCAGGGTAGAGCCACAACTGTTTAGAGCTCAGGTCCAGCAAACCTTGACAACCAGGAAAATGGAGTTATGGCAGAGGATCGTTGACAGGGTCAACTCAGTTGGCACCCATCCGCGCACAAGGGAGGACATCAGAAAGAGGCGGAACGACCTACGGGGGAAGGTGCATTCAATGGCATCACGTCACCAGATTGCCATCAACAAGACTAGCGTTGAGCCCCTGCCCCCTCCCCTGAGTTCACATTGTGGGAGGAGAAGGTTTTGGACATCATGCATCCTGAGAATCATCAGAACACTCGACTCTGGTAAGTCAACAACACTCCCCAGGCACCAACCACTCCTGTCCAGCATGTGTCCCCACCACCCATACTCCCTAATGCACACTGTTGGACTTTTGGCCATACGCATGGACATCCCTAGTCTTTTTGCCTCCTTCCTCCTGGTTTTTCTGACCTGTCGCTGTTGGCTCTAGGACTCTGAGCACTTTATCACTGCTGACCAGTGCTAAAGTGCAGGTGCTCTCCCATCTAAAGTTGGTATGATTGGCTTATACCTAATTGGCATATTTAATTTACCTATAAGTCCCTTGTACAGTGGTATCTCTATACCCAGGGCCTGTAAATTAAATACTACTAGTGGGCCTGCAGCGCTGCTTGCGCCACCCACTGAAGTAGACTTTCAAACCTGTCTCAGGCCTGCTAGCGCAGGGCCTGTGTGCGCAGTTTTCTGCCACAGGGACCTGGCATCTAAATGTACTTGCCAGGCTCAGAACTCCCCTTTTACTACATGTAAGTCACCCCTAAAGTACGCCCTAGCTAGCCCTATGGGCAGGGTGCCATGTATGTAGAAAGGCAGGACATGTGCCATATTGCATGGCCTGTCCTGGTAGTGACAAACAGCCTAACTTGGTGTCTCACTGCTGTGAGTGCTGCCTTCTCATAGGATTGCATTAGAAATGCCCTGCCTTATGTGTAAAGGGTATTGTCTGATTTATGAGGGGTAGCGTAGGCGTGTTTGGTATGGTTGTGATGGGGATAATAAATACTGCTTACTGGTGTGGGTGTATTTTTTATTACTATCACAGAAATGCCACTTCTAGAAAGTGCGCATTTATCTGTGCTTATGATTCTGGTGTTTTGCAGCTTGACTCCAATCCACGTCTGGGCAGAGTGACAGTTGGGGCTTTGTGCATACTTTTCAGACAGCCTGTACACAGGGAGGGTGGAGGTGTCACTGAGGTGCATCTACATACTGAATAGTCTTCCTGGGCTGAGAGAAGGGAGAGGCGGGGCACACCTACATTTGTAAAGGCTGTGCCCTGGCCTCACACAATAGGGTCGTTAACCCCCCACTGATGTTTGGAGCCTGTGCTGAAAGGAGAGAGGGGCACTCCCAGAACCAGTTGTAACTGGCTGGAACCTCCTCTCCCTATCATTGTAAAACACTGTAAAACAGGTCTATAAGTACAGGGGAATTTTCCCCACAATTTGAACATTCTTGGAACTTGAAACTGGACACAGAACGCTGATGAATGGACTCACCAGGAAACCGCCATGGACTGCTGCTGCTGTGCTGACCTGTGACCTGCCTGGTCACTAGGAGGAACTGCCACCATCTGCACCCCTTGTGCTGGCCTGTAGCTGGGCCCACCAGCCCTGTGCTCCTTCTTGTTTAGTTGTTCCCAGGGGCAGGGTGCTGTGGCCCCTGACCCCTGCAACATCCCTCAAACCTTTGCGCAGAATGATTTAACCAGGAACAAGGCATTCTTTTAATGGCTGAGGCTGCTGATGTGCCATTGCGCTTTGAAAGCGCTTTTCTTTTGCTAAAAGAAGATCACCGCCGCAGCCCAGGCTGCATAATTGCCCTAGCGCTGTGAAAAGCGCTTGAAAAGGATCACCGCCGCAACCGGGGCTGCTGAGGTGTCTCAGCGCTTTGAAAAGCGCCTTTCTTTTGCCCAGGGAAATCACCGCCCAGCCCGGGAGCCTTAATGTGTCTTTGCGCTCTTTACGGCGCCTTTTCTGGGATTAAATCACCACCGCAGCCCAGGCAGAGCATCTGCCTCCGAGCGCGAGGTTCGCGCTGTCTCTAGTGCCCCCGGGGCACTCTCTGAAGCAAAGGAAGGAGCTAGCACGCTCCTATCGTGCCCCCGGGGGATGCGTGCTTTTTGGAGCGCCCCCGGGGCACCAGCAGGCCCCACCTTGGGCCGCGACGTCGAGGGAGAGGAGGACGCCTCTCCCTCACACGCAGGGGTCCCGGAGGACTCTCCTGCTATCCAGCGCCGGGCGGCAGCCTCACTGGAGGCTCGCCCTGGCCCCAGCGCTCGTGTTGGCCCCCTCGCGGGCCAGGATTAGTCCACTTCGGGGTCTCCCATGGTGGCAGGACCCACGGAGGTCCAGGGAGACCCCAGGGGTTAGTGGGTCCCCGGAGGGGCCCGCGGTTCTGAGAGGGGGGAGCGCGAGGCGCCCCCCTCCACCTGCAAGGATTTCTCTGACTTGGCCCCCCCCCTGGAGAGGGCCGGTGGAGGCCTGGGGGGCCCCCCAATGATCCCGGGTCCCAGAAGGGTCCCGGCAAGGAATCAGAGAGGGTGCGTGCCGCCCCTCTCTATCTACCAAGTCTAGGGAGGCCCCCGTTTTGCGCAGAAGAGCGCCGGGGGCCTGTTAGTCGTTTCAGGCACGGAAGGTGCCTGCTTCATCATTCCCAGGTACTTTTAAAAGGGCCAATATACCCATAATGGAAGTTCTTGATACAGACTTTATTAATTATGATGTATTGCCTACCTGTATTTTGATGCTTTTACATATGTGTGCACATGTTCCTTTTATGGGCATGACTTGCTAATATGTTTGCTTAACTTGCCATAGATTTTCTAATGTTCCTACTATGGGCGTTTTATGATATTCTTATGACAAGTGTTTTAATGTGATAACGTGTTTCCTGACTACTGCTTATGTTGCAGAATACTGAGTAACCTGTGTGTTATGTGTGACTACTGCTAGTTTGCAGAGTAACTAATGTGTAACGTTCTGACAACTGCTAAGTTAGCAGGATAGTACTATTATGTGATGTTGGTCTGATAATTACGTTGTGTACAATACAGTATATTTTCATATAATCTGTTGTTGTGTTTCCTTTGTGGTGGGGATATTGTGTCACATGTATGTGTGTGTTGTGCGAACGCTTTACGCATTGCCTCCAGGTTAAGCCTGACTGCTCGTGCCAAGCTACCAAGGGGGTGAGCAGGGGTTATCTTGGACGTGTAACTCCCTTGCCCTGACTAGAGTGGGTAAGTTCTGCCTGGCTGAGGTGCATACCCTAGCCAACCAGAAACCCCATTTCTAACATTGGAAGTCAGCGGTGAGGATAGGACTTGCGCTTGCACAATACCATTGTGACCCAGTATTTCACTACAAGGATTGCGTTTTAGACCATCACATGTTTGGCTTCTCTTAACTTTCTCTCTTTGGTCATTTTTCCTGTTTTCAGTTCTCACGCTTGGGTATTGTGATTGTCACAGTTAAGTTATTTGTACCTTTTCAAGATGGGCCTTACCTTTGATTTAGAGGACCTGCCGTTTTACACGCAGGGGGAATTAGAGGGGTTCTGTGGAGAGAGAGGGCTGCCTGTAGAAGGGGACCTCAGGAGATCTCTGAATTTCTTTGAAAGGTTTGTGACATTTACCCAGGGAGGGAGTGTGCGTAGGGGGTACCCAGAGGATCCTGAGTGTAGCGAGGGTTCCCAATGGGTGGGCTCCCAGACCTCATCCCTAGAGAGTGGTAGAAAGACTGATCAGGAGGGTGAGAATGACCGGTTGGGGACGCCAGTTGACAGGGAAGGCCCCAGTGATAGGGAGTCCCTTGCTGGGTCCAGTGTAAGAAGCAGGGCTACCTCTCATTCCTTGACGCCTGATGAGCTAAGAGATAGGCGGGAAGAGAGGGACCTGAAGTTGCAGTTAGCGCGCCTAGCTGTTGAGGAGAGAAGGGCTGAGGTAGAGAAGGCCTTAGTACAGGAGAGAATGGCAGAGGCAGAGAGGGCCTTTGCCAGAGAAAGACTCGCTCCAGAGCGCAGTCTGAAGGTTCTGGACTCACCAGCGCTGCAGGTGGAGTCCAGTGGTGGCAGCAATGTACAGTGCTGTAGCAAAGATGTTCCTCACATACCCATAGATCTGGTACCTAGGTTCCAAGAGGGGGGTGACATACGTCAGTGGTTAAAGGAATATGAGAGGGCTCTGGTAGAGCGCAGGATCCCTGAGAAGGATTGGGGAACTGGCCTAGGGAGTTTTATTCCTGAGGAGGGGAGGGATGCCCTACTGACTCTAGAAGAGAGTGACAGGGAGGGGTACTCCGCTGTGAAGAACGCACTGATTGTGAAGTATGGTTTTTCCCCTGAGGAATAGAGAAAAAGGTTTAGGGGTGGTAAGAAACTGTCCCACCAGTCTTGGGAGGAGTTTGTGGAGGATAGCTGCATTGCACTAGATGGATGGGTGAAGGGTAGCACAGTAAACAATTTTGAAGGGCTGTTTAATCTGATTCTCAGAGAGCACCTGTTTCGTTGTTGTTTTTCAGAGTTACGCCAACACTTGTCAGTGTGTGAGCTCTCTGACCCCAGGGAGCTTGCAAAGGAGGCAGACTTCTGGTTGCTTACCAGAGGGTCTGGTGTGACATTAGGGGGTGTTCCTAATGAGAGTGGTCTAGGTGTTTCCCAACAAGGTGTGGTGGGAAAGGAATGGAGTGTCCCAGGTAGGTCCCAGTGGACTGGGATGGGTGAGGGACCCCATGTCCCGTCTCTGAGGAGAGGGAATGGGGCTGGGCTGAGGCCCAAGGTGCCCAAGATACCGCCCCAGGCCCCTGAAGGTTCCATGAGTGAACGCCAGGAGGTGAGCCTAACCTGTGCCGTAGGGCCAGCTGTTCAGAAGGATCCCATTTTGTCATTAGGACTTAGGCGGGTGGCTGGTGATAGCGTTCCGCCGGTCCTGGTGTCTGGTAGTCTCGCTCTACAGCGGAGGAGGCGGAAATCCAGACATAGGGTTGAGAGGGGGCTGCGGGCCCCAGTGGAGAACCTGGAGGGTCAGGGGTCAGCTCTGAGAGCAGAGCCCCCCAGGAATGACCTTGGTGAGACCATTTCTGGGCTGGGGGGAATCCAGACTCTGTCAGATGGGCAGAGGTCAGGAGACCTGCGCCAGCCAGACTCTTGTGTGGCCCTTGGGGAAGGTGTTTCCCTGGTGGGGGGTAGGTGTGCCCCCCAGGAAGTCCTGGTGCGCCAGGCAATGATTCAACCGCAGGGTGGTGACTCTGGGTTGGATGATCAGGTTCAGGGGGTAAACTCTGACCTGATGGGGAGTACGTGTGCTCCCAAGGAAGTCCTGGTGCGCCAGGCAGTGGTTCAACTGCAGGGTAGTGACTCTGGGTTGGATTGCCAGATTCAGGGGGTAAGCTCTGATCTGGTAGGGGGTAGGTGTGCTCCCAAGGAAGTCCTGGTTCGCTGGGCAATGGTCCAGTCTAAGGGTGTCGTCCCTGGACTAGATAGACAGGTTCAGGGGGTAAACTCTGATCTGGTTGGGGGGGGGTTAGTGTGCTCACCCCCCGTGTGAAACTTCTGGTGGCTTCTCCCGAGGTGGGGAGACGCAGGACTCTGGAAGTGGGGTTCAGGGAGGGGGAAGCCCGCCCCGGACCCCGGTGCAACCCAAGGGTGTCGTCCCTAGGTTGGGTGGACAGTCGCCAGGTAGTGATCCTGGGCTGGCGAGAAAGTTGTGCAGGGCTGCTGTACCCAGCACCCTGGCAAGTGTGGATTCTGGTGATACCCCTCCTAGGAGAGGAGGGCGGGATCCTAGAAGGAGGGGTAGAGGGAGGAGAGCCTCGCCTCTAACCCCTGTAGAACCTATGGGTGCGGACCCTAGGTTGGTGGATCAGTGGCAGGGTAGAGCCCCTGAACTGATTGGAAATGGAGTGGAGACAGGTTGCTTTGCACCTGGGGCTACCACCCCCCACTCATTATGGTTTCAGAGACCAGAGGCTCCTAGATGGCCTGGGGCCTGGTTCTGGCCATTGGCAGCTAGAGAATCCCCGTGGGTTGGTCTAGGCTGCCTGGGACGCATTGACAGAGAGATCCCAGTGGAGTCAGGAAGGCGTAGAACTGGAACATGCCCCTACTGTTGTGGGCCTGGGTCCTTGTTCTATCGCCCCAATCAGGAAAGTACATCAAGGTATTGATTGTTCTCCCCTGGATTTTGGCTGGTAGGGGGTTGTGTTGGACTTTTGGCCATACGCATGGTCATCCCTAGTCTTTTTGCCTCCTTCCTCCTGGTTTTTCTGACCTCTCGCTGTTGGCTCTAGGACTCTGAGCACTTTATCACTGCTGACCAGTGCTAAAGTGCAGGTGCTCTCCCATCTAAAGTTGGTATGATTGGCTTATACCTAATTGGCATATTTAATTTACCTATAAGTCCCTTGTACAGTGGTATCTCTATACCCAGGGCCTATAAATTAAATACTACTAGTGGGCCTGCAGCGCTGCTTGCGCCACCCACTGAAGTAGACTTTCAAACCTGTCTCAGGCCTGCTAGCGCAGGGCCTGTGTGCGCAGTTTTCTGCCACAGGGACCTGGCATCTAAATTTACTTGCCAGGCCCAGAATTCCCCTTTTACTACGTGTAAGTCACCCCTAAAGTACGCCCTAGCTAGCCCTATGGGCAGGGTGCCATGTATGTAGAAAGGCAGGACATGTGCCATTTTGCATGGCCTGTCCTGGTAGTGACAAACAGCCTAACTTGGTGTCTTACTGCTGTGAGTGCTGCCTTCTCATAGGATTGCATTAGAAATGCCCTGCCTTATGTGTAAAGGGTATTGTCTGATTTATGAGGGGTAGCGTAGACGTGTTTGGTATGGTTGTGATGGGGATAATAAATACTGCTTACTGGTGTGGGTGTATTTTTTATTACTATCACAGAAATGCCACTTCTAGAAAGTGCGCATTTATCTGTGCTTATGATTCTGGTGTTTTGCAGCTTGACTCCAATCCACGTCTGGGCAGAGTGACAGTTGGGGCTTTGTGCATACTTTTCAGACAGTCTGTACACAGGGAGGGTGGAGGTGTCACTGAGGTGCATCTACATACTGAATAGTCTTCCTGGGCTGAGAGAAGGGAGAGGCGGGGCACACCTACATTTGTAAAGGCTGTGCCCTGGCCTCACACAATAGGGTCGTTAACCCCCCACTGATGTTTGGAGCCTGTGCTGAAAGGAGAGAGGGGGCACTCACAGAACCAGTTGTAACTGGCTGGAACCTCCTCTCCTATCATTGTAAAACACTGTAAAACAGGACTATAAGTACAGGGGAATTTTCCCCACAATTTGAACATTCTTGGAACTTGAAACTGGACACAGAACGCTGATGAATGGACTCACCAGGAAACCGCCATGGACTGCTGCTGCTGTGCTGACCTGTGACCTGCCTGGTCACTAGGAGGAACTGCCACCATCTGCACCCCTTGTGCTGGCCTGTAGCTGGGCCCACCAGCCCTGTGCTCCTTCTTGTTTAGTTGTTCCCAGGGGCAGGGTGCTGTGGCCCCTGACCCCTGCAACATCCCTCAAACCTTTGCGCAGAATGATTTATCCAGGAACAAGGCATTCTTTTAATGGCTGAGGCTGCTGATGTGCCATTGCGCTTTGAAAGCGCTTTTCTTTTGCTAAAAGATCACCGCCGCAGCCCAGGCTGCATAATTGCCCTAGCGCTGTGAAAAGCGCTTGAAAAGGATCACCGCCGCAACCGGGGCTGCTGAGGTGTCTCAGCGCTTTGAAAAGCGCCTTTCTTTTGCCCAGGGAAATCACCGCCGCAGCCCGGGAGCCTCAATGTGTCTTTGCGCTTTTTACGGTGCCTTTTCTGGGATTAAATCACCGCCGCAGCCCGGGCAGAGCATCTGCCTCCGAGCGCGAGGTTCGCACTGTCTCTAGTGCCCCCGGGGCACTCTCTGAAGCAACGGAAGGAGCTAGCACGCTCCTATCGTGCCACCGGGGGATGCGCGCTTTTTGGAGTGCCCCCGGGGCACCAGCAGGCCCCACCTTGGGCCGTGACGTCGAGGGAGAGGAGGACGCCTCTCCCTCACACGCAGGGGTCCCGGAGGACTCTCCTGCTATCCAGCGCCGGGCTGCAGCCTCAGTGGAGGCTCGCCCTGGCCCCAGCGCTCGTGTTGGCCCCCTCGCGGGCCAGGATTAGTCCACTTCGGGGTCTCCCATGGTGGCAGGACCCACGGAGGTCCAGGGAGACCCCAGGGGTTAGCGGGTCCCCGGAGGAGCCCGCGGTTCTGAGAGGGGGGAGCGCGAGGCGCCCCCCTCCACCTGCAAGGATTTCCCTGACTTGGGCCCCCCCCTGAAGAGGGCCGGTGGAGGCCCGGGGGGCCCCCCAATGATCCCGGGTCCCAGATGGGTCCCGGCAAGGAATCAGAGAGGGTGCGTGCCGCCCCTCTCTATCTACCAAGTCTAGGGAGGCCCCCGTTTTGCACAGAAGAGCGCTGAGGGCCCCGTTAGTCGTTTCAGGCACGGAAGGTGCCTGCTTCATCATTCCCAGGTACTTTTAAAAGGGCCAATATACCCATAATGGAAGTTCTTGATACAGACTTTATTAATTATGATGTATTGCCTACCTGTATTTTTACATATGTGTGCACATGTTCCTTTTATGGGCATGACTTGCTAATATGTTTGCTTAACTTGCCATAGATTTTCTAATGTTCCTACTATGGGCGTTTTCTGATATTCTTATGACAAGTGTTTTAATGTGATAACGTGTTTCCTGACTACTGCTTATGTTGCAGAATACTGAGTAACCTGTGTGTTATGTGTAACTACTGCTAGTTTGCAGAGTAACTAATGTGTAACGTTCTGACAACTGCTAAGTTAGCAGGATAGTACTATTATGTGATGTTGGTCTGATAATTACGTTGTGTACAATACAGTATATTTTCATATAATCTGGTGTTGTGTTTCCTTTGTGGTGGGGATATTGTGTCACATGTATATGTGTGTTGTGCGAACGCTTTACGCATTGCCTCCAGGTTAAGCCTGACTGCTCGTGCCAAGCTACCAAGGGGGTGAGCAGGGGTTATCTTGGACGTGTAACTCCCTTGCCCTGACTAGAGTGGGTAAGTTCTGCCTGGCTGAGGTGCATACCCTAGCCAACCAGAAACCCCATTTCTAACACACACTATCTCACATTTCTATACCCCCAATCAACCCACACCCTCCTCTGCATGCCACACCACCCCACTGCCACTATCCCCACACAGTCCCTCCCTAATGCACAGATATCAATCACAATGTCAAGCACCACAACTCCCACAATGCATCACTCCCAATACACCAAAAAATCACAGTCCCACCTCACAGTGGAACACCTGCATGGACGACCATAGCACATGCCACACCAACTGGATGCTTACACTGCATTCCAGCACATGGTAATGAGAGCAATGCTATCCACTATCCTCCAACCTCAATGGAAAATAGAAACAATGGCACAATCCGTCACCCGCAAGCAGTGTCTGCAGTGCTGCATCTGTCATTGCCTTCACTCGGAAGCAAGTCAAGCTACTCTGTGCATCCGACAATGATACCAACAAGTAGGTCTCCACAATGTAACTCCCTCCATTTCCATCCACAGGTCCCGCTGCCACTGCCATCAGGCAGCGGATGCCAGAGACAGACAGCCCTCCCCAGGATAAAGGCCCTAGTGGATGTCTGGATATTGATGACGTGCCTGGCCCATCTGATACAACTGGTGAGTTAACCACCACCAGCCCCATTCTGGACACATTGGAGTCCCTCACCCATGTGGCGACTACAGCACAGCCAACCCTTCATCTCCAAACTTGTGTCCCAAGGACAGTCCAATCTGCCAGGGACCAGATTCAAGGCCACACACCAAAGACGATGAAGGTTCTAGTGCAACTGGGAGTGGGCACACTGTACTAGGGGCAAAGCGGGACAGGGGCAGTGGGAGGGCACCTGTGGCCCAAGGGATGGGACACTCACACCAAACAACTGGCCAGGAGGCCATCACCCAAGTCCTGGAAGCATACCACCATTCACAGAACACTATGGGCCAGATCCACAAAACTGTGCAGGAGAAGCAGAGATTGCAGAAAGAATACCACCAGGAGGCCATCCAACAGTGGCAAACCCTCAATGCCACCATGACCTCCATTGCAGGGGTGCTCAAGGGACTGACCACCATCCTGCATGCGTCCTCCACCCACCAGCAGGCCCCTTCCAATAGCCACATTCTAACAGAGCCCTCCACGTCTGCGGCAGCTAGTGGAATGGAGGCCCTGCCAGAGGACTCACAGACCACCAGCACCCCTCCACCTGTAGCTGAGGAACCCCCATTCAAGCGAGGACATACATCCAGACATCCTGCAGAAGCTGATGCCAAGACCAAGACCACTGCCAAGAAGTGACCCTTTCCTGAACATTCTTCCTTGTCTGCCACTAACACACCCTTTTGACTGTCCCTTGTCATGTCTCAATTTTCCCATGGCCCCTTGGATACTGGGCCTGGGCTACCTACTGTTGGGACAACTACTCAGATGATTTCACCTACCATGTCCCCATTCATCACCATTTGCACTTGTGAATCACATTAAACTCCTTTGAGGACAGCTACTGCCTACATGTCTTTAGTGTAATAATTAAGATTTTCTGTTATAATAAATGTCAGTACAATCAATCAATTGTCATACAAAGGTCTGTGAGATAGACAGAAAGTGGAGCAATATGCAGCAAGGATGATAGTACAGCAGATATCCTCTTGATACAAGTGTCAAAGGAGCCAACAGGCAAGGCAGGAACCAGAGTTGCACCACACAAATGTCCTCCAAATAGACCAAGACAAGGACAACTATCAAAATAGGAGTCAATATTGCCCACTCAACACACATGCAGTACAATGTTGAAATCCCTAGTGTGATTTGGCAGGTGGAATCTCAAACCATATGTCCATTGCAGATCCACATTTCCTAGACATACATACCCAATGGTCCTTCCCTCACAGCTGACAAACTTCAACTAAAGGTATGTTCTTACAGTTAGGTTACATATTCTCCCATTGTGGACTGTGAAGATAAGTATCAATACGGATGACACCACTATGTTTGGCACTACACTTGCAGTTGACATAGCAGTACAGGGAACATAGAACATGAAAAATAAATTGCATAAGTAATTCAACAAAACAGCAGAGTGAATATAGCACTGCTATTTGAACAGTTACACCTCCTCAGATGGGCAAAATGTCTGCTCCCCTATCCAGAGGGTGAGCTGCACTCAACACCTCTACTGATGACAGACACCAGGAGGAGCTATGTCACAAGGCAGACAGGAGTACAGGTCACATACAAAACAGTTGACACATACCTGTTTCTCATGCGAAGCATTGTTGAATTAACTCTACTCTGGAGTCAGCTGCATCCTCATCATCACCCTCCTCATTACTCACTATGTCCCCTTCATCAGCCACTGGTCCAGCTGCCATCTCCTGTACATCCAGCAATGGGATGTGACATCTCAGGGCCAAATTATGTAGCATGCAGCAGACAACAATGATCTGGCAGACCTTAAGTGGTTTGTAGAGTAGAGCACCCCTGGAGACATGTAGATACCCGAATCTTGCCTTCAGTAGCCTAAAGGTCCTCTCGATGACATGCCTCGTCCTGCCTTGGGCCTCATTGAAATGGTTTTCATCATCTATAGTCGGCTATCTCACTAGTGTCTGCAGCCAGGGAAGGTTAGGGTAGCCAGAGTCACCTGTGTGAACAAAGGTTGGGCCCATCTCAATACCGCTGAAGACACAATTGGATACATACCAATGAGCTAGGCCCAGCCCCTCTGTAGTTGTGCCATCACATGTGGGGCATTGCTGTTCCGCAGAATGAGTGAGTCATGCACAGAACCAGGGAACTTGGCCATTACCTGGGAGCTATATTGGTCAACGAGACACTCCACCTGGACATTAATGGAATAAAGGTTATTCCGGTACCTGTGCACTTGTTCATTTATCCTGGGTGGCACCAAGGTAATGTGGGTGCCATCTATGCCCCCTATCATATGATGGACCTGTGCCAAATCTTATAAGGCAGCTTTCACAGTGGCCAAATCCGCATGTTGGGGGAACCTGATGTAGCAGGGCAGATGTCTGAGCAAAGCACATAGTACATACTTCAACACATTACTGAACATTGACTGTGACATCCCTGCTGTCAAGCTCACTATGATCTGAAACGACCAAGAGGCAAGGAAGTGGAAAACTGACAACACCTGAACTGTGGGAAGGATGGCATAGAGATGACATATGGCAGGCAACAGATCCGGCTCCAACTGGATACACAGCTCCATGATGGTCTGACAGTTCAGACAATATGTCTGTATGACGTGTCTCTCTTTCAGGGAAGCAAGGTCGGTACACAGTAGCATGTCTCATTATGAACATTGCACCGTATCTGGGAATAGGAGAGAGAAGTCAAAAGTTAAGGTATACAATGTGTGGACATAGTCAATATATGCAGTAGTCACTATATTTCATCCATAAAATTCAGCTACATACACTAATTACATGTAAAGTGGTAGCTGCCTGTCCTGCATGCACAGGACAGATGAAAGTGACCTCATTCTGCCAGAGTTAGTCGTCATGGCAGTAGGCGGTCACAATCGTCGTGCAACTCCTCCTTGGATAACATAGTTGCCAATGGGAGACTGGGCCCAGTGATGATCACCACCGGTGGGGATGGTCATGTATGCGGTGAGCGTGACTGCCATTTACAGTGACATTGCTCACTTGACTCCTGACACTTGTCCAAGCAAGGACCTCCACTCCGTGTGCTGCTGTGTTCTGACTCTGGAAGCCAATATGCCACGTCCTCCAGCAGGTCGGGCCGGAGCATTCACCCAGGAGGAGCTGAAGAAGCCTGTGGATGGGGTCCTACCCCTGTATGGACAGTTGTATGGGGCACCGGAGCAGCAGGTAAGTCTTATGTCACTGTCCTGTCTGATAGTAATGTGTGTGAGGATGGAAGGCATTGGGATGAGGCAGATGGAGTGGAGACGGGTAAGAAGTCTGAGCGTTAGTGGTGTAATGACACGTGAGTCTGGTCATAAGATGTGTCTGATGTGTGATGTCCACTGCTGTCTCTGTGATGTCACTTTACATGACTTTGTACTTATGTCTGCGTCTTCCATGCAGGTCAGTGCCCATCAGAAAAAGGGATTTGGCGCGCCATCGCCAAGCAAGTACTGATCCTGGGGCTCCATAGCCAGTGGAGCACCCATTGCAGAAAGCGGTGAGAGGACCGGAGATGCTGGGCATGTAAGACCGCAGAGGCCCAGCTGGGGATGTCCTCCCAACAAGGGAGGGGTGCCCATCGGACCGTGACCCCTCTAATGGCCATCATTTTGGCGGTGGCCTACCCTGTGGTGGATGGGAGCTTGAGGGCAGCACAGAAGCCTCAAGGGGGTAAGTACACACTCACACCTCAATAATGTAATGCTTCTATGGCTTTGGGTTGATTACTAGTGGGAAGATGTAGCATAGGTCACTGGTAGATGCAAGTCAACTATGGGTATCAGCCCCCCTGGCAGGATTGGTTTCTGAGATGTGCACCTATACTATGAAGACAGTGACTTGTGAGGGCATTTACTTTCAATTTGGGATTTGTGTGGTCACCCTCAACAAAGTTTAAGAGCCAAGCTCCTACCATCACCATCAGTATACCTGAGGTGTCAGGGCATTGCCATCAGTATCAGCCTACCACTGTGACAGAGGTAATTAATGAGTCCTCAATCAGCTACCATGTACTGTATGTGTAGATAGGTACAGTGAATCCAATGTCACTGTGCTATTTGTCAATGGATAAGTGGGCATGCTATCTAGCCATGCAGGATTCTGTTGAGTAAGGAGTACAGAATATGTCTCCATAAATTACCATGAGAATGTGCACAGCGCTAGACAAGTGTGACTAGTATGATCCTCATCAAGTTTGAGTGCTATTGTTCCACCATCAGCAGCTTACATCAGCATTGCAATAGTTTCCCCCATGGTGTCCTACTGTTGTAGCATGTATGGATGAGGGCATGGCCTGTCATAGCATAGCAGCAAAGAATGATGTTGTTACTCTATGTGAATGTTGTGTTGGTATTGACCCCTTGCAGCAGTCCAATGCCTACCTGGAAAACATTCACGGTGCCCTGGATGCCCTGAATGCCCTGAAGAGATCCTTTCAGGCTCTGGCTTCCTAATTAATGGCAGCCAGTGTCCCTTCTTCTTCTGTCCCCCCTCCAACTACCTGTTCCCAATCCCACACCCATCTCCCCTCACCCATCCAAGGCACACCTTCATACCAACATGCACACACCTCAACTGATACAGTTTGCAAGCACAAGCACAAACACAAACACCACAAAAGACACCACTGCCATGCACACACACAACAGACACATGCAGATACAACATCCACTCCCTACACAAACTTCCCCACTACCTCCCTCCTCACAGACACCACATAACTCAGAAATGCAGTCACCACATCATCACTCCCAGATCATGCCACCAGTGTACTCATTCCCACCATTACCACAATAGCAGACCCCTATTCATGCACCCCATAAACCACATGCAAACTCAGCACAATTGTCAACACCCCCACATGCAACACATCCACCCTACCTGCAGACACCACCACAACATACATTCACACATCCTGAGGCACACATTATAGTTGGACTGGCCAGTAGACCTATACTGTATTTAGTTATTTATTTTTACCCATTTCCATATTATATATCTGCATATGACATCAGTTGGTTTGGAGGCTAACAAACTTGTCCTGGCTTTCCTTCTGCATGTATGTGTTGCATATGTGCGAATTTGTTGTGTGGTTTGTGTGTGACTGTGTGTGTGTGTTTGTGTTGCTATGGGGGTTTGCATGTGTGTGGGTGTGGCTAGCCGTGCTGGGTGTGTACTAATGTCCTTCCCTCTAGTGTGTGCTAGGTGGGTGTACTTACAGTTGGTATCTTTGTCGCTGTCGCTGGTTCTGGAGTTGTACGGCCAGCAGGAGCATTGGAAAGACTTCCAGTTCAGATTCCATGGCAGCTGTGGACGTGCCTGGTTTCCTGAAGGTGAGTGTCCCCTTTTATGTTTTCTTTTCCACAAGACTTTTTGTGGCGGAGAAACTGCAGTGGGAATCCTGGTGGTGTGCAACCTCATAATATGGTCAGTAGAAACATGCTCCCCACTGGCCTGGAGATGCCTACCACCGGCTGTGTAGGCCCATCTGCGCTAGCGGTGACTTGGCTGTGTTCTGGTTGGAACACCTCCATGGTCATAACATTGTGGTCTGCTCTGCTGGGCACACAGCAGTAAGGCTGCCACCTCCAACGCAGCAGTCCTCGGACCACCAAACTCATAATGAGGCCCCATATGTTTGAACAATAAGGTCTGTCTTAATGTCCAAATCCCCGACTCTCGATGTAACAAATTTGAGGTAGATGGAGAAACCTAGACCTAATACAATAGATATCTTTGCTACAAAAGTGAAACAACCTAATTGAAAAATTCAGGTTAAAGGGAAAGAAAATGATTCAGCATTTCACTGCTGCTATAAATATGAAAGTTCAGGCATAGTTATGCTAATACAAGAAATGCAATACAGTAATATTGTCTTTAGTAAAACACATATAATTATGCTAACATACATTTTTCTCATTAATAATACATGTAAAGCATTTCAATAATAATTGGAATCCTTGTTAGCGCATTACATTAGATACAACTAAAATGTGCATTTATTTTTCTGCACACATGTATCTTTAAACTAATAACATAGAAATCAACATAAATCACAATAATTTTCTACTTACAACAATTCATTCTAATGATTAATATTTTCCACAATATTTGAATCAAGTTAGAATTATATCAAAGACAAATAGGCACAACACTTGACATGGTAGGCACAATGGCCCTCATTATGACATTGGCAGTAAGTCCTGCTTACCGCCATTGTGACTGCCGCCAACATATCGCTACCACGGTGGTATACCGCTACCCATATAATGACCCACACATAGCAATCCTTCACTACACGAACACAAACACAAGTCCGCCAGCCCAAAGGTCAGTGAT
The DNA here is from genome assembly GCF_031143425.1 of Pleurodeles waltl. Lineage (NCBI taxonomy): Eukaryota > Metazoa > Chordata > Amphibia > Caudata > Salamandridae > Pleurodeles > Pleurodeles waltl. The sequence continues at coordinate 272,028,199 of NC_090445.1, read as the reverse complement.
AAAATGGCAGTAGCAAAACCCACAACGTTACGGCAACAGAACTAAACCCACAGCATTATGACTCACGAATCACTGAAGTGGACATTCAACCGTGGTAAACCATTGGCGGTACATACCGCTGTGCTCAAAATACACACAACCTAACAAAACAACACTATATTGGACAATTCAAACTACACACACATGACACACATACACACACCACACCCACACACCCACACCACTATAAAACACACACCCACATTACCCACAATCTCTTACGACTCAAAAATATTGCCAACTGAGAGAGACAGACCAACAGCACCTACAGAACCAGAGCCACAAAACACCATCACTCATACACCATCCACAAATCTGACAGCACACACCCCAACACATCACCCCACACACGCTCACACACACCACTCACACTACACCCATGGCACCACAAAGACACCCCAGATTCTTGGAGGAGGAGCTAAGGGTCATGGTGGAGGAAATCATCTGGGTAGAGCCACAGCTATTTGGATTGCAGGTGCAGCAGACATCCATTGCCAGGAAGATGGAGCTATGGCGGAGGATTGTGGACAGGGTCAACACTGTGGGACAGCACCCAAGAAGAAGGGATGACATCAGGAAGAGGTGGAACGACCTACGGGGGAAGGTGCCTTCCAGAGTAGCAAGACCCCAGATAGCACTACAGTGGACTGGCGGTGGACCTCCACCTCCTCCCCCACAACTAATAACATGGGAGGAGCAAGACAGGAGGGGACAGTCCTGACAGTGATACCTCCTCTGATGGAAGTTCCCTGCTGGTGGCGGACCCCTCTGTGGCCACCCCACCTACAGGTACAGCTGCATGTACCAGCACCACCCTCCCAGCAGCCCCTCAGCGAGTTTCCCGTGCCTGCTCACCCAGGATGGGGGGCATCTCCTTTGCCCCAGGCACCTCAAGCCCTGCCCCAGTTAGCCCTGCTGCTCTGAGTGAGGAGGCTGTTGACCTCCTGCGATCCATCTCTGTTGGACAGTCAACCATTGTGAATGCCATCCAGGGGCTGGCATGGCATTTGCAACATACAAATGCATTCCTAGAGGGCATTCACTCTGGCCTGGTGGCCCAACATAGATCATTTCAGGCTCTGGCCTCCTCCCTGATGGCAGCCATTGTCCCTGTCTCTAGCCTCCCCCCTCCAACCTCCTCTACCCAGTCCCATTCCCCTCAACCCCAACCTACGCCAAGCACACAATCAGATCAGCATGCACCCAAGACAACACACAGGAGTGGCTCAGGCAAACACAAGCACCACACATCATCACACAGGCACTCACACAAACACCATCCAAAAGCAGACACACAAACATCCACTGCCTCCACTGTGTCTCCCTCCTCCTCCCCGTCCACCTCCCTCCCAGTAGCGTCTCCACTCACACCTGCATGCACCGTATCCTCATCCACTACCTCCATCACCAGCACTCCTATCACTACATGCCCCTCACTGGCAGCCACCACCCCCACATCCATGCACACGTTCCCTGTGTCCTCTCCCACTGTGTTTGTGCCCCCTCCTCCCAAAGTACACAAATGAAAGCACTCAGACACCCCTCAGCCATCTACCTCACAACAGCATCCAGCCCATGCACCTTATCCAAACACAGCAGACAGTCACCTCCTACAACCCCTCCCTCTTCCTCCACTCCCAAACCTTCACCTTCTTCCCACACCAGTGTCCCTAAGAAGCTTTTCCTCTACACCCTTGACCTCTTCCCTACCCTTCCCCCTGTCCTTCATTTCGGGCCAAGGTGGGCAGAACCCAGGCCAGCACCTCAGCCACCCAGTCCATGGCCACTCTAGTTTCGGCACCTACTGCAGGTGTGAGAGGCTCCAAGGAGACACCCATCAGCACTGGCAGTGTGCCTGCACCAGCTGCTAAGGGCAAGGCCAAGGAACAACCACCAGCTGCCAAGGGCAAGGCCAAGGAACAACCACCAGCTGCCAAGGGCAAGAAGGGACCACCAGCTGCCAAGAGCAAGGAGGCACCGGCAGCTGCCAAGGGCAAGGGCAAAGGCCCTGCCCCTGCAGGCAGGAAGGACAGGAGGCCTGGTGCTGTGAAAGGATCTGAGCCCCCACCACCAACCATGATGCTTCAGCTGTCCAAGGCTTCAGAGGAAGGGCTGGAGCCTCCCCCCACCAGTAGCAGCACCGCCACCGGCACCGCCACCAGCACCACTGGCAGCAGCAGCAGCCCCAGTGGGCAGCTGTCCGAGGCTGCAGGAGAAGGGCTGGAGCCTCCCCCACCACTGGCAGCACCAGCACCGGTGCCAGCACCGGCACCGCCACCAGCACCACTGGCAGCAGCCGCAGTAGGCAGCTGTCCGAGGCTGCAGGGGAAGGACTGGAGCCTTCCCCCACACTGGCAGCACCAACATCAGCACTGGCACTGCCACCACTGAGCAGCCGTCACCGCTAGCAGTTAGTGTGTAGTCCTGCCTGCATAGACTGTAATGCATCCTGACCACTGCAAATCGTGTGGGTATGACACCCAGGTGAGAGACTGTGACCTTGCACTCCCCAAGATCGGCATCACTGGGCACAAATCCCCCTCCAGAACCAGTGGAAGAAGGCATCCACTCTCCCCCTCCTTGCCAGGATGAAGCACACTGGGCACAAATCCCCCCTCCAGAACCAGTGGAAGAAGGCATCCACTCTCCCCCTCCTTGCCAGGATGAAGCACACTGGGCACAAGGCCCCCTCCAGAACCAGTGGAAGAAGGCACCCACTCACTGCATTCTTACCAGGATGAAGCAAACTGGGCATAAGGCCCCCTCCAGAACCAGTGGAAGGAGACATCAACTCACCTCATCCTTGCCAGGATGAAGCACACTGGGCACAAGGCCCCCTCCAGAACCAGTGGAAGGAGGCATCCACTCACCCCCTCCTTGCCAGGATGAAGCACTATGGACACAATGCCCCCTCCAGAACCAGTGGAAGAAGGCATCCACTCACCCCGTCCTTGCCAGGATGAAGCACACTGGGCACAAGGTCCCCTCCAGAGCCAATGGGCAAACCACTCACTTGAGAGACTGTGGCTTTGTACTCCCCAGGACCAAGCAGTTGGCAAACTACCCACTTGGGAGACTATGGATTTGCACTCCACAGGACGAAGCAGTGGGCAAACCACCCACTTGAGAGACTGTGGCTTTGCACTCCCCAGGCCATCGCAGAGGGCATGTAGCCCCCTCCAGGAGCAGTGGCATTGTACCATCTCCAGGCTGAGGTGCCCCCCTTTCCCCTTCCCCCTGAGGTGCCTGTGTATTTTCGACCTGATGCCCCAGCAGCGTTCTCTCCGTATTGAAGCAGGAGTCAAGTGGATCCTTGGCCTATGTGATATGGCCCTGTGGCCCACGGACATTATGGACTGGGTAGTGTCCCTTCATTTGTACATCTGGAAATACTGTTTTGATTTTTGAGGACGTATTTCTAGAATTTTATACTATTACACTCACTTTCTTCAAATCATTTTGTCCTTGCATTATTCCTGAGGGGTGGGGGGTGAAAATGTAATGTTATTGCATCTGGTTGTGTGTATTGTGTTGGGAGTGGGGGTGTTGCATGTGTGTGTCACTCTCTTTTTCCTCCCACCTCCCCAGTGTGCTAGGCAGCAGTACTCACTGCGATCGTTGTCGCCTGCATTGGTATTCCTGGTGTAGGAGGAGGTATGCAATCATGGGAAATATGTGCAACTCAGGCTCCATGGAGTGGTTCCTCCTTGAGTGTCCAGAGGTGAGTCTTTTGCCTTCTGTGTACTGTTTCCACAATGCTTTTGATGGCGTTGGTACTGCCCCGGAAAAGGTGGAGGAGAGGCCAGTTGTAATAGTATGGGCGGTACATTGTCTTCCATCTGGCTGTTGGCGGTTACCGCTGCGGTGCTTATTGCTACCGCCATGGCGGTCGGTGTGTTAAAGTGGCTGTCTGTGTTGACGGTTTCCACCGTGGTCATAATTCCATTTTTTTTTACTGCCGGCCTGTTGGTGGTATTACCGTCGCTTTATCACCGACCGCCAGGGATATAATTAGGGCCAATGTCTACCAATGGTAGGTACAATGTCCACCATCCATCAGAATATGTACACTTTTAAAATACGTCAGTGCATCTCGATCAGGCTTTTAAGTGTGAATACAAAGTTGCCTATTGCTGACTTCTGTGTCACAAAAGCACTGCTAAAAGTTTTGCTGCAACAATCCCTCCTCAGACTGCAAATTATGCCATCAAAAAAGGACATTCTCATTTACGATGAAACAACTCAAAGCCTAGTTGTATGGTAAAGTGAGGGCGCTGGTCTACATAAATTCTCAATTCTCTTCTTGTAATAACTTCTCCTCATTATATCCATGTTAATTTCTTTCTTCCTCTGTTTACTTTTAGCTCTACTCTTAGCTTCTTTCAGAAGTTATATGATTTGTAAAATCTAAGTTCAACAATAAGGCACACAGGCGGTCATTCTGACCGCGCGCCCGCCATGCGGTCACCGCCAAATGGCCGCTCCGCGGTCAGAAGACCGCGGATGCCATTCTGGCTTTCCCGCTGGGCCGGCGGGCGACCGCCAAAAGGCCGCCCGCCGGCCCAGCGGGAAAGCCCCTGCAACATAGAAGCCGGCTCCGAATGGAGCCGGCGGTGTTGCAGGGGTGCGACGGGTGCAGTAGCACCCGTTGTGATTTTCACTGTCTGCAAAGCAGACAGTGAAAATCTTCATGGGGCCCTGTTAGGGGGCCCCGGCACTGCCCATGCCGGTGTAAACCGGTGTAAACCGCCAGAAACAGGCTGGCGGGAAGTGGGTCGGAATCCCCATGGCGGCGCTGGAGGATTCACTGGGCCAGGGGAAAACCGGCGGGAAACCGCTGGTTCCCCTTTTCTGACCGCGGCTTTACCGCCGCGGTCAGAATGGCCCTGGAAGCACCGCCAGCCTGTTGGCGGTGCTTCCGTGGTCCCCGGCCCTGGCGGTCATGGACCGCCAGGGTCGGAATGACCGCCACAGTCACAATCAACAAAGGTCACAGGGTCAATTTCCTTTCGTAGATTTCCAAACCATGATCCAACATTCAAAAATCCTTTACCTATAGATTCCCAGATATTTGTCTCTTTCAGGTAATTTTTCAGGTCTGTCATGTTTGAATCTCTTTATTTCCTTACTGTTGTCAGGAATGTATGTGCAGTGTTGCAGCTGTAAAACTTTGCAGACTAAGCCTTTCTTTGTCAATATGATGTCTAACGCAAAATGATTTTGCAAAACCATTGATCTCTTAACAACCATTTGTGTGACAACCAAAAGCATAGCACCTGCATAATCAGTTGACATCTTGTTTACGATAGTCGACAACTTCCTTATGTTGATGTCATTTAAAATCACACCAACTGACGGAATCACTGCACCAAAAATGTCATCTGTAATCTCTGCTACACTAGCTCCTTTCTTTGTTCGGGAATTAGATTTCCCTTTCCAAACTAGTTTGTTAAAATTTTCAACAGTCCAGATTTTTGAAAAAACTAACCCTAAATTACATGTAACATACCAGCCTTTCTGCAGCTTGTAAGAGGTATTTTTCCCACAAATGAAATAAACACCTCACCTGGTATGGCTGGGTCTTGTCCTTTCAACATGAAATTCCAAATACTCTAAAAAACAAATGGCTACATTCACTAGTGCCTACAATCGTATTATTAGTCTTTGATTGCGGCACATATATGCATAGCTTCCCTACAAGTTGACAATCTAAAGCGTCCTTGTGTGTCACCACCTGGAAGATGTGTAGCATCTTTCTGCCAATCCTGTAAAACTATTCACTTGTCTAATTTGGTTTTCATTGCCTTTTCTCCTGTCATCTACTTGATTAATTAAATCATTCCCCACTTGTGTGAGAATGCAGGTTAAATTATTCTTGTACGCTAATCAGTGTCAAAGGTCAGTGTTGGTTCAAGGAAACCGCCTACTATGTCAATATTCCTTGCCTTCGCAATGCCAGTCATATGCTGATTAATAGGCACAAAAGAAAAACAAGATCAAAATTTGAGTAAAAATACTGAATATTCTCTTGAATTTATAAACATGCTAATAGCAAACTGCAACTAATACCAGTCAATACCAGTCAAAGGCAGACCATAGTAAGTAATTCCTTCCTGTATAGATGAAGGATTCTGTGAACAATCATAACAATCACTCACGTTCATAGTTTCAATGTACTCATACAGTCATCTATTGAGTTGTCAAGATGAAGCAATCTCTCATCCTCATACCATTGATCTTATTTTGTATGTGTCTCTCCATGCACTGGTGTAACTGTGTCCTCTAACTTGTCTTTCTCTGACAAACTCAATCCATCAATCACCAATATGCTCACAATCTCACACACTATTGCTGAGCCAATTCAAACATATTTACATTTATGCCATTACCTTGATCCATATTCATGACTCATCTAGGAATAGACCAAAATGCCAAATTAAAAAATCAAAATCAAAATCAAAAATGTAAAGCGGCTTTCCAAAAGTGTTTTTTTTCTCTTAACTTGAGCAAAGCAAAAATCAAAATCTAAAATACTTCAAAGTCTTTTTGCACTTATTTACAACAGTTCCTGGTCTTCTACAAAGTGTCTACTAACAAGTTCTCAAAGAGTTTAAAAAGGAAACTGTCTTTAATAAATTACCGTTTGGTAATCACTGATTACACACTTCCAGCAAATAGTGTCTCTGTTCATCAATTGGCAAGGTTATTTTAAAATTCAGCTTTAGTGCAATTTCAAGTTCCAGAACGCACAGTCAAAAAAAAAGGCAATACATTCATTCTCCCATATATTTACAGCACAGTAAGTCCATTTGGGTGCAGAATATGGGTAGCTTGGCACAGTTTTTCTCTTTGATCGCCTTGCTGTACTGTTTTCACAGTCACTTTGATCCCACTCTTTGGTCACTTCATCAATTGTGGGAAGCACATCTGTAACTGGGAATTGTGAATGACAGTATGTCATTTTTGCTCCATGACACATGTATATAACCTTCACCTTGTATCTCTCTCATTGGCATTATTTTTATACTTTCCTTGGCTTGATTTGCTTGCGCCAGAAGCAATCACTGCTTTGCTTTCTTCTACTCTCTTTTCTTTGCCCCTCTCCATTCCCATTTATCTAATGCTCCCTGTATTTGAATATTCATAATTAGTTCTCTAATGTGCATTCTCCTGCTGGGTGACCTCATGTTTGCAATTTTCTTTGAACTGAAATTTAGTCGGTAACTTCTCTTTAAATATTTTGACTTGTCTAATTCAATCTCGTATTTTTCCGCTAACAGTGCTAATTTCTCATAAGTCTGTCCTACTCGGTATGTGATATCCTTGCACATGAAGCAAATTAATCTTCATTATAAGTATATAATCTTTCCAGCTCGACTGTTCCTTCAATTAATTAACTTAATTATAATTTTAATCTGGGCACATTCACTGTCCTGTCTCTCTCTGGGGTCTCTTCTGTTCTGACACTATTGTTTTTTACACCTGTTGCTCCACTCATACTGCCCAACCACACAGTCAATTACTGTGCTAAAAATCACTGCAGGCTAGTATTGTTTCCCTGTGTCTTTTTTTGCTGGGCATTACATGATACTCTCATAATCTGTTCTGATGAGGGCATGCGTAAAAATGGGTTTCCTGGGGGACATCTCACATCTATCATCGGACCTGTTCGAACTAACATCTGGTTGGGACCTGTAATTTGCATGGAAATTAATAGCTAACTTTACATTTCTGAATTAGTTGAGTACAGTGAAACTACTGCAAATACGGGATTTGGGGTCTAGAGGCTACTCCCATTATTTCCCGAAGCATACAATGGGACAAGTGAACCTATTGTTACAGGAACTGTCAGTGCTTCTGGTCCTGTCAGAGTTGCTGGATTTTACAGAATCATCATCCCTGCACTTTGTCCTGTCAGCACTGTAACAAAAGTCTGTCCTGATTTATTTGGGGCCATATTGGGGGTTGCAAATACTGGAGAATACATGGGCATTGTCTGTTTCTGATTACGATTCTGTGCAGATGCTGCCACATTAGGTGTAGATTTCATTTGAATCATCACAGTCTGACTTATAACTGGGGCTGGAATGTGCTGGGCTGGGCTACTAACTGAAACTGCTGGATAAATGACAGGCACTTATGTCACTGAACTAGCAGGTACACTTGGGGCTACCAGAACCGGGCTTTGTGAAACTGGGACTGTAGGTATGCTTGGGACTACATTTTGTACTGCCCTTCCAACTGCATAAAATCCTGGGGACGACTCATTAAACGCTTACTTATAAACTCCTCTTCTGAGTCATTTTCTTGAGAAGCTGCCTTTTTACTCCCATCTGCTTTCTGCTCTGCTTTGTCTGTCTACTTCTTTTTTGTTTTAGGTTTGTACTATACTCTCATTACCTTATTCTGTTGTAGCAGGAAACATTTCTACTCCCTCCAGCATATCTGATCTCCAAATCTTCTGTTCCTCATACCATCTATCTGCTGCCAATGCCTTCTCAGCTCTCCTCATTCTATTCTCAAATCTCAGTGTTTCTTCTTGTCTCACAGCTATTTCCCAAATAGCAAGTGCTTTAAATTGTGGGGGGTCTCACAATATTCTCCTCACATGAGGGTCTGGGTAGAGGAAGTTGGAGAGTGGAGGCAAGACACAGGGACAGGGGCTGCCATCAGTGCTGAGGCCAGAGCCTGAAATGCTCTCTGTTGGGCCTCCACGCCAGATTGAATGCCCTCCAGATATGCATTTGTTTGTTGCAACAGAGAGGGATCTCAGGAGGTCAATAGCTTCCTCACTGAGGGCAGGAGGGTGGACTGGGGCAGGGCCTGAGGTGCCTGGGGCGAAGGAGATGCCCACCCTCCTGGGTGAGAAGGCACGGGAAACACGCTGAGGGGCTGCTGGGAGGGAGGTGCTGGTAGGGGAGGTGGTGGCTATACCTGTTGTTGGGGTGGGCACAGAGGTGTCCGCCATCGCCAGGGAGCTTCCATCAGAGGAGGAGTCGCTGTCTGTGGTGTCCCCATCATGGTGCTCCCCTCGCCCTCTGTCCCACTGGTGCCCTCACCCTCGGTGGATTCGGCCTCATTGGCCATTTGGGATGCAGCTCCCTCTGTCGCCGGTGCCTTTGTTCCTCCGCCAGATGATGCTAATGCACACAAGGACAGGGTGACAAAACATAAAGGGGGGGGGGGAGAGAGAGGATACACTTCGTCAATGCCAGCAACTCCACTACCGTTGGCGTACACAACACAGAGGGAGCAGCCCTATGCACTAGGCCATGCCCAACCATTTACTAAGTCACCAGCCCATGGGGTTAATGCCTAACGCCATTAGCTGCACACCTGAAAGGCACAGGACCCTGCCACAGGACCCTGCCCAGGAGTAGATGGCCCCCAACACTATTAGGGTAGGAGTGATAATGTGCCAAGGCACCTACCCTGTCATGTTCGCCCTGACCTAGGGTCACCCACAGCCCACATCCCCCACCCAGGTACCTTCTAACGAGCGCAAACTCAGGTTTCAGATTCTGTACTCACCCCCTCGTGGCTGCTGTGATGCCTTCAAGTGCCCATCCAACTCCGGATAGGCCACTGCCAGGATGCGGAACATCAGTGGGGTCATTGGGCGATGGGCACTCTTGCGGCAGTGGGTGCTCTGCCTGTTAAAGATCCCCAGGGTCCGCACCTCCTTGGCGATGGTACGCCAAATACCCTTTTTCTGGTGGGCTCTGACCTGCAGGGAAAAGACAGCAGAAAAGGGAATTATTAACCTGTTCGGACTCACTGCCCACCAGATCCCACACATCCCCTGGCGCACATATATTGACCATCTTACATGCTGCACTCTGGCCAGGACCCCTCTGCCCCCCCCCCCACATGTGGCTTAGACACACAGCTCTCCATACATTCATTGCCCATACAGCATGCTCACAGTGTACTCATCTGTTTGTCTGAAGGACTGTAGAGTAACGTGTACTGGGGTAGGACCCCATCCACCAGTTTCTCCAACTCCTCCACAGTGAAGGCAGGGGCCCTTTCCCCAGACACATGAGCCATTGTCGCTTCCAGACACAGGTCACAGCAGCTCTTGCAGTGTAGGTCATCTCCTGTTTAAGGCCAGGTAGCAAGTGAGTGATTAGATAGAAAATGGCGGTGATGTCCGCGGCGGTGCTTACTGTCACCGCCGGCGTACATCGCCATTGGCTCCCGGAACCCCTAGGGCCCAATGATAACTAATGCGAATTTGCCCGGCGGTCATCGACCGCATACCGCGATGGCGCACAACGCCAGCACAAAAACCTAATTTCCACTTGTCCCTCCTCACAGGTCAGGCATCCGCCATTTCAGCATGGCTTAGGGAATGGCACCTAACTGCATCACAGCCGACATTGGCCCATCAACAGACTCTTGAGTTCACATATTGTTTCTGTAAAGTCAACAAGTCATCATCAGTGCAATATGTGTGTGAACATGACTCTCTGCTCACCGTTCTCTTCCATAGGCTTCAGCCGCTGAGGCAGATTATGAGATGGCGGCATCCTCCGGTGTACAGACCCCTGGTGGACCTAGCAACAATGGAGGACAGACACATTATCATTACCTACAGACTTGATTGTGCCACGATCCAAGAACTGTGTGCCCAATTGGAGCCAGACCTGACGTCTGCTACCCGCCAACTCACAGGTATCCCCCCTCTAGTGCAGGTCCTGTCAGTGGTCCATTTCCTGGCAAGTGGTTCCTTCCAAACAACAGTGGCCATGGCATCAGGGATGCCTCAGCCAATATTCTCTAACATGTTGACCAGAGTGTTGTCTTCCCTGCTGAAACACATGCACAGCTACATCGTGTTCCCCCAGGTGGAGGATTTGGCCACAGTGAAAGCTGACTTTTATGCCCTGGGACATATCCCCAACATCATTGGTGCCATTGATGGTACACATGTAGCATTTGTCCCCCCACCCCCCCCCCGGAGAAATGAACAAGTTTACAGGAATAGAAAAAGCTATCATTTAATGAATGTGCAGATGGTGTGTTTGGCAGACCAGTACATCTCCCATGTGAATGCAAAATTTCCAGGCTCTGTGCATGACGCCTATATCTTGAGGAATAGCAGCATCCCATATGTGAGGGGCCAGTTCCAGAGGCTCCGGGTGTGGCTAATAGGTGAGCCAAAGGTCACCACACAGCATGAGTAGGTGTGGGGTTGTCCCTAAGGGTTAGTGTGTGTCTAACAGTTGTCCCTGTATTTTTTCAGGTGACTCTGGTTACCCCAACCTCTCATGGCTACTGACCCCAGTGAGGAATACAGAACAAGGGCAGAGGAACGTTACAATGAGGCACATGGGCGTACAAGGAGGTTTATAGAAAGAACCTTCGGCCTCCTGAAGGCCAGGTTCCGGTGCCTCCATCTGACAGGTGGATCCCTGTACTACTCACCAAAGAAGGTGTGCCAGATCATCGTTGCATGTTGCATGTTGCACAACCTGGCCTTGAGACACCAGGTGCCTTTTCTGCAGGAGGATGAGCCTGGAGATGGTCTTGTGGCAGCGGTGAAGCCTGTGGACAGTGAGGAAGAGGAGGCAGAGAAAGAAGATGTTGACAACAGAACCAATATTATTCGGCAGTACTTCCAGTGACACACAGGTAAGACACTGTACCTTCACTTAACATGTCAGCTATCTGTTGGACATTGTACAAGGCAACCTGTTTCCCTATGTCTATGGCCACTGACTGTACCCTTTGCCATCTCCATTTTCAGATCTCTGAGGCCCACTCTGGCTCCTGCTATGTGTACTGTTGCCCACCAGAGGTCATCCTAAAGTATATTTCACTGTACTTTTGATTTGCAATGCTTTGATAATGTTCTACAAATACACATTTGAATCATTTGACAGACTCCAGATTGGTATTTGTTCCAAGGGTGTTTCTTTAGGTTCTCATAAGTAGAGGGGGTGGTGCAAGGGGCTGGGCTGATGGTGGACGGAAGTTCAGGGTAGAGTCCAGTCTGGCAGTTCAAGGTGGACAGGGTGACAGTGTGGGACAGAAGGGTGACATTCAGGAGAGTCTCATTTCCTGGCAGGGGTCTTGGCAGTGTTCTCTGTCATCTGCCTGGATCGCAGGAACTGTTTTCAGGGTAGTTCTCCTTCTGCAGGTGGTGGGGTGCTAGTGTCCTGTTGTCTACTAGCACCGGCAGAGCTGGAAGGCTGTTCCTCAGTTTGCTTAGTGTAAGGCGTCCGTTGTTGTGCCACTGCCTCCCTCACGGTCTTGCCCATGTCTCCCAGCACCCCTGCAATGGTGACCAGGATGGCGTATATTTTTGTTGGGTCCTCCCTGATCCCCAGGTACTGACCCTCCTACAGCCGCTGGGCCTTCTGCAGCTTGGCCAGTATCTGGCACATCGTCTCCTAGGAATGGTGGTGTGCTCCCAGGATGTTGGAGAGTGCCTTGAGGAGAGTGGGTTCCCTGGGCCTGTCCTCCCCCTGTCGCACAGCAGTCCTCCCAGCTTCCCTGTTGTTTTGTGCTTCTGTCCCCTGAACCATGTGCCCACTGCCACTGACCCCAGGTCCATGGTAGTCCTGGGTTTGTGGGCTTGCCTGGGGTCCCTGTAGTGGTGGACACATGCTGAAAACATGACTGGCCTAAGGCTTCACTATAACTAGGCCTCAAGAATCTAGGTACCTGGAAATCAAGAAAGGTTATGCAAGGTTTTCTTATGAACATTCCAGAATTAACATATTATATTTTGAACAATAAACTCTCTCCAAATACTTCTTAGAATAATCTCTGCATTGTAGCAAAAATCAAAGAACACATGGTTTTTTCTCTGCATGTTTGAACTGTACTAGAATCATGAATAACACTGTTACGTCACTCTCTGATTAAGAGTTTCAAGACTCAAATGTTCAGGGAATATTATGCACCTTAATCAAAACTGCACATCTAGATTTCAATGTATAGAAATGATTGCGCACTCTGCCGATCTGTATTTCAAAAGTTAAATACCAGGGAAGAATTTTGCGCCCTGTTGCCAATTCGAGCATCGAGAGTCACTTGCAATGAAACAATCACGCACACTGCTGCCTTGTGATTCAAGAGTTTAATGCTGGGAAAGAATTGCGCACACTGTTGCCGATTCTATTATCAAGAACCAAATGCCATTAAAAGATTGCGCGCACTGCCAGGATTGAATCGCGCACACTGTTGCCGATTTGGAATTCACAATACTAATGCCATGAAATGATCGCGCACACTGTCGATCTGAATGGCAAGAAGTAAATGCCTGGAATGAATCACGCACACTGTTGCTTATTCGAAATTCACGATACAAATGCCATGAAATGATCGTGCACACTGCCGATCTGAATGCCAAGAAGTCAATGCCTGGAATGAATCACGCACACTGCTACTGTTTCGGAATTCACAATACAAATGCCATGAAATGATCATGCACACTGCCGATCTGAATGCCAAGAAGTAAATGCCTGGAATGAATCACGCACACTGTTGCCGATTCGGAATTCACGATTCAAATGGCATGAAATGATCGCGCACACGATTTTAAGTTTAGGCCCAAAACTCAAATGTCACTGGAGAACGGAGTTGGGGACCTAACCCGACCTCCACCTTACCACCCTGCTTGAAGATCACCAAATAGACAAGGGCAGGCCTGGAAATGACTGGATAGGCCTCCCTAACAGGAGTTCTGGAAAATGCTGCTGCTCTGCACCGGGACCTCTGAATAGTGAGCATGTGGAGCTGGGCTGGCTCCCTTATATAGAGCCAAGCCCTGCCACGAGCCACACCCAACCATGCTGCAAGAAAAGCTTCTAGAAAGTCTTAGAATAAAGGACCACACCCTGTAGTCCTGTAAACAAGCCTTGCAAATGAACAATGAATTACAAACAGCATTAATGACTTTTCAAGGTAAAAGCTCTGCAATGCAAAAGGTTAACATACTGCATAGAAACACAATGCATGAAATATGACTTTGCATAAGGACTGGGTTTTTGCATTTACGTTGCCCGTAGAGCGCGCACTGTCCTGATGTTGACAGAACTTTGGTAACTCATTAGATGACTACTTTCATGGCAAAATCCCAGCCATTACAGAACCTTTCACCCCAACCTACCAGCATCGAACACCTACTGACCCTGTTAGGTGACTTTCATAGCCACCTGATCACTGACTGGAAGCCTCAATCCATCCAGGAAACAGCAGCCCTCATGAGTTCGACCCACTCTGGCTCACCTATCATCCCATGCCCACACTACATCTTCTACCAGGCCCAAAAGAATATGAGCTACATCCTCACACCCATCCTCAATAGCTTCATCAGGACTGCCCCCCATCCTGAAGCTTGGAAGCAAGCAGAGGTCACGCCAATCCTTAAGAAACCATCCGCCGACTCCAGCCAACTCAAAAATGACCCCCTCCCCCATTTCACTGCTCCCCTTCCATGCTAAGGTCCTGAAAAAAGTCATCAACAAACAACTCTCCGAACACTTGCAAAGACATCATTTACTGGACACCTCCCAATGAGTCTTCTGCTCCAACAATAGCACTGAGACCGCCCTTATCACCGCAACAGATGACATCAGGTCCCTCCTTGACCACAGAGAGAAGGTGGCCTTGATCCTCCTCCACCTCTCTGCCATATTCAACACCATCTCCCACTACACTCTCACTTCATGACTCTACCACATTGAAACAAGGCTTTCAAATGGATCCACACCTTCCTGGCAGGATGCATCCACAGAGTCCGCCTCCCACTCTTCACCTTGGTACCAAAGAGCACTATATGTGGCGTTCCCTAGGGATCCTCACTCAGCCCCAGCCTTTTCAAAAACTCCATGACACAGTTGGCCTAGATTGTCCTCTCCCTTGGACAACTCCTGGTGGTCCTTCATGCTCGAACAACCCCTAACCCAACTGACCACGCCCGCAATCTCAGCATCATTATCAACAACAAAATCACCTTCAAACAACAGATACACACAGTGGCCTCCTCCAGATTCCACAACATCTACATGCTAAGGAAGATCTTCAGATGGATCTCCATCGAAACCAGAAAAACGGTCACCAAAGCCATCATCATCAGCAGCCTAGACTACGGATCACCCTTTACGTCGGACTCACCATCCAGTTTTTCCACCGCTTACAAAACATCCAGAATTCAGTTGTGAGACTCATCCTGGACCTCCTAAGGTGGACCTGCGTCACCCCTCACCTCAGAGGCCTCCACTGGGGTGCACAAGAGGTGCAAATTCAAGGTTCTGATTATCTCATACAAATCCCTCCACAACATCAAACCCAATCTCAACAACCACAGACTCTCCTTCCAGCAGCCAACCGGGGAATTCTGTTCAACAACCCTCACCCTTGCTCAATTCCCAAAAGTTTGATGCAGCCACATCATGGGGCAGTCCTTCTCCTACCTCACTGCCAAGATCTGGAATGACCTTCTCCCCACCTGCTTCCTACACTCACCCTCCTCAACTTCAGGACGAAGCTCAAGACATGGATCTTTAAGGAGTAGCTACCGGTTTGCAGCAACAACCCACAGTGCCTGGATGCTTCCCAGGGTGATAAGCCATAGTTTACAAATCTATTGATTGACAATGCTACATCTGATGTTGCTTTCCTCAGCTTTGGATCTTGTCCTGCTGGATGACTTTGGCCTCCAAAATGTAGACTAAGTTAGAAGCTAAAAAAATGTGACTGGATTGATCTGACCTCTGCTCCATCACAATTTATCTGAAATAAAACCTAGTTATTGGTCATTAGTGAAATGAGATTTGATACTGGTGCATTTTTCAGCCAGCTTTTTGCCTTAAAAAATTAAATCATACCTCTGGTTCCCTTTTCAAATTTTAATCATTTTAGTTTCTTTTTTCTTAAAACATTTTGCACCCTTTTTTAAAGTGGTTTGGAAATGTTTTTGTATTATTCTTGACATTAAAACTGTTTGTGCCACGTGAACTTAGCACACTTTTCTCTGAGGAACTGTCTGCTGTTTTTATCATGGTTACAATTGGTTGACCTAGCTAGGGTGTGGTTGTTACGCTATTAAGTGTCCCACATTGCATATTGATAGCCCACTTTCTGACAGCATGGAATAGTGTTGCAGTCAAAGTTTCATGAGATTTTACCTGCTAGACTTACCGGCCAATAATTCCGATGTGGTGTTTCTGTTCATGGAAAATCTGTATAACACAACATCAAAGACTGTTCCAAAGACTGACTGTTATTGACTTTCCTCCATGAACACACTGGGTTAGCCTGTGGCAGCTGAAAGGCAGGAATGGTGTTAACAGTGACTATTTTGCAGAGTTTAGCTACCTGGAAAAGGGACAGATCCTCTTGATAATAGAAACAGTGTTTTTCACACTTCATCTTTTGAAGTGAAATTCACAAGTATACCTTCTTGAAACTGAAACCATTCTGATCAGAGATTTCCTAGACTTTCTCCCTGTATTCCCAGCAGGACAATAAACCATTCTTAGCACAGGCAGAGGAGAGGATTCTGCATATTCATAATGAAGTTGCTGGAAGAGGATTGCATTCCGTGCGGACTCTGCAAATGAAGGGAGATACACTGAGTAAGAAAGCTCTGCAAAAGAATGTGGAATGTATGTGAGAAAGTTACCAAAATTGGAGGGAATTCTTCAATTATTGATTAGTGCTCAAAATGAGACTGGCCCCTCACTACCACATCCACAGAACATTTGTGGACTGTTAGTCCTGGTGTAGAGAAGCCAGCCCTCTGGACCCGGATCCAGGGAAAATGTCAAGAAGTGTTTTTATCCAGCATCAAAAATTGCTTGTTATTTAAGACCTTATATAGAGTTTGGCATCTGCCAAAAAGGGTCAAATGTATTGACCACCACATTAAAGGCCTGATTCTCAAATGGCACTTTGTAGTATATTTTATATGACATTTGCTAAAAAAATGCAATTCATAAACTACGTGCTGAGATTTACAACTCTGCACTTCCTATTCCTGTGTATTTTCTGTCCTCATAGTGGAGTCTCCAGGGTGCAGAGTATGCCAGACTAATTGGAATAATTTCAGTAATTCAGCTTTACTTTTTAATGCAGCATTATCCATAATTATGTGATTACTCCTCCTTGTATAAGTTAAAGCAGTTTGGGGGAAAAATCTGAACATGAGAGGACATTTAGTTAGCGCAAGTAACCATTCACACTTGCTATTTGTAGTCTGCTGCATTTGCCGCTGTTTCATAGCACATAATGTATCCATTTTGAAAGTGAGGGTGCATTTTGTGCTAATAAAATAGCACTAAATGTCAGCTGAGGGAAAATCTAACCCGAAGAGCACATTTAGTGAACGCGAGCGTTCTGTTCCATTTAGTGTTATTCGTTAGCACAAAATGCATCATTACGTCTGTTTTGGATATGAAGGGGCATATGTGCACTAAGAAATAGTGTGCTAAGTGCTGTATTACTCTTCTTGCATAATCGAAGTGTAGTCTTGCAGAATTTGTAAGTAATTTGCATGATTAGTCTACACTGGATTACACAAGTTATGCACACCCTTACTGTTGACAACTCTGCACACATAAGTATAGGGAGTGTGAAATCGTAAAACTCCACACACAGTTCGTGAATACTGAAAATTAGTAAACGTACGATACTTGGAAGTTTATCTTTGAGAGTCAGGCTTTAAGAGACTCATGATATCAATGGCAGTATATTCATAGCAAACAGGACATCTGTCACTTTTTGAAAGATGTCCGGTATCCACCAAACTCCGTATGAGGCCTCTAGTCATTTTTCTCCTACTGAAGGATGGGGACAAGGTGCTGGGGCCACTCCAGGGAGGGCTCAATCTTGGCCGGCAAGAATCCATGTTCTTTCTGCTCTGAGCTTTAGCTGTACCTCATGGTGAATATATCTGACCTCATGAAGTCCTGTCGGCTCCAGCTTCCATCCTAATCCTGCTAAAGGATTTCAAGAACTGAAAAAAACGGAAAAAATGATTAGGTCCGAAGGTAGACCCTTTGACCAAGGTGAGAAAAATCCACCCGTTGAGCGATGCATACTCTGTGGCTTCAGAATCCTGCTTTGAATTTCCTGGAGCTATTGGTGCCAAAACTGATAACATATCTGACGTATTCAAATTATTTTTCCTGCCTAGTCCTGCTGGAAGTCAAAGAGCTTCAAAAAAACGTTTGAGGCACAAGGTAAAAAATTAGGAGGTGTGACCTACTTGGTGTGGTAGTTTGAGGACTGAAAGGAATTCTGTGCATGGACTGATGTCATACCTGATGTCAGATCAGAGTGTTAGAGAGAGAGGATTCTGAGAGTGGAGAAGAGCTGTTGATGGGAGGCTGTCTTGCTTTGTCGTGGATAAGGTACTTCAAATAAAGAACCTAGGGCCATATGTACGAACACTTTTTCCCATTGACACAGAATGGGTAAAAACCTTTGCTACATCTGGCCCCTACTTCTCAAGCAATTGGACTACATCCTTATTACATTTGACAACGAAGGTGACCTGTAATGGAGTACCTTAACACCAGGATTGAAGAGGACCCTTCTCTACAATTCTTTCTTCAACTACATTATATGACTTCCTCGTTTTTCATACTACAAATTGTATCCTGGTTGCTGTCATATTGGTGAGCTCTACAATTGACATCTATTTCCTCGTTTCAATTGGCATCTGTAGCGTCGCGCGTTAGGAGCTCCCGTGCGGCTACCGCAATAAACACGCTTGGAGCCAGGTGTGCGTTTACTCCGTTTATTTCTCCGTCACAGTCCCCGACTGCTTTTCCCGCTCTTCCCCTCCTCCCTTTATGCCCTCACCCTCCCGTCACTGCTGCAGACCACCTTGCCCTCGTTCAGTAGGGGTCTCCCTCCGGACCCCCCTCTCCTACTTGCTCTCTTTGGTGTTGACCACATCCGTTGTCAACACTACATCCCTCCCCAACGGGGAAGAGATGAAGATTTTAAACATTTTATTAAATTAAAAAAGGTTAGCTTAGACAGCTCAAAATCTCTAACTTTGTAAGTATGTACGACTCTGGTCATAACAGTATGAAACAGTGATCAGTCACATGCGAAGTCCGCATACCGCCGTGAAGGCCCAGGATTGTGCCGTAGTGAGTATCTCTTTGCGCCCGACCGCCCTGATGTCTGTGTTTCTTCTCTGCTTGGTTCGGACGCTTCTGCTTCAGTTGCATGTGCTTGTCTTTGTTCTGTCGTTGGTCTGTTTCTTGGTTGTTCTTGACCTAGTCCTGGTCCATCTGGGGTGATGCTCCAATCGTTTAGTTCTATGTCTGACTCGGTTCTTGTCTCTCGGCTGGGTGTCTGTGGTGTTAGACGCTTGAAGAAAACTACGTTCCTGGTTACTTGTTCTTGGCCTCTCTGGGCTGTCACCATCGTGCCTTTTATGGTGACCACCGTCCATGGTTTAACTTCGAAAGGTAGTCGGAACTTGCTGGCTGGATGGCGGTCTTTCACTAGCACCGTGTCTCCCACTTGCAACGTTGTGTGCTTGGCTCCTCGTTTCTGGGAGGCATACTTGTTCGTGGCATTCCTCCTAGTTGTTGATTTGCTGGCTGGTTGTGTGCTTGCTGCCCAGGAGGGGTGATGTGGGATGGCATCTACTACTGTCCTGCCGAAACAGAGCCGGCTGGGCGAGACTCCTGTGGTGGCATGTGGTGTTACTCTGTACTCCCTCAGGAACACATATATTGCTCTCTCAATGTCTCTGGCTTCTGCCACGGCTATTCGGATAACTTTATTGAGTGTCCTCACAAACCTCTCTACCTCGCCGTTCGCTTGTGGCCACCGCGGGGTGATGCGTCTGTGTTTTGTGTTTGTGGATTCCAGGAACTGTGCCCACTCGCGGCTATTGAACGGGGGTCCGTTGTCTGTGCGAATTTCACTGAAGAAACCGTGAGTGGCCATGATTTTTTCTACTTTGGGAATGACTGCTTGTGCTGACGTTGATTTTACTACTTCCACCTCCGGATACCGTGAAAAGTCATCTATCATAATGAGCATGTGCGACCCGTCTGGTAGGTGGTCAAAATCGGCACTCACTCTCTGCCATGGTGCCGTCGGGTCTTGTTCAGTTATGATGGGCGCAGGGGGATCTGGGTTCCCACTGGCTTGGCAGGCCATGCACTTTTGGACTGTGTCTTCCACTAGTTTGTCTATACCTGGAAACCAAACTTTGTTCCTGATGCGGGTTTTTGATTTGACAACCCCTTGATGTGCTTCGTGTGCCAATGATACTACTCTGTCGGTGAGGCTGGTTGGTATGACTAGACGGAGACCCCTGAGCAGGCAGCCTTCGTTGCTTACTGACAGTTCTTGGCGCACGTTGAATAGTGCGTGCAAACAAGCTTGAGCTTGTTGCGTGCGGAATGAGTCTGGTCTTTGGAGGGCTCTCCATTCTCCTGAGCGGGTTGCCGCTATGGCCAGTTGCAGACACTCGTCTTGCTTGGTTGCTTCCACTACCTCTTGGAGCGGTATGGGTGCTGGTCGTGCTCTTTCTACTATCAGCCTCACATATTCTTCTGTGTCTTTGGCTTCCTCTATTTCTTTCGGGGTGGCTGGGCGGGCGTGCCTGGATAGGAAATCCGCTGGGTTCTTCGTTCCGGGCTGATATGTGAGCGCGAAGTCATACTCTTGTAGTTGCAGGATCCACTTTTCAATTCGCCGGGGTGGTTTGGATGACGACCCTTTGAACAGTGGAAGTAGTGGTTTGTGGTCTGTCACTACTGAAAATGGCTTTCCATAAAGGTACAGGTGGAAGTGTCGGCATCCCCAGTGGATGGCGATGGCTTCCCTTTCGATTTGGGAGTACCTTTGTTCCGTGGGTGTGAGCGTGCGGCTTGCGAACGCGATGGGGGCCCATTCGCCACAGTCTTGTTGTTGTCCCAGCACTGCTCCTAGCCCTGTGGGGCTTGCGTCTACTACGAGTTGTGACTGACGTCGGGGGTCGAAGAATGCCAAAGTGGTGTCCGCTGAGAGCGCTTCTTTGGTGGCCTGGAACGCGGTCTCTTGCTCGTTCTCCCACACCCACGGGTGTGCGGATTGTGTGAGCTTTCTCAGGGGCGCTGTGATGTCGGCCAGATTTTTCATGAATCTCCCACAATATGTAACCATTCCCAAGAAACTCCTTACCCCTGTGACTGTCGTTGGTGCTGGGGCGTCTTGGATGTCTTTGACCTTCTGTGGGTCCGGTCCGACTCCTTGCTTTGAGAATCGGTATCCGAAGAAGGAGATTTCTTCTTTGAGGAACTCACACTTGTCTCTGTGGAGTGTCAACCCTTTGGTCTGAAGTCTCACGAAAACAGCTCGTAGTCGTTTCATGTGCATTTCGATGGTCGGGGCATGGACTAAAATGTCGTCACTGACGTTTAACACACCTGGGAGGCCATGTAGGACATCCTTGATTACTTGCTGGAAGATTTCCGCGGCACTGGATATGCCAAAGTTCAGTCTTTTGTAGCGCCATAGGCCGTTGTGTGTGGAAAATGTGGTGATGGGCCTCGAGTCGGGGTGCAGCATGATCTGGTGGTATCCCGATCGGAGGTCCATTTTTGAGAACCAACAGGACCCTGTCAATTCGCTCAGGATGTCATCGATTGTGGGGGTGAGGTGGCGCTCTCGTTTTATTGCGAGATTTGGTACACGCATGTCAACACAAATTCTGACCGCGTCGGGTTGTTTGGCCTTCTTTGCGACCACGATCGGGGACACCCATGGTGTTGGCCCTGTGACCCTTTCGATGATTCCTGCGTGTTCCAGCATGTGAAGCTCTTGTTCCACCTTGGGGTGGAGGTGGAAGGCAACTCGGCGGTGTCTTAGTGCTGTTGGGGTGACCGATTCGTCAATGTGGAGTCGTAGAGGGGGCTCTTTGAGGCACCCAATTCCGTCAAAAAGGGTCTGGAACTCTTTTGTGAGTTGGAGTAATGTATGTGCATGTATGCTGAAAGCAAAATGTACCAGTTCTAGGTCCTGGGCCGTTTGGCAACCCAGGAGGAACCCTGTCCCGTCTTTTGATACATATATTTTCGTAGGTTTAGTGGCGTCGTCATGGCTGACCTCGGTGGTAAATGTCCCTGCTATGTGTAGCGGTTGGCTGTGTCCGAACGCGAACACTTGGACGTTTGTGGGTCTTAGCGGTGGCCGTGGTTCGGGTAGGGTGTCGTACACATCTGAGGCCATTAGGTTTATTGATGCTCCGGTATCCACCAATGCTGGTACTTGCATGCCTTGGAGTGTAATTGTGCATGTGGGGAGACGCCGGCCTTTTATGGTGTGTATAATGTGTACCACATGCGATTCGTTGTCGGTGTCGCTCTCTGAGTCGGGGTCCCAGGTGGTGTTCACCATTTTGATTGTGGTTTTAGGGGCTGCTGGGTGCTGTTTTGGAGTTGACCTGCACACTTTCGCGAAATGATTCATCTTCCCACACGCACTGCACATTTTCCCCCACGCTGGGCAGGTCGTTGGGTGTGGCGCTAGTCCTCCGCACCATTTGCACTTCCTGCTTTTGGGTTTGTCTTTGTATGTTTCTTTTCGTCGCGTGGACTCCTTTGTCACCGCATTTGCTGTTTCCACGTTCGTTTGGGCTGTTGAGGGCTGTTCCATATGTGCTGCGCGAGCTCGTGCTAGCTCTTGTGATCGTCCTAGCGTTAGTATGTCTTTCATCGTCATATTGGGCTGTTGTAATATGCGTTCTCTGAGTTTTGATGAGGAGCAGCCTTGGATGAACTGGGCTCTGACTTTGTCATTTTCATCAGGCAGTGTGCAGGTGCTCGCTAGCTCTTTTAGTCTGGTGTAGAACACGTCCACTGACTCATCAGTAATCTGTCGAGCCTGGCGCAAAAGAAACCTTTCGTAGTCTGCGTTTGCATACGGTTCGAAATGTGCCGTGATTGCTGCCTTTAGAGTGTCGTACGTGCGAGGTGTGGCCTCGGTGACGGTCTTGAAGATTTTATGAATGTCTGCTCCCCCTATATGGAGAAGGAGTGGTCTTTTCCTTTCTACCTGTATGCCCAGAGCTTCGAAGTACGTTTCTAGGCGTTCCACCCAGACTCTCCATTTCGCTGCTTGGGTGGGGGGGGCACCTGTGACTTGAAATGACTCTATGGGTGGTATTCCGGCCATGCTGGCTAGCGGGGTGTTGCAGGGGGTGTTATGCACTGCCTGCTTTCTCTTTTGACTTTTCTGCCAGTGTCCTTTTTGTACTGCCAGTGTGAAGGTTCAGGAAAAAAAAAAATTTCCTGTTGCCCTGTGTTAGAGATTTTTTTTTTTCTGCTCGTTTCTGACTTGTTCTGTTCTCTGTTCGTTTTTCTTGCAGAGCTGCGCAGCGGGCGTTTGGGGTTTGGAGTTGCTGGAGGGCTTCCAGGCACGTGCGCGGTGACTTATAGTGCAGAGTTGTGCAGCGGAGCGTTCGAGCGTCGCTCTGAGCGTCTCACCTGGTGTGCTGCCTGTTCACCGATTACGCTCTGGGGCCTGCAGGAGGACGTTTCTGCGGTCGGCGCATGGCTTGTTGCAGGCTGTGGAACGCGCGTTCTTCCGAGCGGCAACTCGCGTCAGTGTTGGCGTCATGCAGCGCCGTGCCGACGCGTCTGTGTGACTCCAGAGGGCTCTTCGATCGCCGAAACCCAGCGGGGGAGAGGTTTCTCACGGCGGTGAGCGTTTTCTTTGTTGTTTTTTTTTTCTTGACCGCCGTCTCGGAGAACGGAGATCTTGGTGTGGACCAATTTCTCCTAGGTGTCGTGGCAGGTGGGTATCGTTACTACCCTCGTCGCCAATTGTAGCGTCGCGCGTTAGGAGCTCCCGTGCGGCTACCGCAATAAACACGCTTGGAGCCAGGTGTGCGTTTACTCCGTTTATTTCTCCGTCACAGTCCCCGACTGCTTTTCCCGCTCTTCCCCTCCTCCCTTTATGCCCTCCCCCTCCCGTCACTGGTGCAGACCACCTTGCCCTCGTTCAGTAGGGGTCTCCCTCCGGACCCCCCTCTCCTACTTGCTCTCTTTGGTGTTGACCACATCCGTTGTCAACA
Source organism: Pleurodeles waltl (assembly GCF_031143425.1). NCBI lineage: Eukaryota > Metazoa > Chordata > Amphibia > Caudata > Salamandridae > Pleurodeles > Pleurodeles waltl. The sequence continues at coordinate 272,004,114 of NC_090445.1, read as the reverse complement.
CTACAGCATCCACGTAAGAAAATTACTTATTTTTTTACTTACATGGCTTTTGAGGAACAAGCCTAAACTGTACTGTGTACTTTTGAAATTAACATTCTAAACGCGTGCAGCATCGCACGCGCATTATTTCTCCTAACAAGCGCTAAGAAAATAATCGCGTGGCAGCAGCGTGAAGCTCTAAGTAAACAAATAGAATCGCGCGCCCGCTCCACCAAATTTTGGCGTCTAGTCAAAATGGAAAACAAATCTATATTAGCTTTGTGCGGAAGCAAATTAAGACTCAGCGTGAAGTACAAAGTGGATTAACAAAATAACGCGCCGGATCTGCAGAATCTATATTTAGCTTGTGCGCGCAGCAAACTAAGCCTAATCAAACATCCGTGTGTGCGCTTTGGATAAGAAATATCTGCAATAATTTTGTTAACTGTATTTTAAACAACAAAAGCACTTGTCTTCCCTTTGTTTGCTTTCAATCGTCGCAGTAACTATTTCCCAAACCAAGAAGGATCTAAAACTGTATCAAGGGACATTTCCTGTTGAAAACGAGCCAAAAGCTTTTCTTTTACATAAAGATTAGCAGAGGCACAAAATATAATTCTGCAATAAACATTTTTTTTTATATATAATTCATCTTTTCATATGGAAACTTAAAATGCAGAATATCTCGCCTCCACCTTTTTTTCTAACGGTTCCAGGGGAACCGCCTATCAAGTGGTCCAAATGGAAGAAAACGTTTCTTCATTACTCAAGAGTATGTGGCATGAATTTATCAAATGAAAGGAAGACGGCACTCCTTATGCATTGTTTGGGATGTGAGGGTCAAGAAATTTTTGAAACCCTACCAGATACATATGATGAAGGAACCGACTTAAATGAATTTGAGTTGTGTTTAAAAAAATTTGATCTACATTTTCTACCAAAAGTCAGCACTGTTTTAGAAAGATACCATTTCGGGATGAGAGAACAAAAACCAGGGGAAACTATTGAAGAATATATAACGGCGTTAAAGAAGTTAGCTTCCACGTGCAAGTTTGGAGCAACAATTGAGGAACACATCAGGGACCAGTTCATGTTAAGATGCTCAAGTGATAAAGTGAGAGAAGAACTATGGAACAAGGATGATCCACCCCTGCATGAAGTAGTCATTTTGACTAAAAGAGTTGAACACACTTTGGCATGTGTTGAAGAATTAGAAAAGGGCAGAAACTTAGCAATTAATAAAATCAAAGCGAGAAAAGAGAATCCTAAGAAAGAAGGAAATTGTGAAAAAGGAGAAGAGAAAGTCATACAAGATCAGTGGCCTAAATTCAAAGATATAAAGTGATATCGTTGTTGCAACAATGGACATTATGCATTGTATAAGAAATGCCCAGCCATAACTATGACTTGTAGGCTATGCAACAAAAAAGGACACTTCGCCAAATGTTGTAGGTCATCTAAAAGTCAAATGTCAGGTTGTGGAAGATTGCATCCTATCTGTTTCTACTTCTGCTCAGATGAAAAATTATCCGAAGGAGGTTGTTACAATTTTGGCAGTAAGTAGCGAAGTACTGTTTGATTCAGGGGCTTATCTGACACTGTTGTCAAGTGATGTCTTTTATGAACAATTTAGTCACATAGTTAACTTAAAGGAACCTGATGTTTTTCCGGGTGCCTATGGTGGACAAAGTATTGATTTGAGAGGGTATTTTGAATCAGAGATAACATTAAAAACTAACGCTATTTTGGGAAAAATCTATGTTCCTGTCAAAGGAGAAAGTGTTCTGAGCTGGCCACACCAAAGCGATCTAAAAGTTATTTTGGATCCCAATTCTTCCACTCCAGTCATGATTAAAGATGATTTTGTTGGGAGTCTTCGGAAAGTCTGCATGGTTTCCTTAGACAAATCAGATCCCCCTGAACTTATAAAGGAATACAATGACATATTCAGTGACAAACTAGGTTGTTTAAAACATTATGTTCATCGCATAAGAGTAAAGGAAGGATCAATTCCTGTGGTAGCTAAAGTAAGACAGATTCCTATCTCAATGAAACATGATGTCGAGCAAGAAATAAAGAGGCTGTGTGATGAGGAAATAATTGAGCTGGTTGAAACTTCTGAATGGGTTTCTCCAATAGTGGTGGCTCGCAAACAGACAGGAGAGATTAGGTTATGTGTGGATTTGAGGAATCTGAACAAATGTGTGGTCAGAGACCAGTTTCCGTTACCGAACATAACGGAGATGGTCTCGTTACTGCATGAATCAAAGTTTTTCAGCAAGTTGGATTTGACGTTGGCCTACCATCAAGTCAGGTTGCATGAAAACTCTAAAGATTATACAACCTTCATCACACCCTTCGGTACCTACAGATTTAAAAAATGCCTTTTGGTTTGGTACCTGCGGCTGCAGTATTTCAACGAGTCATGCATAACTTGTTTGGGTCAGAACCTGGAGTTAAGTTTTTCCAGGATGACATTTTGATACATGGTCAAACGGAAGGTGAACATGAGTTAAGAGTCTGGAAAGTTCTTACAATATTGAGGGAGCATGGTCTGACTCTGAAACTTAAAAGTGCTCTTCTGTAGGACAGAGATTGATTATTTTAACATTGGATGGAGTGTATCCAAAAGAAGAGCTAGTGAATAACATTCTGAAGTTGAAAGATCCGGAAAAGAAGGAAGAACTATTGTCTTTTCTTGGTATGGTAGAATTCCATGCCAGGTTTTTGCCAAATTTGGCATCTAAAACGATGCGCATGCGTAGCTCACTGAAGAAGGGCTGTGAGTTTGTGTGGAGTGATGCTTGTAAGAAATAATTTGAAAGTCTAAAGAGAGAATTATCAAGTGTGGAGAGTTTGAAATTGTTTGATCCAGAAAGAAAGTGTGTTGTAATGACAGATGCTAGTATGAAAGGTCTTGGTGCTGTTCTATTGCAAGAAACAGAAGAGGGGGTACTCAAACCCATTTTATATTGTTCAAGAACTTTATGAGGAGCGGAAATCAACTACTCCACAATTGAGAAGGAAGCGTTGAGTGTTCATTGGGCAATTAACAAACTAAAAAATGTAGTATGGGGAAAGAACTTTCAAATTTTTACCGATGATAAATCTCTAGTGGAAGTGTTCACGAGCAAGGGTCTTGACACTGTTTCCAGCAGGATTAGTAGGTGGGTTGTTGGTTTGCAAGATTTTGCTTTCAAAGTATGTTATGTTCCGGGTTCGACTAACAGGATAGCTGATTGTTTGTCAAGACTCAGTACAGAAACAGAAGAGTATGAGGGAAAAATTATGGATGATGTTGTGAGCGTATGTAGGACATGAGGAGTGGGTGAAAGCGATTGAAGAGGATTCTGTTTTACAGAGTGTGTGCTGTAGTCTTTGTGATGGTTGGAACATGAATGTAAAGCGTAAGGGGAGTTAGAAAGTTATTGGAAAATAAAAGAAGAACTTTCGGTGGAGGGAGGAGTACTGTTGCGTGGCTCAAGATTGGTGGTTCCAGCAATTTTGAGGGAGAGAATAATGCAGTTGGGACATGAAGGATACCAAGGAATGAGCAAAACGAAAGTGAGGATTTGCCTTGATTATTGGTGGCCAGGGATGGACATCATGATTGAAAGGAAAATCAGAGACTGTGTTGATTGTTGCAATAGTGACAAGGTATACAAAGTCAGAGTACAAACCTTGGGATGTTATAGCAGTAGATGTGGTTGGACCCATTCATACGAAAGGTGGGTGTAGTTATATTCTAGTATTGATAGATCAATTTTCTAGGTGGGCTTAAATGTGTGTCAGTAGTAGTATGGAAACCCAGAAAATATTAGACTTTTTGAGTGAGATCTTTGGTCGTGAAGGGTATCCTAATGCCATTGTGACTGACAATGGTCCTCAATTTGTGTCAAGACAAATGGAAAGTTATCTTAAGGAAAGGGGAATTGAGCACAAGAAGTGTTCTTTATATCATCCTCAAGGAAATGGCACGGTGGAGAGGTTTAATAAATGTGTGAAGGAGTGCATACAGTTGGAGGTTGCTGCAAACAGGAATTGGAAGGAAGGTCTTAAATAATTTTTACATGCGTATAGGGTCTCTCCCCATACTACCACGGGTAAAGTTCCTTTTGAATTGCTTAGAGGATGGAAATCTAACACATTATTAGCACCAGGTCGGGTAAGTTGGGGAAAAAACGATGGAGTATCTTGGAGTGACTTGAGAGAGAAGGATGCGCAGGAAAAGAAATGTGTTCTTAGAAGAAAAGAATACTTTGATAATAAGAAGAACACGTGTGTAATTGATGTGAAAGTTGGGGATGAAATTTTGGTTAAACAACCTGTGCTGTGTAAAAGTGGAAGCAAATTTTTGGGTCCATTTGAAGTTATAAAGTTGTTCAGGAATGCTGTGAAAATCAAAGATGGTAGAGTATGGAATCTCATTTGTGTGGTAGTTTCGAAGAGATGTTCATGAGTTTAAATTGTAGCTCACATTGAAGTTTCTATACTTATTATTATATTTTCTTTGGTTACGTTTGGTCATATGTAGTAATTTCTTTGTTTTTTTATTCAATTTCCTTTAGGGGGAGGTGTGTGGTAGTTTGAGGACTGAAAGGAATTCTGTGCATGGGACTGATGCCATACTTGATGTCAGATCAGAGTGTTGGAGAGAGAGGAATCTGAGAGTGGAGAAGAGCTGTTGATGGGAGGCTGTCTTGCTGTGTCGTGGATAAGGTACTTCAAATAAAGAACCTACTTCTCAAGCAAATGGACTACATCCTTATTACACTTGGCTTGAAGGACCTCTGCTCCTTTACAATTGTCATCAAATCACATCTAGCTACAAGTTAACCACAACCTTTGACTTTCAATTTATTGGCACTTTTCAGCTTTGAATTTTCAAAATGTATATACCAAGTTCTACTTATCCGATTTTGATTGGTTTGTTGTCTTTTTGTATATTTTACATTTCATGATTTCTTTAAAGTTACAAAGTTGTTTGCTTAACTTTCAAAATACTCTACTACTGCTTATAGTTTAAATAACTTATCCTGGGAATTGCTCATTTCATTGCTATCAGTAGTTGATTAAAGATTCTCTTAAAAATGTATTGCACTCTAACCAGATTGTGTCTATTAACCAGATTGTGTCTATTAAGTTAGTAATTGTAGTCTTTTCAAATTAATACCCCAATTTCTGACTTTCCAATAACATAATTAATGTGTGATCACTTTATACTGAACTTAGTGAAAAACATTGCACTTTGAATGCTGTTCAAGGTGGTAAGTTGGATCTCAGTATTGAGTTATTCTCTCAATGCTAGGCGAACCTACGTTGCATATGAATGGAGATGTTGTGGGTGCTCTGAACAAGTGATACGTTTGAGTTCCACTTAACACTGCCATCCATCCAGTTGGAGGCAAGTCATAATAATTAGAAATGATGATTAATGTAAATGTGGTTTAGTTAACATGACTAGACCTTAGCCATATTGTACTGACAGTTGTTCATCTTTCAAAATCATAGTGCAAGTTTATTTTATGAGAGCAAGCATCTCTCTCTCTCTCTCTCTCTCTCTCTCTCTCTCTTTCTCTCTCTCTTTTACTCTCTCTGTTTGTGTGTTTTTCACGTCAGGTGAACCTTTGAAATAAAATCTCATTCTGAGGTGTCTGTAATGTAATATTTGTACTGTGTCGAGGAAGCAATGCACAGGATGGGTTTTTATTTTGCAACTTTTCAAATGTAAGGTAACAGGCTTTTTGCAGGTTTACGCACACTTTTGCCCCCCCCCCGTTTGACTGCTTTCTATTGGTGTAATAATAACTTTGAAATGCCATTAGTCCTCCTAAATAGGACACAGTGCATGTGCTCTGACATTTAAAGACATGCATGTTTAATTGGCTTGTCCCGAATTGGCATAGGTCAACTTACTAATAGGTTTGCAGTATATTGTACCAGGGCCTGTAAGATAGAAGTGTCTCCCAAGGACTAAAACATGGCTCCTAGTCGGCCACTACAGACTAGAAGGGCAGTATTAAACTGCTAACTCAACATTGGCATGCACTTTAATGGTAAAGCCCAAACCTAACTTCTCAAAATGTAAAAAGTCATCCCTAAGGTAGGCCTAATGAGCTCTAAGCCAGGGTGCTGCATGTTAAACCAATGGACATGTACCTTTACAAGTTCCAGTAGCAAGAACCTAAATTGTTATCTTTACTGTGGAAAGGCCAATATTCCCATTAGCAAGTACAGAAGCACAGGCTAACACCTCAGCTCAGCTAATGTCTAAATGAGACTACTAAAGTTGGTATTGTAACGTATCAAAAGAACAAGTGCATTAAATCAGATATGCTAGTTAAATTGAATTTAAGGTCACTGGTGGAGAAAGTGCAACATTAGAATTTGCTACTTTAGTTGCCAAAGATTTCCAGTGCCCGGTTACTATTGTACTCAGAGGTCTGTCCTACAGACAGCTTTCTGCCTTCCTGGGCAGATGTGTTAGTGACTCCCTGGAAACATAACAGTAGAGGTCTACTGTGAGAGAACAGGGCTGATTGCAGAGGCCCCCTAAATCTTTGCCCCCATTTTGCACTTTTTGCTGGTGTTTTCCTGACTCTGATGGTGCCCTGGGTACTGCTAACCAGTCCCAGGGCCTGTGCTCTGTGTAAGCTCAGTATGCAAATTAGGCTAATTATAATTGGCTAGGTAAACCTACCTATAAGTCCCTAGTATATGGTAGGGCATGTAGGTTTAGGGACCCCAGCATAGGTAGTGCACCCATAGGTGCACTGCTGAGGTGGCCAGTGTCATTTTAAAGGCAGGCCTGCCTTGCTGGCGGCTTTTAAATTAAAGTTACATGCAAATTCGACTTTAGAATTAAAAGTAGTTCCAAAATCTTAAACTACCTTATTGTTGCATATAAGTCACCCCTAAGGTGTGCCCTATGTGCCCCTAGGGCTGGGTGCCATGTAACTATAAGCAGGAACCTTATAAAAATAGTTTCATAAGCCCTGGTGAGGTAAAACGGCCAAATTTGTTTTTCCCGCATTGTAGTGAATGGCCTCCATAGGCTAGAATGGGGAGACTTAATTTTAATTTTAAAAGTCCCCTAAAGTAACAGATACCAGAAGTTTGGTATCAAATTAATTGTTATAATACATTCCACAACTTCCAGTTGTTGGATTTAATATAACTTGTTCAGGTAAAGAGTTTTCAACTTTACCTGTAAAGTTGCCAACTTCAGCCCTGCAGTGTTTTTGCTGCTGTTCTCTGATTGGCCAGCCTCTGGCAGCCTGGCCAGGCTGATTGATGAGGTGTGAAGTGGTCTGGCTCCACACAAAGAGATGTGCCTGGGGAGGAGATCTCCCCTCAGCAGATGGTGAAGCAGGAAGGTGGACATTTGGAGCAACCCAGCAACACCCTCACATTCTGCAAACCCAGACAATTAGGTGCCCCCTTGATTAGATTAGGAGAGGGCAGGAGAGGGGTGTGTTTAGGATTTTCAGACACACCAGTGGATGGGCTCAGCCAGATGTAACCTCCAAAAATCACCTTCAGCCATGATGGATTTTGGAGGAATGTTACTCCCTGGGATTGATTTTTGCCGCACTTCCCAGGAAGTGGTCATCACAGGGGGAAGGACCCTTCACCTGATTGGAGAACCAGGACCCCCCCTGTTTTTCACCCAGGAGCAAGGATAAAACTGGCAGACCTGCACCCACACCTCAGATCCCTATCAGATTCCAACAAGGAAGAACTACAGGAGAAGAAGAACTGCCCTGCTGGACCCCTGACCTGCATCTGGACACTGCACTCTGGAGGACTGCACCAGCTGCACACTTGGGCTTCACCACTATAAGGACTTTACCTGTCTTCTACTGCTTCAAGAAGGGACTCCCTGTTTACTACAGGTACAAAGGAGCTGCCCAGCGTCCCCTGCATCAAGTCCTGCAAGCAGAGCCCAGCTGACCAGCGTCCAGTGGCCATTTGAGGATTCTGACCAGGTGCATTATGGGAATTGTAGTCCCAAATCCCAAGGAGCAACTCAGAGCTTCAGGAACCTTGGATCAAGTTGTGGACACTTCAAGGACACAAAAGCACCTCTGGAAGAAGATCCAGACGTTTGGAGACATTTGGAGCAACTCCATAAGTTAAAGAGATGCATTGTGGGAGTTGTAGTCCCAGACCCCCAAGAGGCACACCAGAGCCTCTGAACCCTTGGCTGGTGCTGTGGACCACTTTCCTGAATCAAACACTTCTGAAAGTAAGTGTGATAGTGTTACCTCGTGGGTGGCCTGAACTCTGGACTTTGTTCCTTTGCAGTGTGACCTTTTTTAACCCTTTTGAGCGCTTGTTGCTTCTATGCACTAGAAAGCATTAATTCTTAAAAAATTCATATCTCCAGTTCCCCTTATCCGATTTTATTCGTTTAGGTGTCATTTTAAAGATAAAAATATAATCTATTTTTATAAATTGATTTAGGATTTTTAAGCAGTTTCCTGTGTTTTATTTAATTACTGTTTTGTGATATTTGAATGCTTTACGCTTTGTCTCCTAAGTTAAGCCCTTCTCACTCGTTGCCAAGCTACCAAGGGTTGAGCTAGGTTTTATTTACTGAGACCTAAGTGGAGGTTGGTGGCCTATTGCTAAGTGTAGGTACTTTCCTGCCCTTACCAACAAACCATTTTCCAACATCTACCAATGGAGGTGTTGTTACTTCCTGCGGGCAGGCAGGAAGCCACTCAATGTTATCCCAAAAGACGTGCTTCAAAGGCAAAGAAGCCTTTTAAAGGCAAAGGGGGAACACTTGGGGGAGGGGCTGCCCTATTGCTTAGATGGACAGTCTAGCACTAGGGACAGAAAAGGGCCAAGTTATCAAAAATGTTTTCCAGGGGCTTGTAGCCTCCTTGGTAGCCATACCTCTGGGTTGGGTCTAGGGAGTTCCACACACCAGAAGAGGGGGTCCTGCCATATTGGACGTGGACAGAATGGTGCATCCTAGGATGCATAGATGTCACACTTTGCAGGAAGTGGTCATCAGGTGGGAGGTTACCTGGCAGCCCATTGGTTACCAAATACATCCTGCCCTTAGGGAATTTTCTGAACATACATAGGGCACCCCTGGCACCCTGGTCTCAAATCTTGACTAGACTGGAAGAAGGAGCAAGGAAGGACTGCTCTGTTGCACTGTGGAACTTTTAAAGAGTGGCTGCACCGTCATGGACTGCACGTGGTGGCTACCAAAGGAGAGGGAATATCCCTGCTGTTTCCTTCTCAAGAAGAAGTCATCCAAAGCCACAAGGCTCCAAGGGATAGCGGTTGGGATCTTGTTTGCAGCACAGGGACAAAGCAGCTGAAGAAGCATGCGGGGGCAAGTTGATAGACCAAAGTCTTCAACCCATTCAATCAATCAATCAATCACTTGCTAAGCGCGCTACTCACCCGTTAGGGTCTCAAGGCGCTGAGGGGGGATCGGGGTTGCTACTGCTCGAATAGCCAGGTCTTGAGTGGTCTCCTGAAGGTCAGGAGCTCCTAGGTCAGACATAGGTTGACGGGGAGGGAGGTCCAGGTTTTGGTGGCTAGGTGGGAGAAGGATCTGCCCCCGGTTGTGGTACGGTGGATGGGGGAACGGTGGTGAGGGTGAGGTTGGCGGAGCGGAACTGGAGGGTGGGAATGTGGAATCTGAGACGTTCGTTGAGGTAGGCAGGGCCTGTGTCATGGAGGGCCTTGTGAGTGTGGATGAGGAGTTTGAAGGTGATCCTCTTGTTGACGGGGAGGTCTCTGAGGTGGGCTGAGATGTGTTCATGGCGTGGGAGGTTGAGGATGAGGCGTGCAGAGGCATTCTGCATGCGCTGAAGTTTCCTCTGGAGCTTGGCCGTTATACCCATGTAGCGTGCGCTGCCGTAGTCGAGTCTGCTGCTGATGAGGGCTTGGGTGACCGTTCTTCTGGTTTCGATGTGGATCCATCTAAAGGTCTTGCGAAGCATGTGGAGGGTGTTGAAACATGAGGATGAGACGACGTGGACTTGCTGGGTAATGGTGAGCGATGAATCTAGTATGAAGCCGAGGTTGCATGCATGGGTGGTGGGAGTTGGTGCGGTTCCTAGTGTGGCAACCCATTGCCACCCTCTGCCATGCACCACGAGGGACCAGGACCCAACTCGCCAAGTTGCATTCAAGTTTGATTATTTTATGTTATGCTAATTCCTAATTAGGTAATTATTTTGCTTTCTGTAATGATCATATGTTTGAATAAATCCACAAAGTTTTAACCTAGAATCCTTGTCTCACGCAGATTGTAATGTGATGTGTGAGACGTTATATAAATTTGGCGATAATATTCTTGTTTTGTTACCTATGTACGCAACAAGTGACGTTGTGATTTTTTGCGTTGGGTATATAGTGTTGTAATGTTTTGTGGGTTTAATGTTTGTTGAAGATATTGATGATTCTATGTGATATCTCTAAAGATACTCAACTAGCGAGAACTCAAGTTAGATATAAAGTTGTCTGCTGAATAAGGTTTAGGGCCACATTAATTATGAGCTGAAATTCATAGGATCCTTAATAATCTAGTTTTGAATTAGTACTAATTAGGAATTTTGGCATTTTATTCGTTGCACAAGGATAGAATATACAAATCCCGGATTCAGCTGAATCACTGGTCGTGAAATATAGCGTATAGTGGTTGTAAGTTGTATGTAGGTTGGTTGTATCGTGAGGTACTATGTTCCTTTGAGTAGTGAGTTTGACTCCTTTCTCATGGTTTGTTAGGCAGACAAAGATTTATTTGTTTTCCTTGTTGAAATTGTATTGCAATTTACTATGTGTATTATGAAAGTTTGGTTGACCTATCAATATGTGTTGGAAATTATCCTATTTTGCTTGGTATTTTCCCACGTTGTTTACCTTCACTATCCTTGTTAGAAATTGTGTCTCTAGTTGGCAGCGGTATGCACCGTGTCCAAGTAGGGATCATAATCCTTGTCAGGGAAAGTCACAGCGCAACCTAAATTATCCTGTGCTCACCCTCCGGTAGCTTGGCACAGAGCAGGCAGGCTTAATTTGGGAGACAACGTGTAAAGTATTTTGGCCAGAACTCATAAATTAACACAGTGAAAACACCACAAAATATATGCCACACCAGTTTAGAAAAATAGATAGCATTCATCTGAATAAAACAAGATCAAAACAACAAAAAAGCACAAATCGAGATAGCACTTTCTAGAGGTTCAAATCCTAATCCATTGGAATCAATGGATGTATCTATTTATTCAGCACAAAGTACCTGGGATGTGTTAGAAATGGAGATGCTGTGAGCCGCAGAGGAGGTGAGGCACTGGAAAGCAAAGCGATGCATAGTTTTTTTCCTCTATGGTGGAGGTGATGTATTGCTTCTTTTCTCGCAGGAAAGGCAATGCATCGATTTCTAGACATGTAGCCTTGGTTCTTTACTGCAGTGTGGGGTTCGATGACAAATTGACACCCAGGATATGGAAAATCAAATGCACTGTGATGATGGTGAAACAGGTGCTGTGTCGATTCTGCAGGTGCTGCTGTGATTTTTCAGCTGCAAGACAGACGCTGCATTGATTCTGCAGGCATTGCGGATATTTTCGCATTGAATTTCCTTCCTTAGGCGAAATCTCAGCCAGGAGATCTGTGGGGGGTTATCAGTCCCTTGTGTGGGGTCAGGCCACTAGCCTTTGAGGTGTAAGTGAGAGCCCTTCCACCCTTCCTGCCCAGGAAGACCCATCAGTATGTAGATGCAGCTGAGTGTCCTGTGTTTATGGCTATCTCGGTGGGATGCACATGAGGAGCTGTCAACCAGCACAGACCAGAAGTGGATTTGAGACAAGCTGTAAGGCACAGTGAGCAGTAAGTGCAGAGAAAAGCCTACTTTATATAAGTGGCATTTCTAAAATTGTAATGTTGAATCCAACTTCAACAGTAAGCAGGATTTCTCACTACCATTCTAACTGTACTAAACATAACAATGCCACTCCTTTCAAATCAGAAATTAGCACTTAAAATGCTGGCCTATGAGAGGAACAGGCTTCAGGACAGAAAAACGACTTTGGGACTTTTTTATTACCACGACATGCAAAACTTACAAGTACATGTCTTCCCTTTCATTTGCATAGCTCCATGCCCTATGGGCTGCCTAGGGCCTACCTTGGGGGTGGTTTATATGTAATAAAAGGGGAGTTTAAGACTTGACAAGTAGTTTTAAATGTCAAGTCAAAGTGGCAGTGAAACTGCACACCCAGGCCTTGCAAAAGCCTTGCAATGGCAGGCCTGAGACATGGCTAAGAGGCTATTTATGTGGGTGGCACAATCAGTGTTGCAGGCCAACTAGCAGCATTTAATTTACAGGCCCTGGGCACATCTAGTGCACTTTACTAGGGACTTATAGGTAAATTAAATATGCCAATTGGGTAGGAGCCAATGTAACCATGTTTAGGAGAGAGAGCACAGGCACTTTATTACTGGCCAACAGTGGTAAAGTATGCAGAGTCCCAAAAAATGGAGGGAGGAAGGGAGGCAAAAGACTGGGGGAAGACCACCCTAAGTCTAAAAATCCTATTTTGCTGAACCTATTTTTGTTGGAATTTGGACTCTGCACACTTTATTCCTGCAAACCAGAGGTATGCATGCTCTCTTTTTCCAAATATGATAAAACTTGTGTACACTTAACTGGCACATTCAATTATGTATATGTCCTTGTAATTGGTACTACACATACCCAGGATCAGTAAATGCTACAATTGGGCTGCAGCACACATTGTCCCACTCAATGAAAGTGAGGCTGTAAAGTATCTGTCAGGTCTAGCATTGCAGCCTGTTTTAAACTGCCATTTTGACCTGGCAAAATAAATCTTTTGTCAGGCTGAAACCTCCCTTTACTTATGATTTACCTTTAAATTAGGCCTTAGAGGGTCAAAGACAGGGTGCGTGGTATTCAAAAAGTGGGACATGGGTACCTAAGTTTTGCATGTCCCGGCAGTGAAAAAAACACAAATTCATTTTTCCTGCAGCAAGTCTAGCTCTCCTGTAAGCTAACACTGGGTTAGCTTTTTATATTTTACAAAAGACCGTCAGATGAGAGGAGGGTGCTCCATTTCTGAGCAAGGTGGCCTATATGTGTATCCAGCCCTTCCTGTGCTTCAAATGGTAACTTTAGAAGATACTTGCCCTGTCACTTTCCCTGTCACTGACAAATACAGGACACATCTGGCCCTGCACGCCCTTTGTTTCCCTTGATAGATAGGAGCCAAACACAGGAAAGGGGAAGAAGTTACCTGACCACTTTTGGGGCAAACACATAGCCCACACAGAGGATGGTACTGGGTAAAAATGTGGCACTCTCAGAATCTCTCATCAGAACAATCCCAGACCTGTGGAGATGCAGAATAAGGACTGACTTGCTGTCTGAAGCCTGAAGGAAGACTGTATCTGCTTCTCTTGAATCCAGGTCCCCAGAAGTGGCTCCAATTGGATTACCTACTGTTAAAGCAACAAGGATATAACAGGCTTTCAGAGGCCTTTCCTGCTTTACAGCTGGCCAGACCCAGCTGGACCTGACCTGCTTCTCTGTGTTGGTCTCTGTGGGAGTAAGTCCTGACCACAAATGTTGTCCTCAAGATCCTAAATCATTAACTGGTGTCAGAGTGCACTTCTCTTATTCTAACTGAAGACTTCACCAAACTACATGCCTAGCAACACCCGCTTGATGGCCTCCCAACTTTGATGGGGAGTGGCACCCAATCAACTGCCATACCGATACTGAGGGGCACCCAATAGACTTGACTAAAGGGCTTCTTTGTGTTCTGGTGTAATCTCTTGCCAATAATAGTTTTGATGAACTTGTTCTAGTTCAAATCTCATACTTCTCACGGGAGAGCTTGTTACAGGAAACACATTTTTTCTTAACTCAGAAACGTTGCTCTAATGGTCCAACACTCTCTTCTATTTAAAAATGCCCATTTTCATAAAGCTGTGGGTCACCAAAGATGGTGTGGACCACTTTTCTTTAAGTAAGTTCCTTGTCTTTGAAAGTACGATTGGTGAACTCACCCTGAGTCAAATGTAAGGGTCCAATTCTCACCTGCAGTTTTCTCAATCAGTATGCAGAATCGTATCAGTAAATCCAGCGGTCTTTTAAAAACTTCAAAGACAACAGCAGACACGTGTTTCGCCTCCTAAGCGGTTTGTGTACCTGGGGCTTTCTCACAGCTATTAATATGTCTGGAAAATGTGTCTGTTTCAGATTAGCACAGATTATGTAGGTAACTGTCAAAAGTATATCTGAGCTAAGATGTCAGCATGGTCCCTTGATAGAAAATGTTGGAAAACTGCCAAGCCTAGAGAGGGGCTCAGCCCAGCCTCCTTCAGGCTCTGATGAGCAGGGATGGGCCTGCCCTTGGCGAGGTGCATCAGGCCAAATGTGGGCCCATCCGTGCTCATCAGAGCCTGATGTGGCGGTGACGGTGAACAAAAACTGCCAGTGGCGGTGGACTGCACACCGTCGAATGAAGATGCCAAAAAGACATACCACCAAAAAATTGACAACCTCCACTCACCACCAGGGACAACGACTGTGAAAAGGCAGGACAGAGCACCCCACCCCCGCCATTCCTACAATCACCCTGCCCCTCAAATAATGATGCACAAATCAGTGCGGCGGACAGTGGATGCTGAACGACCGTTGGCGATAATGACTGCCACAGACAGAAATGGGAAGCGCCAACAACAGAAGCACACAGTGGCAAATTTGAAAAACACACACCTGACACACATCCATGCCACCATAAAACACACACATACACAACCCACAATCCTTTGCAATGCCAACAGCACCGCAGAAATCAACACCACAGCACGCATACACCCAAACAACAACCACACAAGTCACACACACAACACACCACCCACAACACACACCATGGCACACCCAAAGCACCCCCACACCACCGACAGGGAGCTGAGGGCCATGGTGTGTGAAATACTCAGGGTCAAGCCACAGCTATTTGGGGCACCTGTTCAGCAGACACCCTTTGTCAAGAAGAAGGAGCTATATCAGAGGATTGTCAATAAGGTCAACACAGTGGGAATCCATCCACACACAAGGGATGACATCAGGAAGAGATGGAATGACCTGCGTGGGAAGGTGCGTTCCATGGCATCACGACTCAACATTGCGGTACAGAAGACTGGCAGTGGTCCCCCACCTCCTCCCCCGAATACACCGACTGGGAGGAGAGAGCCTTGGCTATCCTGCACCTAGAGGGCCTCACTGGACTCCATAGAGGACTGGACTGGGGTAAGTCAACTATACCTCAAAAGCATGTATCACCCATCCCTCTCACTACCACCATGCCCCCGTCCCCTACCCAGCCCACCACACCCAGACACCCTTACCCATGTTCCCCGCATGCCCACAACCCCCCCACAAATCACTATCCAGACCCCTGTGCACAGTCACTAACCCATGCATGAAATGGAAGGAGCACTACAATACCTAACCCATGCATGAAATGGAGGGAGCACTACAACACCCACAATGCAACACACCCCTCACTAAATGCATCCAAATAAACACCAAGGGACCCTGCATGCTACCACATGGGAATGGAACCACCAATAACCCGTAAGCAGTGCTGCAAAGGACAAGTAAGTGCAGGACACCCACATCTCTATTCTTTCACACACAGGCACCGCCACCCATGCCACCTGGATGGAGACGTCAAAGAGTGCCAGTCCTCTACCTGAAGATGAAGGCCCCACTCAGGAGAGTGCAGAGGGATGTCTGGACACAGAGGAAATCCCTGGCCCATCCCATAGCCCTGGACAGTCACCCTCCAGAAGAACCACTCAGGACACCACTGACACCCCTACCACTCAGCCATCACCATCAGCTCTGGTCCAACGCCCCAACACCAGTGTCTCCAGGCCACGGACTAGCTGCCACAAGTACAGAGGCCAGAGTCTCCACCCACCAACAGGCAGGACAATGAAGGGCCCAGTGCAAGTGAGACTGCAAAACCTGTGCAGGGGACACAGGCACAGGGGGCTAGGGCCAGTGGGAAGATATGAGTGGCCCAGGGGGGTGACCCAAGGAGGGATGCTGTTGCCCAGGAGGTCATTGCTGAGGTCCTGGGAGCATACCACCATTCCCAGGAAAGGATGGGGCAGATCCGGGCCACGCTGGAGGAGAATAGGAGGCTGCAGGTAGCACACCATAAGGAGGCCATGGAGCAATGGAAAAAGCTCAATGCTACCATGGCCACCATTGCAGAGATGCTGCAGCACCAGAATAACATCCAGCCTGAGTCCTCCACCCACCTGCAGGCCCCTACCACTAGCCAGGACAATGCCCTGCCATCCACATCTGCAGCTGCTAGTGGACTGGTGGCACTGCCAGGGGACACACAGGACACCAGCACCCCTTCCCCTGCAGCCCAGCTTCCCCCCCTCAAACGTGGCCTCAGACCCAGACATCCCTGCAAAACATCAGCCAAGACCAAGAACACTGCCAGGAAGTGACTTTGCCCTGAACTGTCTCCCTTGTGTGCCACTGAGCTACCTTGTCGACATGCCACTGCCATTTCATCATCTTCCAATGGGCCCATGGACAATGCTCTTGTGCTACCAACAGCTGTGGAAGTGTACCTGAGTATATTGTTCACCATGTGCCCACTCCCTTCCACTGTCCCATCACTAATGGATGTTTTGACTTTTAATAAATACACTTGTGTACTCAAACTATCTGTCCTCCATCAATATGAGCAATCAAATGTAAATGTGGATATATTAGCAGTTTCTATCATGATGAAGTTTTTATTGCATAAGGGGTCTAACAGACTGCAGTATCTGAAGTATGTTACACAGTACATTACGATGCTGTAACACACATCTCCTTCTTCATTCACAAAGGTTACACATCACTGTTAAGGGACACCACAGCACTTTGCACATAAGTCACCCTGTAACAATGCAGTAAACCCATTGACATCATATAATAGCACCTGAGAGTCACTGGAAGTATAGCCAGACTACCTGGGTCCTGGAGTTGATGTCTTCCCCATCACTCTCATCCATCCTCTGAGGTGGCAGGGGTGGTTGGATAGCATCTTCCCCATCCAGTAGTGGGATAGCTTTCCTCTAAGCCAAGTTGTGCAGCATGCAGCAGGCCATCACAATCTGACACACCTTGTCAGGGACATAGCACAGGGATCCTCCAGAGAGATGAAGGCAACAAAATATTGTCTTCAGGAGTCCTATGGTCCTTTCTATCACCCTCCTAGTGCGACTATGTGCCTCATTATAATAGATCTCTGCATTTGTCCTGGGATTCCTCACAGGTGTCAGGAGCCATTGCATTTTTGGGTAGCCAGAATCCCTTGGAAAAGTGGGTGAAAGAGGTTTGAAACACACACTATCTACTTGCATACAGTCTTCCTGTCAGCTATGTAACTGATCTAGTGTCATACAAACTCACCTATGAGCCGAGCTCTCTCCCCCTGTAGTTGTCCCATCATACTTGTCACACTGCTGTTTCTCAGGACGAAGGAGTCATGGACTGATCCTGGGAACTTTGCATTGACATGAGTAATGGACTGATCAGCAATACACACCAATTGGACATTCATGGAGTGAAAGCGTTTATGATTTCTGAACACCTGTTCATTTACTCTTGAGGGTTTGGGGGCTATGTGGGTACCATCAGTGGCACCTATCACATGGGGAATATTAGCAAAAGCATAGAATCCAAATTGGATGGAGGTAAGATCAAACTTTTGGGGATACTGGACATAACATTGCAGGTGTCGCACGAAGGAATTGAGAAAATTAGACAGGATGTGGCTGAAATACACTGGCTGTCATGCCCACTGTCACTTGGAATGAGCCTGTGGCCAGAAAATGTAGCACAGATACTACCTGCACAGTTGTAGGGATGGCATGGGGATTCCTATTAGCTGGCATCAGAACAGGCTTCATTTGTGCACAGAGTTCCAGAATTGTGGCTCGATTCAGGGGGTAAGTGATGATGATGTGACATTCCTCCATGAAGGCCAGATCAACCAGGGGTCTGTAAACAGATGGGACCCTCCCTCACCATGTGGGTCTGTATCTAAGGAGTGGAAGAGAGACACATTGAGTTGCGACAAACACTTCAATGACAATATTCCACCATTCATCTTGTACATGCAACATTATTGGCCCTCACACAGACACAGAGAACTTGATAATCCTATCAGGCTAATGTCTGGGGAGGTGTGTATATTTCTGTGCATCACAGTGTAGCCACACCTCCCACTATGATTCCATGAGGAGGATCACTGATCATACCCGTACTCAACGAAGGGGAGAAGGAATGGAGCCATGGATTAGGACTCCGGACGGACTTTGAAGGTGTGGTGGATGCAAAATATCAGCCCCCTGCCCTACAGGTAGTGTAGTGTAGGAAGTGACTTCATTCCGCTGACTTTAGTCATCATGGCGGTAGGCGGTGTTCATCGCTGTGCACCTCTTCATTGGAGAACATTGGCTTCTATGGGGAAGCAGGGCCAATCACGATCACCGCCGACAGTGACGGTGAACACTGCCATGGTAAATACCGCCATTTTCCAATGCCCTTGCCACTTTACTCTTGCAGCTTGGGAGGGACGGGACTCCACTTCGTGAGCTGCTGTGTCCTGACTCTGGACCTTAGGATGTCACGTGTGACAGGGCAACACACCCCAGCCTTCATCACGGAGGAGCTGAAGAAGCTGGTGGATGGGGTTCTACCCCTGTATTCGTAGCTGTATGGGCGACCAGAGGCTCAGGTAAGTTAGCTATTTGACCTCCATGAACGTATGAGAATATGGCGGATGCCTGTAGGCGTTTTTGTTGGTTGGGTGGATGCTTACCCATGATGTGACTGGCAGTTGTCTTGGCTAATGCCAAATTGTGTGTCTCCATGGTCCATGTTAGGTCGAACTGGCATGGCATTTTTGCCTGGGGCACCCACACTGACGTCTGTTTCTTTACTCTGTGTGTCCCATCAGAAGAAGGGATTGTGGCAATCCATCGCCAAGGAAGTGCAGACCGTGGGGGTCTGCAGCCGGCAGAGTACCCACTGCAGGAAGCGGTGGGAGGACATGCCGTGCTGGGCCCGGAACACCGGAGAGGCCCAGCTGGGATTGGGCTCCCAACGTAGGAGAGGTGCCCGCTGGACCCTGGCTCCCCTAATGGCCTGCATACTGGCGGTGGTCTATCCCGATTTGGATGGGCGCTTGAAGTCAGCACAAGGGTGGTGCGTACCAACACTATTGTGATGCTACTATGCTGAGTGTAGTTAGGTGCCATAGAGTGCATGCAGTGTAGTGCCAGGCTCATAGACAGGTGTGTCCCTGCAGTCCTGTCCCCCTCTACCTATGTTGGATAGTGTCCTTAGATATATATGTCTGGGAATGTAGGCCTGTGAGGGGTCTAGTTTAGATGTAGCCTCATGAATTAGCAGATTTGTTGTCTTGATATCATCTCTCATTGTATCCCATTGCAAAGTGTATCAGAGTGGAGGGCCAGGATGGTCATGAAGTGTATTGTGGGATCATGCCTACCAGTCAGGGGCACATTCATGTTTAATATTGTGTCTGCTGGGGATTACTGCCTGAGATGGGTGGGGGTGTATGTATGCCAACGGGTATGTTTGATCTTGATTTGACATACTTATTTCCTGTTTTGTTCCCCCGTGCTCTTGTGTCCTTGTGTGCTTTAGCATCATCTGGCGAGGGAGCTGAGGCACCGGCGAGTGGGGATGCTGCAGCCCCTGGTTCCCAAGAGGCCGAGTCCACCGACACCAAGGGGACCTGTGGGTTGGAGGGCGAGGGGAGTACCACGGGGAGGCAACTACCACTGGAGGTAGTGACTCCAACACATTCTCTGATGGCAGCTCCCTGGTGGTGGAGTACCCTACTGGGCCCACCCATTCTCTAACATCTTCCGCCACCCTCCATACCATCACCGACTTCCCAGTTACTCCCTACTGAGTAGCCCGTGGTCGCTCACCCAGGAGGGGGGCATCTCCTTTGCCCAAGGCACCTCATCCCCTGCCCTCTATAGCGCTGCTGCCCTCACTGAGGAGGCTATTGACTTGCTGAGAAGCATCCCTGTAGGTCAGACAACCAATGTGAATGCCATCCAGGGGCTGGCATCAGAGAGGCAGCAATGCGTTCCTAGAAGGCATTCACTGTGTCATGTCTGGCCTTCAGAGATCTTTTCAGGCTCTGGCCTCCTCTTTGATGGCAGCCAGTGTCCCTGGTCTTTCTGTCCCCCCCTTTCAACACCCATACCCCTTCCAGCACTCCACTCCCTCCTCCCATCCCAAGCACACATCCAGACAGCCATGCACCCAAATCAACACCCAAGAGGCAGGCAGACAAACACAAGCACCACACGCCCCACCACATGCAGGCACACACCAAACATTCCAAGGCAGACACAGCAACATCCACCTCCCCTACTGTGTCCATCCCTCTCCTCCCAGGACACAGAAACGCTGCCAGACATCTACTCCACAAACATCCATTAAACATGGGCATACTCTACAGGCAACTGCATCAAAGCACAGCAGACCTATACCTCGGTCCAACACTACCTCAACCTCCACTCCCAAACCTGTCTCCAAGACCCCTCCAGCTGCTCCTCGAAAGCTTTTCGTCTCCCATGTTAACCTGTTTTAACCCACTGGCCCACCACATCTTGTCCCTAAATGTTCCCTTGGCCTCCAGAAACCCACTCATCCAAGTCCTCCCCAGTCTGCCCTACCTATTCCTGTGCCCCTTCACAAGAGAAGAAAAAGGCACATGTTGCCCCTGGTCCCTCTGCCACCCCCTGGTCCAGGCCCACTCCTCCTCCTCCCAAGGGCAAGCCCAACTCCTCTCCAGAGCCTATGCCCCAACCTGAGTCCAAACCTGAGTCCCCACCCCGCCACCCTCTGCCCCTGAACCCTGAGGTGCCTGGCTGCCCCATTGATGCCCCTTCTCATTGGAGTGTTCCTTCCCAGCATGGGAGTCAAGTTTGGGCTATATTTGCCCTTGCAGGACATGTCAATGGACTAGCCAATTGCCTTTTTTGGACAGGTATGGATCACTTTAGTAATAAATTGTGTTTCCCAGCAGACGTGTTGTTGCTATGTTGTGCCGTTGTGCGGCGTTTCACTGTGGGGGTGTGGTGTGCACAGATATGTGCATTGGTGCAGGTATTTGTTGGCTTGTGTCTAGTAAGTACATTTTGTTAGGGTCTGTATGGCTTGGGGTGGTGGGAGGGGTCGGGTGTGCATTGCGGTGTGAGTTGGTGTGTAATTGTGCCCTTTTCTCCTATGTGTGCTAGGCTGCGGTACTTGCCGCCATCGTCTTTGTCGGTGGTCACGGTCCTAGAGGAATGTGGCAAAGAGAAGCACTGGCATTATTTCCAACTCTTGCGCCAAGTCGGTGTGTTCTTTGTGCCTCCAGTGAGTGTTTTCCCTTAAATGTCTTGTTTCTGCCAGGCTTTGAATGGATTTGGTTCCTGCCCCGGAACTGATGGCGGCGTGGTGTTCAGAATATGGTGGTCGGGTTGGGCCTTTCCGGCAGCTTGAAGATGGCCTCCACCGTCGTCGGCGGGGCTTCCAAGATGGTGGTGGGTGGATGGGCTGCTGCCTGTTTCTCCTATACTTTATTATCTGGTGGTCTGCACCACCGGCCTGTTAGCAGTAGTTACTGTCACCGCCGGCGGTGCAGTGATTACCGCCAAGTTCATAATGACTGCTATAATTTCAAAAATGTTATTAAGGGAGAATTAGTATTTTTGAATTTGGAAGCAGGGAAATGTGCTACTTGTGGATATGAGAAATGCATCAAATTGGCTGAGAAATAATTCGATGTAAATTTGTAGAAAAAAATACATTGGTGAAACATACAGAATGAAATTGACAGAATGTGAATTACAAAAAGAAAACATTATACCATTGAGAACAAATCTCAGAGAATTGAATTGCTGTATCTGAGACTGAAATAATGTGAAAAAGTATAAACCTAGACTTGCGAAGGTTAGTCTAAAAGAGGTGTCAGTGTAAGTGATTCATAATGCAAAGTGACAGTTGAAAGTGAGTTCCCTTAGCAAGAGGCACCTTGAGGAGCTTTTGTGCATGATCCTTGGAATCCTCACAGCCTCTGAATCTTTACGAAGATTTTTTTTTAAGGCTTAAAGAGGAACCAGAAAAGTGTCAAACTAATGTGTGTGGCATACTATTTTCAATTGTTATGCCTGATGTTTCATGGATTGAGTGCAAAACAGTGGTACAATCGGCAAGATAAAGAAAGGGTCCTAGTTTTAAGCCTTCACCGATTGCATTATACTTAGATTATTGAGCATTTGAAAGGAAAGGTTCCACAGAAATAGGTTAATTTTTTGGGAGGGATGCAATAAACTGATGAGTCAGTTCATGCATATTGTCCAAGACTGATGCAGATTTATCGGCAGCATAGTGGAGTTTATGGCTCAATGAAGAAAGGTGAGCTGGAATTTGTTTCTGCTTATGTGTTGGGTTCGCATCTTCAGTAGAACGTGTTGTGTTGGCAAGGTAAATCATTAGGCGAGATTCTTGCCTACGTGAAGTATTGCTGTAATTATTGTGATGTGAAAAAGAAAATCACAATGTAAATTTGAAAGTGGCACAGACTAAGGGCCACATGTAGCAAACTCTGAGATTGCGACTCGGAAATTGCGAGTCTGTCCGACTCGCAATTTGCGAGTCGCAATCTCGGATGCAGAACGGTGTCTCAGACACCGTCTGCGACTCGTTATGGGGTCGCAAAGACCCACCTCATCAATATTCATGAGGTGGGTCGCATTTTGCGACCCCATAGCGAGTCCCTGCACTCACAGGGATGGTGGCCTGCTGAAGTCAGCAGACCTCCATGTCTGTGACTGCTTTTTAAATAAAGCAGTTCTTTTTTTCATTTTGCAGCCTGTTTTCCTTAAAGGAAAACGAGTTGCAAAATGAAAAAAATACCGAAACCATTTGGTTTCGTTTTTTCAGTGTAGGCAGTGGTCCATTCACTGCCTGCTCTGAAAAAACATTCAGGGCAACATTCACAAAAGGGAAGGGGTCCCATGGGGACCCCTTCCCTTTTGCGAATGAGTTACCACCAGTGTGACACTGGTGGTAACTGCGAGTTGCTTTGCGACCGCATTCGCGGTCACGAAGCAATTCTGAATTGCGATACGAGTCGCAAATAGGAAGGGAACACCCCTTCCTATTTGCGAGTCGCATTCACAAATTGCCGAGTCGGTACCGACGCGCAATTTGTGAATGTGCATCGCGTTCGGCCGTTTGCATGGCGCAAACTGCGATTTTCGCAGTTTGCACCATGCAAACGGCTTCCTACATCTGTCCCTAAGTGCTTTCAGAAATTTGACCATCTGTGCCCATCTGATTAATGTGCTTTTTAAGGTGGTGTGCAAGGTAGAAATGGGGTTTTTCGAAGGTAAAGATACAGGTTCCCTTGTTACTACTGTTAATAATGCTAAGATATATCAAATTAAATAAGGAGCATGTTACTTCTGCGGGCAGGATGTGCATTTATAATAGAGATCGTGAATTCAATCTGAATAGATTTCAACGCAGCAGAATGGGAACTGGACCTCTATTCCAAAGACATAGAATGGGATGATGCAGTAAATAGTCCAAGCTCTATTGGCATCAGTGCAGAATATGAGATACACAATGCAGTTCAATGGGAATATACCTTCAGCTCCAGTCCGACAGCCACCTATATAGAATAACACATCTAAATTTCAGCCAAATTTAAAATTTCAGCAAAATCATTAAAAAATGAATGACAAATTTTCACAAGTGCTAGCTACACTCCCTTCCAGAGCGAGTCAGCCACAATAACGAGTGGGGAGGAGGACCGCCTTTGTACCTAGAGGTAGAAAAGGATGGATCACATTTGGAAGATCAGGTTAATGGCGATCCAATATAATTTTTGAGTGATACAGGGCCTACCCGATCCAAGGTTAGATTAGTGGAAGTTCCAGACCTACCCCTCTCTGGAAAAGAAGTCCAATTTGTAGACTTTTCAAATGAAGAAATGGCTAGTAAGTTGGCAGAAAATGCCCCTGAAAATACTGACAAACAATTATGAGTTTATAAATAGTGAGACAAGTCTTGAAAGTTTACAGGAAAATAAATTGAACTGATTAAAGGTGTAGAATCACCTTATGTGACACTGTTATTGTGTTGTTATTTGATGCAAAACACAATAAACTGTAGAACCAGCACAAATTGTAGTGCAATTTCTTTAGAAAATACTAGTTTAAACCACATTTTTTAAACACTCCAGAAAACATTTGTCAGAGTTGTATACCAGGTCAAAAGATTGACATAGTGATAAGACAAACTGACAATGTGAAACGTTGGAAAATCAGAAAGTCCAGCCAATTGACTTAAAAATTGGATCTCGAGGGCTACAAGACTAGATAGAAAAATACCTATGTTAAATACTCTAATTTCAACATTGACAAGCGATGATTGATATATGGTGTGGCAGAGTCTACATATTCACTAACGTTGTGGTCAGTTCATGCAATGGGGGTGACCAGTCCATTAAAAAAAAATAATAATAATTTTAACAAAAAAAAAACTGTGCGGCTGATGCGCTGGGCATATTCTCCCAGCTTGTTTTTGACATTGTTCCTTTTATTCCTGCGAGATTGCCAAGGACTGCATGGGGAACATTAGCAAGAAACCCTGTGTTGAAAGCCCCATCCTTAAAAGGGCTTCATGGTAGTCATTTCATACATCTGAAGGATGATGAGCAGAGATTCCCCTAAGGAACCCAGCTTGTGGCCATGGGGTCAAATACAGAGCGATGGAGCAGATACATTCATTTACTGAGGCATGAGACCTAACATGGGGCCAGGGGGATGTAACACGAGCTTCACGATTTAAAACCCCCGTGTGCACTAGTTCTCCAATGTGATTGACGTTGTTCCCGCCCAGCTGATCTGCTGTTTCAGCGACTTTATCCAAAGTAGTTTTATGTCTCAAGTTTTTCTGTATAAAATAAATAAATACGCTTTAAATTGTTAACCGTATACTCCCTGCATTAAGGGCGTCAGTTGTGTCATAGAATGATACCAATCTAGAGTTAGGAGCTGCTCACGAGTCTCTCCCAGCTCTATAGAGTGGAGATGCAATTGCTCAGCTAATACACTCTTTACTTTATCAAGGGTGTCTTTGATGCCTTCTGCGGGTGGACTTCCAGCTACTGCACATGAGAATGTTTTCCAGTAATTATCTGCTCTGATGGTTTCAACGTTGTTTCAATATCTAACCTGAATTTATTCACTGCCATTTACATATAAATAAGACCAAACTGCTTCGTCGCAAAAGTTGCTCAAGGTAAGCGTGCTTTCAGCCAAGAAGGTTATATCGAGGTGTCCTGCATGTGTAATGCGTGTCCACCTCATTAACTCTTGTGTTGTTTTCAGCTTTACCGATTTTTTCTTACTTAAAAATCATTTTGACGAGCTGAAGTATGTTGTAATCAAGCACACTGACGTTAGAACTGTACACTTAAAATGTTTTCAGTTTCTGCCATGTTGATTCAACAAGGACTGGATGCAGTACATTTTTCATATCGAGGCGTATTTCCGTGATGTTTTCAGTGATGCTCAATGCATATTGTTGAAATGTGTGCACTTGCTGCAGGATTGGTAGGTGTCGATGACAACGGCATCAAGCAGGTTTCATTGATTGGGAACCCTGTCGTATGGAAATTACGCTGAAATTATTGCTTCCATCACATAATTCTACAGAGTATTCCTAGCATATTTTTTACGGTTTGTGTTTTCATTTTTTAACATGACAATCCTTTACTAGATGGTAAATACTAATGACTGAACTGACGTAGAACTCATTTCTATATATCTGTCATGGGTGTAGAAAAGCAAAGCCCAGGCCATGTGATCTGGACAAGGTGGCATCAGTTGTGAGAACAAGAAGGGTGCGTTAAGTCTTTTTCACCTTTATAAGAATTGATTGTTGTTGTATTCTATTCAAAGGAATCTTAGTGGGCTGCTTAGCAACTGGGAGGAAACTGGAATGTTATGATTAGATTGTAAGGCAGGGAGTTGTTGATAAGACCTGCCAGGGTTGGATGTGTATTTCTTATCTGAAGAATAAAGAAGAAAAAGAAGCATCTGTGGTGCAGCGATTTCTTTACAGTGGCGACGAAGGATGGGATCATAAGGAATAAGACGTGGACCAACCCTGGCAGCGGTGTACTGTGACTGGTGGTGTGAGAAAGCGGTGATCTTAATGACCATAAATTGAATGGCGGATTTTGTGATGGATTCCGAAGTCGGTTTGTCAAGTTGACCGAGTTGTGGAGGTAGCGCGTTTTTTTTTTCTTTCTTAAAGAAAAAAAAAAAAGAAGAAAAAAGTTTGTGCTGTTGGGTTGGCATTTTGAATGAGGCACTTACCTGAAGAGTCTCGCGGATGCTGCCCAGAGAGTCCTCGTGCTGCATCCACACTGTGGATGATATCCGGTTTCAGTTGGATGTGACGTCAGCGGTGTTTGCGGCAAAACAAGGGAAACCTCTTGTAGAAAGAGGTCGAAGCAACAGTAAAAACATAACAACTGTAACATATTGCCTTCGACTTTTAACTTTGCAGCGCTTTCAACTTTCAACTCTGCAGTGCTGTATTTTAGTTTACTCAACGGTGACAACGGAAACAATCAGCCTGAGGACGGTGACAACGGTGACTACTTTATTTATGTTAATTTTTTTTTTTCTCTTCTCTCGTCATATTTCATTAGTTTTTTAGATTATTTATGGGATTATTTATGCTCATAATAGTTAAATAACTTACGTAGCAGACATGCAGTCGATTGCACCACCACCTATATTTTTGAGCATGCCTGGCGAACCAACCATGTCATGGGAAGATTGGAGGGAAGCGTTTGAAACATATTTAGAGGCTTTGGGAGGTGCCATTTTTACGGACAAAAGGAAGTTGGCTTTGTTAAAACACAATTTGGGTGTGGAAGGTAGAAGGATTTTGAAAACGTTGCCATTTGCAAATTTTGTAACGAATAACGATGGAAGGTCTGAGGATGAGAAGAATGACAGTGAGGACGATGTGTATATGATGGCGTTGGGGGTGTTGGAGGAGCATTTTAGCAAGAAAGTAAGCATTGTTGTAGAACGCCACAAATTTTTTTCTAGGACCCAAGCGTCTCATGAATCGGTCGATCAATTTGTGTGTGCGTTACGTACGCTGGCTAAATCGTGTAGATTTAAAGACTTGCATGAAGAAATTATTAGAGATCAATTAATAAATCGTACATGTTGTTTGAAAATTCAGGAAAAGTTGTTAAATTTAAAAGATCCATCTTTGGAGGAGGCCATAGCAGTGGCTAAACGTGTTGAAAACACATCTAGGTATGTTAAGGAGTTAAGTAGAAATGATACCGAGGCTGCACTAGTACAAGCTGTAAATTCTGTGAAAATCAGCAAAAATACGACTGTAATGGATGAAAGAAAGAAATGTTTTAAATGTGGAAGCATAAAACATCTGGCATCCTCGATGAATTGTCCTGCAAGAGAGGCTAAGTGTTTCAAGTGCGACAGAAGGGGAAATTTTTCGAAAATGTGTAATCAGAAAAAAAGTACTTACAACAGAAGAAATGTAAATTGTTTACAAGATGGTAATCAAGGACAACAATCGTATTCTAACGGTCAGATGTTGTGTTCCGGTGAGGAAGTGGATAACCATTTTGAAATTTTAATGCTTAATGTTTTATCCATGGAGACTGCTTACAAACCTCCTAAGTGTGTGATAAGCATAAATGGTGTGGTGATAAACGTGTGGGCTGACTCATGTTCACCTTATACCATAATTGACAAAGCAACGTGGAAAGCAGTGGAGGGTGGCGAATTGGCTAAAGCGGAAGTGGATTTGGTGGGTTATGGAGGCAACAAAATTTCTGTGTTGGGATATTTTCAAGGGGAGGTGTTATTTAATCAAAGACAGGCAATATGTGATGTGTATGTGGTTGAAAATGGTCGATGTTTGTTAGGATGGAATGAACAAAGAACGCTGAAGATTGTGTTAGATCCAAATAGTGAAAGACAGGTTTTGTCAGTAGGGGAAGAGAGTTCAGAAAAATGGAGTAAGAAGTTTCCAAATCTTTTCAATAGAGAGTTAGGTTGTTTGCAGAAGTTCCAACTTCGCATTGTGCTGAAAAGTGGGGCTGTTCCCAGTGTACATAAGGTCAGGAGTGTGCCGGTTGTTCTGAGAGATGCATTAAAAATTGAATTATCTAGATTATTGAGTTTGGGTGTGATTGAGAGAATTGAAGCGTCGGAATGGTTGAGTCCAGTGGTTTTGGCCCGCAAACCTAATGGCAAGATTAGAATGTGTGTAGATTTGAGGGACCTTAACAGTAATATATGGGTAGACAGACATCCTATTCCTAATATTAATGAACTATTGAGTGGTATTCAAGGGGGAAAGGTGTACTCAACCCTAGATTTATCCAGTGCATACCACCAAATAATGTTGCACCCAGAGTCCAGGCATCTCACGTCGTTTATAACGCCTGAGGGAGCTTTCAGATTTGTGCGCATGCCGTTTGGGCTTGCGTCTGCCTCAGCTGTTTTCCAAAGGGTTATGCAAAATCTACTGGGTGGTGTAAAGGGTGTGAGGTTTTTTCAGGATGATGTGCTAGTATGGGCAAAGGATTTACAAGAGCATGATACCATTCTGGAGAAAGTATGCCATATTCTTGAGAATGCAGGTTTGACTGTTGAGGCTAGCAAATGTAAATTTGCATGTCACAGTGTTGAGTATTTGGGCCATACTATTTCATGGAAGGGTATAACGCCCAAGGTTAATCTTATGGAAGCAATTGAGCGGGCACCTAGTCCAGTTAACAAAGATCAACTGAGATCATTTCTTGGAGTAGCGGAATATTATGCTAAGTTTGTGAGGAATTTCGCTGACATAGCATATCCTTTAAGAGTGTTAATGAAAAAAAATCAAAAATATATCTGGTCGGATGAGTGCCAACAAGCGTTTGATAAATTGAAGAAAAACATTATAGAAGCAGTTGAATTAAACCCTTTTGTGGCTCATTATCACACTATAATAACAACGGATGCAAGCATGTACGGGTTGGGTGCGGTACTAATGCAAGTGCATAATGGAAAGGAACGTGTGGTAGCGTTCGCTTCACGTACATTGAAGGGAGCGGAAACAACATACTCTGCTGTAGAAAAAGGAGCTCTTGCTTGTTGGTGGGGCATCACATACTTTAAAAACTATGTGTGGGGTAGAAGTTTTGAATTACGTACAGACCACAAACCGCTTGTGGACATTTTCACTACTGCAGGTGCTAGTCGTGCTTCTTCTAGGATTGCCAAGTGGTTATATAGGTTACAGGAATACACTTTCACAGTAAAATACTTGCCTGGTATAATGAATGTAAATGCGGACTGTTTGTCGAGGTTGCCATTAGAAAATGTATGTGGAGAAGAAGAGGAAGAATGGGTTGTGGCTGACCTGCAAGACATCAAGACAAAGGCTATCAGTGAGGAAGTTTGGAAGGCGGCGGTTCAGGAGGATACTGAACTTCAGGCAATAATAAGGAATTTGCATAAGTGTTGGTCTGAATTGGGTGATGAAACCAGTATGTTTTCAAATTTCAAAAGTGTGTGGTCTGAGTTGTCATTACAGAGTAATTTACTTAGGAGAGGTGATAGGTTGGTAGTGCCACATAAGTTGAGGCAGACTGTTTTAGAGATTCTACATGAGGGACATGGTGGTATGTCGGGTATGAAGAGGAAAGCCAGGGAAGATTTTTGGTGGCCAGGCATGGACAAAGAGGTTGAAAGATTTGTTAGGAATTGTGTAAGCTGTGCTTGTAGTGACAAAACACACGTGTGTGAGAGGACACCTGTCATTCCTGTACCTTTTCCTGTTAAACCATGGCAAAAGATAGCAATAGATGTGTGTGGCCCGTTTGATTTTGGTGATGGTGGAAAGTTTTATGCCATGGTTATGGTAGATTACTACTCCAAATGGGCAGAAGTTAGTATCGTCAAAGACACTAAAGCTGGAGTGGTGATTGAATTTTGTGAGGAAATTTGGAAAAGGGAAGGTTATCCCGAGGAGGTGGTGACTGACAATGGGACACAATTTACTTCGTTTGAGTTTGAGGACTATTTAACATTGTGTGGAGTAAACCATGTGAGGACAGCTGTGGCACATCCAAGAGAGAATGGGTTAGTAGAAAGGTTTAACAGAGTGTTGTGTGACAATACTCAACTGTCAATTCAGACTGGTTTGTGTTGGAGGACTGAAGTGAAAAACATGCTATGGAATTATCGGACGACTCCACATTCGACGACGCGAGAAACCCCGTTTGTTTTGTTGAAGGGACGGAAACCGTGTACCAAAGCTGTTCCTGGTTGGATGGGGAAAGCTGGTAAAAAACGTGGAAGTGTAAGGAATCTTGCATTTAGAGTGGAGGGGGTGCAAGAGAAGTATGACGAAAGTGTATTGGGAAAACCGAAGGAATGTGTGGTTGCAGTTGGGGACTGGGTGCGAACCAGAGTATGGCATGGTGGCAGGAAGGGTTTGTCAAAGTGGTCAGAACCAAAAATGGTTGGGGGAGTGAAGTGTTATAGTGTGGTTTTAAGCGACGGTAAAAGATGGAATATGGCTGATGTTGTCAGATGCAGTGAAATGGAAGTAGCTGAGTGGAAGAAGCAGGTTGGGTGTGGCCGTGGTGTCGAGGAGTCAAGAGGGGTGAGAAGGTCACAGAGAGTATTCAAGAAACCAGAATGTATGAAAGATTATTATAAAGAGTAGTTGTGTTTACGTGTTTTCTTGTGTTAGTTCGTGTTATTTATTGTTTTTTTCTTGTTGTTTTTAGATAATTTTGTTATTGTAAGAAGGGAGATATGTTGTATTCTATTCAAAGGAATCTTAGTGGGCTGCTTAGCAACTGGGAGGAAACTGGAATGTTATGATTAGATTGTAAGGCAGGGAGTTGTTGATAAGACCTGCCAGGGTTTGATGTGTATTTCTTATCTGAAGAATAAAGAAGAAAAAGAAGCATCTGTGGTGCAGCGATTTCTTTACAATTGTATATATGAATTGTTGCCATATAATGCGTAACACTGGCAATTAGGCAGAGAAAAGAATAGAAGCAGAGAGAGCATGATTGCCCAAATGGCAAAAAGTCAAGTAAAAAATTAAAATATCTGGAGTCTTTTACAACAGTATGTGCATTTGGCGTCCTTTGACAGACCCCAGTATCTTTGAGAACAGTTGAGCAGTCTACAGGGCCATGGCAATTGGTGCTCTAGCCTCTCTGGTCTACAAACTCACTGTACATCTTTCCTGTCGCGTTCCACCCATTTTTTTCCTTTCTGGTTTTGCTAGGCTATGAGCTATACCACAGCTAAAGAAGCTTATATTGCCTATGTTTGCCCCCCTAAAGATGCGTTTGAACAGGACAATTCTATCAAGTGTATGTAACCACCCACATTTATTAAAAAATATTTGGTTTGCTAAGAGCACAGATATGCTTTGGCTGGGCAGCAGTTTGAAGGTGCTGCGGCAAACTTTGTTAAGGACCAATGCCTCGGCCATATGGGAAAAACCTATTTTCATATCTCTTGTAGGACAAGACTGTCACATTTTCAGTACTTTCTCAGAATATGTCACGACCTTGGAAAACTACACCTGAAGAAGATCCCTTAGGAAGAAATAATCCTGCTCATTCTTTTCTCCTGCTGGGATTCCTGACTTCTGTCGGCCCCAAGGTACTGGAACTTCTTTCTAAGGGAGACATAGTTTACCTTGTATTTTATTGCTATAGGGACAAAAAAAAAAAACAGAACAGCAACTGACCACAGAGGAATGGACACTGCTGGAGCTTGGACTGGAGCACAAATAGTTCCTAGAAGCATGCCCTGAGTACCTGGAGGGTGACAAAAACAAACTGTACCAGCCAGAATAAAAGACAGACGTAATTGTTTTTCTGTCTTCTTAGAACAGGGATAAGGGAGGGTGGGGGCTTGCTCGCGGAGGCAGCACCCTAGACTGCCAAGTAACCAGTTTTGTCTCACTCAGGTGGTCATTCTGAGTTTGGCGATCTTTACTGAAGACCACTGTGAAAGCGGCCACCGAAAAACAAGCAGTGATGGCAGTGTGAAGACAAGTCATGCACACAACACCGCCCAAAATACACCCAAAAAACGACACCATTGGCCAAAACGACAGCGTAAAGGAGGCGGCTGCACCACCAGCACTGCCACACTGAGAACATCCCACCCGCTAAATACCGAGTCACAAATCAGCACCGCAGCAATCCAGTGGTAATCCAAACTGCCACGGGAAAAAAGGCACCACCACCAGAACACTGCACCACATTGGACAATACCATTACTCAAAACCTGAAACACATTCACACACCTATCCACAGCACTACAAAACACACCTCACACATATCCAGAACCCTTTGCAAACAGAAACTTTGACAGAGCGAGGCAAGAGCACACTGAAAGGTGGCACTGCACCTAGATATCACAACAATGAACACGCATCACACAACACACCACTGCACACAAACACCACAGAGCTCACGCACATACCATTACCCAAACTCACACCAACAACAGCACACCCAGCATCCCTGCACAACCAACACCCCCACCCACACCCCAACCATCATGGTACCACAAAAAAAAACACTATTCACAGACGAGGAGCTGAGGGTAATGGTTGACAAAATTGTCAGAGTGGAGCTGCAACTTTTTGGAGCACGGGTCCCGCAGACATCCATAGCCCGGAACAACGACTTATGGCAGAGGATAGGCCTCAGGGTGAATGCAGTGGGGAACCATCCACACATAAGGGAGAACATTAGGAAAAGGTGGAATGACCTATGGGGGAAGATATGGGCCATAGGCTCCAGGCACCAAATCGTCATCATGAGGACTGGTGGTGGGCCCGGCTGCCTCCCCAGAATTCTCATTGTTGGAGGGGAAGGTCATGGCAATTCTACATCCAGAAGGGCTGATGGGAATACCTAGTGGACTGGACACTGTTAAGTCAACTGCACTTCTCAGCCAACATGTCTCCATGTACAGCATGTACCCCCACCATCCTTTCACCCCCTCACACCAGCTTAACATGCACAAGCCCACCATGGAACCAATACCCACCCTTACATGCCACAGTCCCCTACTGACATCATTCCTTCACAGGCTCCCCCAGTGCATGGATACCCTACACTGCAGCAAGTACAACAACTACCACAATGCAACACTCCCTATCCTTGCATGACTGCTACATCCACTTCACATCTCTCCAATTGCACATTAAACCATGTCACTCCCCATCACCAATAAGTATAAGGAATGCACATCAGTACATGGCAATGACAGTAGCAAGACACACACTAACTATTGTTCAAAAATAGGCCCATTGCAACATTCCAGTGATGGTAACACAAGCAGTGGACTAGTAACTGTCAATGTTGTTACTGCCCTGCAAAGCCAGTCAATGATGGCGTACAACCACGTGTGTCACTGCTACAATACCATCATCTGACACAATACCTCTTATTCCACAGGCCTCCCAAGTACTGCCACACAGCAGAGGAGGCCAGTGACAGAAAACCCAGGCCTGGAAGCAGGTCCAATAGAGGAGGACTCCCCTGGAAGTCTGTATATAGACGACATACCTGACCTATCAGGCATGAGTGGTCATTCCACCACCACCAGCCTTACCCTGCCCACAACTGAAACCACTTCCCCTGTAGCAGCCAATGCACAGCAGAGCCCACCTTCTCATACCATTGTCCCAAGGTCACATCAAACATCAGTGTGGCCCACAGAAGAGGGGCTGGAGTCAACGGTGTTAACCAAAGACAATAACGGTCCTGGTGTCAGTGGGAGGGGGCACACTACATCAGGGGCACAGGCACAGGGGGCTAGGGCCAGTGGGATGGCAAACTTGGGCCAAGGGACCAGACAGGTAGAGGACACGACTGGCCAGGAGGCTGTCTCCAGAGTCCTGGGAGCCTACCAGCAAACCCAGGACAAGGTGGGCCAGATACTCACCACCATGTGGGACACCCAAAGGCTGCAGCGGGAATACGACCAGGAGGCCATGCAGCAATGCCATGCACTCAATACCACCATGATCTCCATATTAGGGGAGTACAATGAATTGAACAATATCCTTCAGACATCCTCCACCCAACAACAGGCCCCATCCAGTAGTCAGACAACAGCACTGCCATCAACATCAGTCCCTGCTACTGGAATGGAGGCCCAGAAGGAGGACCCACAGGCCACCAGCACCCCTACCCCTGCAGCTGAGGGACCCCCCGTAAAAGAGGTCACCCATCCAGACATTGTGCAGGACCTGAGGCAAAGACCAATCCCCCCACCGGGAAGTGGTCCCTCTTCTGAACTGTCACCCTTGTGTGCCACTGTTACACCCTGTTGGCTGCCCAAAACCAAGTTCACATCATAACGGGCAAATGGATACAGGACCTGTGAGACAAACAACTGTACCATTCACTCTGCTCAGCACCTAGACCATTACCCCACTCCTCTGGACAGTGATGTCATAAACTTAATTAACACAAATTAACACAAGTCATGGTGCATGTCTTTTCATTGTATGTAATGGCAATCCTGTTTCCGAGCCCCAAATATTTACACAGGTCAGCACCACAATAATGTTGAAGTGACAGATGTAGTGGGACACTCCAGCAGGTGTCTAAGTACATCCAAATTGGAATGATATCCAGTGTCAACAATGGCAACAGGCAATACAGTAATCAGCTTGCAGACAGAGATGTGACCTGAAGAGGGAAAATAAAATGGAATCAGGCACAATGTTGTAAGGCATGTGAACCACAGTCATACATCCACAGCATTTGAACACATACACAGGATGACTGGCCCAGCAGCTATGTTACCACTTATGTAAGGGCCTGCATAGGCACTCACACATGTGTAGGACAGGGAAGATGTAACATAGGTAATATCCTCTATTGTTCACCTCCTTGAGTAGTCAGGAACAGGTACTTGCCACACAGCAGACGACAATGCAGCATGACATGCCTATGCAGCAGGACAAGACTGATAAGCTCCCCTTACATTTACCCAAACAGGCAGACTGAGAACTCTAAACCTTTGGTAGAATTATAAGGATGTACCACAATGGCACCAGCATTCCACACATGTCCTTAGCAGCTGTGCATTTCTGCTACCCCTCATGGTAAGTCAGCTACCTTTCAGGGTTGGAAACCAAGCCATATTGGAAGTGTGAATGTCTATAGTTTTTTGTAACAGGAATAGAGAGCGGACTCTGAAAATCGTTCTTGATAAGATTACAAAGTCAGTCCGTGGCATAGCACAAAATCACGGAATAGAGATTTCTTATTTATCCAAATAGACCGCAGTCTAATTCATAACCATCAATTGATTACTCAAAGATAGCGACCATAGTGTATGGTAATTAAAGTGACTGTGTTATTGCATACATATAAACAGAATAGGTAGTAAAAGGGAAACAACATGGTGATGAAA
Organism: Pleurodeles waltl; assembly: GCF_031143425.1. Taxonomy (NCBI): domain Eukaryota; kingdom Metazoa; phylum Chordata; class Amphibia; order Caudata; family Salamandridae; genus Pleurodeles; species Pleurodeles waltl. The sequence continues at coordinate 271,968,492 of NC_090445.1, read as the reverse complement.
TGATGTAGAACCACTGTCCTAATGGAATTCAATTAGTATTTGATGATGTAAATTATTGGCGTCGTGAGTCAATCGAAAGTCAAACCACAAATTTATCAAGGAATTACCCAATTATTGTACAATGAATCAGTTATAGATCCTGAACATTATGGGGTTCATTCTGACCCTGGCGGCCGGTGACCGCCAGGGTCACCGACCACGGGAGCACCGCCAACAGGCTGGCGGTGCTCCCAAGGGCATTCTGACCGTGGCGGTTCAGCCGTGGTCAGAAAGGGTAAACCGGCGGTCTCCCGCCGGTTTACCGCTGCCCGATTGAATCCTCCATGGCGGCAGAGCGCGCTCCGCCGCCATGGGGATTCAGACACCCCCTACCGCCATCCTGTTCATGGCGGGAAACCCGCCATGAACAGGATGGCGGTAGGGGGTGCCGCGGGGTCCCTGGGGGCCCCTGCAGTGCCCATGCCAATGGCATGGGCACTGCAGGGGCCCCCGTAAGAGGGCCCCACAAAGTATTTCAGTGTCTGCTTTGCAGACACTGAAATACGCGACGGGTGCAACTGCACCCGTCGCACCCCTGCAACTACACCGGCTCAATTCTGAGCCGGCGTCCACGTTGCAGGGGCATTTCCGCTGGGCCGGCGGGCGCTCTTTTGGAGAGCGCCCGCCGGCCCAGCGGAAATGTTTGAATGGCCGCCGCGGTCTTTTGACCGCGGTGCGGTCATTTGTCGGCGGGACCTTGGCGGACGGCCTCCGCCGTCCGCCAAGGTCTGAATCAGGCCCTATATGTGACATCTTAGTGACATTCATACATGAGTAGTTATAAGATATCTATACAAGTGAACTATAGTTTCATCTCAATCACTTCAATTAAATAACTTCTACCAATATGGAACTATTGTCCTAGTGAAATTAGATTCAGTATATGATGATGTAAATCATTGGTATCATAAGTCAAAAAAATGAATGACTGCAATGACAGAAAATGAACACCCAATTATTTAACATAAAACAATTATATATATGAAATTTTTTCAACATTTATACATAAAAGTTATGATGTATCTGTAGATTACTACTGATGGAGTTCTCATTGAATAGTGGTTATCTCATGTAATACTCCCTAATCCCCCAGAAAATATTCTAGTTCACGGTCCGTATTGAGACCTGTCTCAACTGCTCTGAGGCGCAATATCCACAATGCCTCCTTCCTACGCAGGGCTAATTCTATGTTACCCCCTCTGGAGTCTGGTGTTATATAGTCAATGCCAAAAAATACAAAAGTTTTGTGAGAACCCTGGGATTCACATGACATAATAAGGGCTACTAATGGATATCTTACATCTTCATGTGATAGTGCCCTTGCATGCTCCCCTATCCTCACTCTGAGTGGACGAATTGTACTACCCACTGTAGGAAAGTACCATCTTGCCTGTCATGTTACCCCCATTTTCACTGTATGTATGTTTGTTTTGCCCTTGTGTCACTGGGCTCCTGCTAGGCAGGACCCCAGTGCTCATAGTGTATGCGCTGTATGTGTTCCCTGTGCGGTACCTAACTGTATCACTGAGGCCCTGCTAACCAGAACCTCAGTGTTTATGCTCTTTCTTCTTTCTAAAATTGTCACTGCAGGCTAGTGACTCATTTTACCAATTCTCATTGGCACACTGGTACACCCATATAATTCCCTGGTATATGGTACTTAGGTACCCAGGGTATTGGGGTTCCAGGAGATCCCCATGGGCTGCAGCATTTCTTTTGCCACCCATAGGGAGCTCAGACAATTCTTTCACAGGACTGCCACTGCAGCCTGAGTGAAATAACATCCACGTTATTTCACAGCCATTTTTCAATGCACATAAGTAACTTATAAGTCACCTATATGTCTAACCCTCACTTGGTGAAGGTTAGGTGCCAAGTTACTTAGTGTGTGGGCACCCTGGCACTAGCCAAGGTGCCCCCACATTGTTCAGGGCAAATTCCCCGAACTTTGTGAGTGTGGGGACACCATTACACGCATGCACTGCACATAGGTCACTACCTATGTGTAGCATCACCATGGTAACTCCGAGCATGGCCATGTAACATGTCTAAGATCATGGAATTGTCATCCCAATACCATTCTGGTATTGTGGGGAGAATTCCATGATCCCCTGGGTCTCTAGCACGGAACCCGGGTACTGCCAAACTGCCTTTCCGGGATTTCCACTGCAGCTGCTGCTGCCAACCCCTCATACAGGATTCTGCCCTCCTGGGGTCTGGGCAGCCCCGGCCCAGGAAGGCAGAACAAAGGATTTCCACTGAGAGAGGGTGTTACACCCTCTCCCTTTGGAAATAGGTATGAAGGGCTGGGGAGGAGTAGCCTCCCCCAGCCTCTGGAAATGCTTTGATGGGCACAGATGGTGCCCATCTCTACATAAGCCAGTCAACACCGGTTCAGGGATCCCACAGCCCTGCTCTGGCGCAAAACTAGACAAAGGAAAGGGGAGTGACCACTCCCCTGACCAGTACCTCCCAGGGGAGGTGCCCAGAGCTCCTCCAGTGTGTCCCAGACCTCTGCCATCTTGGATTCAGAGGTGTTGGGGGCACACTGGACTGCTCTGAGTGGCCAGTGCCAGCAGGTGACGTCAGAGACCCCTTCTGATAGGTTCTTACCTCTATTGGTAGCCAAACCTCCTTTCTTGGTAGCCAAGCCTCCTTTTCTGGCTATTTAGTGTCTCTCCTCTGGGCTATTCCTCAAATAACGAATGCTAGAGCTCACCAGAGTCCCTTTGCACTTCCCTTTTCGACTTCTGCCAAGGATGGACCGCTGACTGCTCCAGGACGCCTGCAAAACTGCAACAAAGTAGCAAGACAACTACCAGCAACATTGTAACGCCTCATCCTGCCAGTTTTCTCGACTGTTTCCTGGTGGTGCATACTCTGAGGGCTGTCTGCCTTCACCCTGCACTGGAAGCCAAGAAGAAATCTCCCATGGGTCGACGGAATCTTTCCCCTGCTAATGCAGGCACCAAAAGACTGCATCACCGGTCCTCTGGGTCCCCTCTCATCCTGACAAGCGTGGTCCCTGGAACACAGGAGCTGGGTCCAAGTGTCTCCCGCAGTGCAGTGGCACTTCTGTCCAAATTTGGTGGAGCTGTCCCCACGCCAGACAGCGAACCTGTGTACTACATGATTTGCAGCTGCTCTGGCTTCTGTGCACTTCTCCAAGGATTCCTTTGTGCACAGCGTAGCCTGGGTCCCCAGCACTCCGTCCTGCAGTGCTCAACCCACTGAGTTGGACTTCAACATCGTGGGACTCTCCTTTTGTGACTCCGAGTTCACAGAAGTTCCAAGTGTCTGCTCTGGTACTTCTGGGGGTGCTGCCTGCTTTTGCGGGGGCTTTCTGAGTTGCTGAGTGCCCCCTCTGTCTCCTCCTCCAAGGGGCGACATCCTGGTCCTTCCTGGTCCCCAGCAGCACCCAAAAACCTCTACCGTGACCCTTGCAGCTAGCAAGGCTTATTTGCAGTATTTCTGCATGGAAGCACTTTTGCAACATCCAGCACACCGTGGGACATCTTCCATCCAAAGGAGAAGTTCCTAGCCCTTTTCGTTGTTGCAGAATCTTTGGCTTCTTCCACCTGGAGGCAGCCCTTTTGCACCTTCATCCGGGGTTTCCTGGGCTCCTGCCCTCCCTGGACACTATCCCGACTCTTGGACATGGTCCCCTTCCTTTTCAGGTCCTCAGGTCCAGGAATCCACCTTCAGTGTTTTGCTGGTGCTTGTGGTTCTTGCAGAATCCCCCTATCACGACTATTGTGTCTTTCTGGGTTAGTAGGGTAACTTTACTCCTACTTTCTAGGGTTTTGGGGTGGGGTATTTTGGACACCCTTACTGTTTTCTTACAGTCCCAGTAACCCTCTACAACTTCCTATAGGTCTGGGGTCCATTCGTGATTCGCATTCCACTTTTGGAGTATATGGTTTGTGTTGCCCCTAGACCTATGTTTGCCTATTGCATCCTATTGTGATTCTACATTGTTTGCACTACTTTTCTTACTGTTACTTACCTGTTTTGGGTTTGTGTAAATATAACTTGTGTATATTACCTACCTCCTAAGTGAGGGTATTCTCTGAGATACTTTTGGCATATTGGCCCTCATTACGACCCTGGCGGTATAGAACCGCCAGGGCCGCGGCACGCGGGAGCACCGCCGACAGGCCGGCGGTGCCCCGCGGGGCATTCTGACCGCGGCGGCTTAGCCGCGGTCAGAGAAGGGAAACCGGCGGTCTCCCGCCGGTTTCCCTCTGCCCCCAAGGAATCCTCCAAGCCGGCGCAGCTTGCTGCGCCGGCTTGGGGATTCCGACTCCCCCTCCCGCCATCCAGTTCCTGGCGGTTCTCCCGCCGGGAACCGGATGGCGGGAGGGGGAGTCGCGGGGCCCCTGGGGGCCCCTGCAGTGCCCATGCCAACGGCATGGGCACTGCAGGGGCCCCCGTAAGAGGGCCCCAAAATGTATTTCACTGTCTGCATAGCAGACAGTGAAATACGCGACGGGTGCAGTAGCACCCGTCGCACCTTCCCACTCCGCCGGCTCGATTACGAGCCGGCTTCATGGTGGGAAGGTCGTTTTCCCCTGGGCTGGCGGGCGGCCTTTCGGAAAACTCTGAATACCCGCCGCGGTCTTCAGACCGCGGTGCGGTATTCACGACGCGCAACTTTGGCGGGCGGCCTCCGCCGCCCGCCAAAGTTGTAATGAGGGCCATTGTCACTAAAATAAAGTACCTTTATTTTTAGTAACTCTGAGTATTGCGTTTTCTCATGATATTGTGCTATGTGATATAAGTGGTATAGTAGGAGCTTTGCATGTCTCCTAGTTCAGCCTAAGCTGTTTTGCCATAGCTAGCTCTAACAGCCTAAGCTACTAGAAACACTTCTATTCTACTAATAAGGGATAACTGGACCTGGCACAAGGTGTAAGTACCACAAGGTACCCACTATAAGCCAGGAAAGCCTCCTACACCCACATAGATGCGATTGCATTTGCAGGAGACAATGTAAACCACAAATGTAGTACTACAGTTGAGATATGATCTGATCTTAAAGTTTGGGTCTGTGTTATTGGTAAATTCTAACCCTGGCAGACCCATTTACATAATCCACAATGCCCACAACTGTAAAAGCCCATTCTATGGGCAGTTAGCCAATCATCCCTTCTAAGTACTGTTGGGAAACTGGGGCTAAGAAGACTCCTAAGGGATCTCCCTCTGTGATATGTAAAATTCAGGTTTGTTAGTGATAATATCCCACAGAGTATCATCCTGTTGTAAAATGTGCCGATGTTTATAGACATGTTTCCGCAACAGTTTTGAAGCTTCAGTGTAATCTGTAACCAATCTCACCTTATCCGAAACCTCGTTTTGTGTTGGGTGCTCCCTTGATTTCAATGTGTCATCCCTATGGACATGTCTTATTCTGCGTTGTGCTTTATCTATAATATGCTTATGGTATCCTCGCCGTTCAAATCTTCCACTCATTTCTGCATTACATGCTTCGAATTCATCATTTTTGCTACAGTTACTTCTTGCTCTGATCATTTCCCCATATGGTATGGAGGTTATTTGATGTCGTAGGTGGGCACTTTCAGCATGTAAAATTGAGTTGCATGCCGTAGACTTTGTGTATAGTCTACTGTGTATCCTGTTGTTCTCTGTGAACAATTGTACACCCAAAAATTCAATAAGGTTAGCACTATATTGATAAGTGAATTTAACATTCATGTCATTTTGGTTGAGGAAATCACAAAATTTGATCAATTGCTCTGTGCTTCCAGTCCAAATCATAATGCAGTCATCAATGTAACGACCCCAGTATAATATATCCGACTGCCACTGGGTGGCATCAGGGCCCCAGACCCACCTCTCCTCAAACAAACCCATAAAAAGGTTCGCGTAAGAAGGGGAAAATCTCGAGCCCATCGTCACCCCCTGCTTTTGTCTGTACCAGTCCTTCTTGAAGAGGAAGAAGTTATTGTTCAGTATTATATCAATCATTTCAAGTAACATCCTAGTGTGTTCCCATAAAGTAGCAGATTTCCTATTAAGGAACAATTCTACCGCTTTTAGTCCCAAATCATGTCTGATGTATGTGTAAGTGAAACCTCATCCAGGGTGACCAATAGCATATTGGTGTCCCATTCAATATCACTCAATATATTTAAGATGTGTGTTGTATCCTTAATGTACGAAGGAAGATTGGTAACCATTGGTTGAAGGAACACATCCACATATTCAGACATTCTTTCTGTGGGTCCTGCAATGCCCGAGATAATGGGTCTACCTGGTGGAAAGGGTAATTCCTTATGTATTTTAGGAAGTGTATATATGCAAGGAAACCTAGGATGATTGACCAAGGACGTAGGAATCATGTACTGATCCTGGGAATTTTGCATGTACCTGTGTTATGTACTCGTCTGCAAGACACACCACTTGTACATTGACCGAATGTGTACTCTTTTGGTTTCTGTAGACCTATTCATTGGTCCTTTGAGGTACAAAGGTGATGTGTGTTCCATCAAAGGCCCCAATTACATGTGGGACATTTGATATATTTGTATTACTGTGGCCAATTCAGTACGTTGTGGGAACCTAATGTACCTGTGCACATGCTTGAGTAGGGCATCCAGCACATCCTGCAACACCTTACTGAACTGGGGCTGTGAGAACCCTGCAGCCAGTTCCACTGTAACCATTCACTGGAAAATGCAGGACTGACAACACCTGGACTGTTGGATGAATGGCATGGAGATTTCTCAGACCCGGCAGGAGGTCTGGCTTCAACTGGGTGACCAGTTCCCTGATGCAGAAACGGTTCAGTCAATAGATCAGGATGATCTGGTGCTCTTCCATGGTGTCAAGCTCTATGAGTGGCCAGTAAACTGGTGCATTTCTCATCACTCCATTGTGGCAGTATCTGGGTGGGGACACAAACAACAATCTGGGAACCTCTCACAATGTTGTGCACCATGTATGACATACGAGAGTCACAAAGTTTTGTTCATGCAAGTTGGCTGACACTCCATTCCTAACCAGACGATGACACATGATCCCTGTGACAATGGACGTATACAGGATATTTAAACATACACCTTCGATGTGTTCCATTTTACAGATCATAAATACTGACAACTGTAGTGACAAGTGTGGTGATGTCACTAGACACTCATTACATATGCGTGACCTAGTGTATTAATTTGTGACGACATGCAGGCAATTACGCAGTGTGAACCCGGGACAGTGATGTTACAGACTAATATGGCATCCGCCTGTCCGGCATGAATTGGACAGCTGGAAGTGACCTCGTTCTGCTGGCAGAAGTCGGCATGGCAGAAGGTGGTCTGAACCGCTGTGCAGCTCCTCATTGGTTAACATTGATGTCTATGGGAGACCCGGAGCAGTGACGATCACAGCCGGCGGTGACAGTCATTACTGCTGCGATCAAAACTGCCATTTTGTATGGACCAGCTCACTTGACTCCTGGCCAAGGCTAGGCAAGACAGACCTCCACTTTGTGTGCTGTTGTGTCCTGTATCTTGGAGCAACGATGGCATGCACTGCAGGGGATAGGGCCCAGCCTTCACTGCAGAAGAACTGGAGAAACTGGTGGAAGGGGTCCTACCTCTGTATGGGCAGTTGTACAGTGCTCCAGGGCAACAGGTCAGTACAACGTCCTCTGTCCCACATGTCGCATGGAGTTTGACGATGTATGTGTGTGCACATGGACATGTCATGACTGATCAAGTGTTTTGCATGCACAAGTGTGGTATATTGGAAGTGTGCATGGTCCGTGTTTGTTGTGTGTTGCCAAAGGTTTCAGCTGTATTGGTATTAATTAAATCATGTCCCCCATTTTCAGAATGTTTCCCATGCAGGTCAGCGCCCACCAGAGAAAGGGTTTAAGGTGAGCCATCGCCAAGGAAGTGCGGACCCTGGGGGTCCATAGCCAGCAGAGCACCTACTGCAGGAAGCGTTGGGAGGACATGAGATTCTGGGCCCAGAAAAACCACAGAGGCCCAGGTGGGGATGGCCTCCCAATGTGGGAGGGGTGCCCGTAGGACCCTGTCCCCTTAATGGCCTGCATACTAGCGGTGGCCTACCCAGAGTTGGATGGGCACTTGAGGGCAGCACAGCAGACACAAGGGGGTAAGTGTTGACTGTTCGGTGTCTTCTGAATGGTTGTCTACTGTGACCCTCACTGGACTTGGGATTTACGTGGTCAGATGAGATTTAGGAATTACACATTCCTGGTTGTCACACCAATCATTTGGGAGTTTGACACGTTAGCTATGTTGAGCCATGCAGGAAAAGAAGTGGTGGTACTGTGACACACATTCACCTGTACATATGGGTCACTCAGGTATGCTATCATGTCACTGGCTGCATCCTCCATCTTTGCGTGTACTGTAGTATTACAAGGTGATCATATTGCACTGTATTTGGGTAATGACAGGCATGTTACGTGAACATTGCAATTGCTTCAATTGCCACATCAATAGACCTCCTTTCCACATATATTCCAAACATTCCTGTCAGTTAGTTTCTGTGCTCAGTTCCTCTGAGCTCAGATTAGTCTCATCCCATAATGGATGACATGTGATTGGATATGTTCGTGGGCTGGATTGTTGGATCAGTCATTTAGCCAGTTGATAGGCATGTAGTGGTCATCATTTAGGTGGATAGGCTGTAGGGTTGAGGTGATCGCTGATGAGTTTGGGTATCGCTTGCATGACTCAATTGTAATTGATTGCAAAATGGTCAGTTGCTTACCCGGCAGGGGCTCAATTATGTATTGTTTGTATGTGAAGTGGATGTGTGTGTTATCACCATTTCCTCCCTTTCTGTTTCTCCCACCCTCCTTCTCTCTCCACCTCTGTCTATGTGTGCATTAGCATCATCTGGCGAAGGAGGTGGGCACTGGCGAGTGGGGATCCAGCAGCCCACGGGACCCAGGAGGCTGGCACCAGCAAAGCTGAGGGGACCAGTTGGACGGACAGAGAGGGGAGCACCACGGGGAAGACTGGCGCAACCACCACCTCTGATACAGATTCCTCCTCCGATGGCAGCTCCCTGGTGGTGGCAGACCCATCAGGGACCACACCAGTACCACCCTTGTCTGCCAGCCCCCTTACAAGCAATGCCCTCCCTGTAGCACCCAACCCAGTTGCCCGCTCAACCAGGAGGGTGGGTATCTCCTTCACCGCAGGCACCTCTGCCCCTGCACCGGTCAGTACTGCTGCCCACAATGAGGAGGCTATTCCAGAGGTCCATCTCTGCGGGGCAGATGACCATCATGAATGCCATCCACGGACTGGCATCCCAGACGCAGCAGCCCAGTGCATTGCTGGAAGGCATTCACTGTCCTTTGTCTGGACTACAGACATTGTTACAGGCTCTGGCCTCCTCGTTGACGGCAGCGAGTGTCCCTTTATCTTCCCTCCTCCCTCCAGCTACCTGTTCCCAGTCCACAACCCCTCTCCCTACGCCCATCTGAAGCACACCTACAGACCAGCAAACACCAGCCAAGGATGGACATGGGCATCACAAATGTTCCCACAGGCATGCACACACACAACACACTTCTGCATACACAACAACAGGCACTTCCCCCTCCACCTCCTTCCTTACAGTCACATCTCCACTCACACCTGCCAGCACTGCATCATCACACACTGGTCCTGCTGGCATTCCTGTCATACCCCCAATCACCACAACAGCAGACTCACAGACACACACCCCACACACCAGCATCCACGTACAGCACACCAACACGTCCGATGAGCACTCCCTCTACCTCCACTCCCAACCCTCAATAATGTGACCGCCCGTGTACCTAAGAAAGTTTTCTTTGCCGCCCTTGACCTCTTCCCTACTCCTCTCCCAACCCGTGGTCCCTGTAAACGTCATGTACCCCGTCCCTCCCAGGCCCTTCCACCTCCCATTCCTCGGGTGCCACCTCTGTTGTTTCCCCTGCTTCTCCACCCAGTAAAAAACCCACCTCTCCCAGTGCTAAAGTCACCCCTCCTAAGCCCAAACCAAAAAATGCCCCTTCCAAATCCAAGCCACCCCACCACCCCCACACCCTTGAGGTGCCTGTCTGTCCTATTGATGCCCCTATGATGTGGAGGCCTATTTGCTGTCAGCAGTCAAGTTCGGGCCATGATGTATGGACAATGTGTCCTGCATTTCTGGACATTGGACTTGCCATTAGGCACATAGGCCCTCATTATGACCCTGGCGGTGTTGCACCGCCAGGGCCAACGGGGGCGGGAGCACCGCCGACAGGCCGGCGGTGCTCCCTTGGGCATTCTGACCGCGGCGCTTTGGCCGCGGTCAGAAATGGAAAACCGGCGGTCTCCCGCCGGTTTTCCGTTGCCCATTTGAATCCCCCATGGCGGCGCAGCTCGCTGCGCCGCCATGGGGGATTCTGACACCCCCTACCGCCATCCTGTTCCTGGCGGTTCGCCTGCCAGGAACAGGATGGCGGTAGGGGGTGTCGCGGGGCGCTGCAGGGGCCCCCGTAAGAGGGCCCCGCTAGTATTTCACTGTCTGCATAGCAGACAGTGAAATACGCGACGGGTGCAGTAGCACCCGTCGCACATTCCCACTCCGCCGGCTCGATTACGAGCCGGCTTCATGGTGGGAAGGTCGTTTTCCCCTGGGCTGGCGGGCGGCCTTTCGGCGGCCGCCCTTCAGCCCAGGGGAAAAGTCAAAATACCCGCCGCGGTCTTGCGACCGCGGTACGGTATTTTGACGGCGGGACTTTGGCGGGCGGCCTCCACCACCCGCCAAGGTTCGAATGAGGGCCATATTGTACAAAGTTTATTTGTATATTTTGTTGCTGTGGTTGGCAAGTTGAGATGCTTGTCCTGGTTTCCTTCTACATGGTGGTGTGACATCTGTGTGCAACGGTGTGTGAGGTCTGCGTGTGGGTTGTGTCTGTACTGTTGCATGTGCTAGGTAAATGGGTTGTACCATGGGCATGTTGTAATGTGTTTGACTGCTTGCTTGTGGGATTGCATGGCTACACTGTGCATCCATGTGTGTGGTGCTGCATGTGTGTATTTTCTTGTTTGTTGCTTGTACGTGATGTGTCACCTGTGTCACAATTTGGATGCGTGTTCACTGCTACTGAATGTGTGTCATAGCTATGTAAAGTTCATGGTGCGTGCGTATGTGTGGTGTTGCACAACGTGCCTGTCCATGCCTGCATTGAGGTGTTTGAGGTCTAGTTGTCTTTGTGTGGTTATGGGATGTGTTGGTGTGTGTTGTGCTGTATGTTTGCCACGTATCTGCTTGGCTTTGTGTGTGTATAGGGTACTTGGCAATGATGTAATTTGTGTGTGCTTCTGTATTGCCTTCGCCGTCCGTGCGAGGAATGGGTTATGTGTGTGAGTGTATCATTGCCATTTCTTCCACTCTGTGCTAGGTGTACTTACGGTTGTCATCTTCGTCGTTGTCGGTGGCCCTGAAGGTGGATGGCGAGATACATCGCTGGGAAAACTAGCAGTCCTTTTGCCCTGGAGGCCACCAATGCGTCTCTGTGCCTCGAGGTGGGTGTCTCCTTTTGTACTTTTTGTTTCCGCCAGATTTTTCGTCGCCACCAGCCGGCCCCAGATATCCTGGCGGTGTGGTGCCTCGGAATATGGTGGGCGGGACATTGGCTTCCGCCAGCCTGAAGGTGGCTTCCATCCCTGGATGCTGCTCCTCAGCGGTGGCAGTGCTGGGGGTGAGTTGCATTGGGTTCACCGCCTTACTAGTTATGTTGCGGTCTGCACCACCACCCTGGTGGTGGTCAAAACACCACCGCTGGTGTGGTGGTCAGGTTGCCACCAAACTCCGAATGAGGGCATCAGACTTTCTTGAAGTGTTCTAAATAGGTTTGACAGGATGGTTTGGTAAGGTATCAAACCTCATGTAGCCCTGCTCAGCTACAGCTTCCAGCCTTGCTCTGCTGAAATATTTTAAAAATCAAAAAGTGACTAACACAAAAGGTATTCTTACATCAGAATTACTTCAGGTTTGTCTTTGGCAGCAAATAAACAGTTTCAGCGGCAGCTTGACAATGACACATCTGAATTTGATGGACGCTCGCCAGCGTAAGTCTTATGTTTTGCCCCTTAAGGACTTTTACTTCTGTTTCAGGGGCTACGTACTAAGGTAAATATTTGTTTCATGCCACCTCTGATATAGCTCAGTTGGCCTGAAATTGTGTTTTGGCCCTGTTCAACCACTGATGGTTGTTTTTCAATGTTTTTTTCAACGGTTTTGTTATCCCTTTTTCATTAAATTGATCTCCATTTTCCTAACTTTTATTGGATATCTTATTGCGTTGCATTCTTTCCTTTGAGATGTTGATACTGCTGGTAATCACCTGCTGCATATTCAACAACTGTCAGGGGATCAGTAGATAAACTCTACAAATCGTAATAACCCTATATCTAGTATTCTCCAACTCGGGTGGCTCTAAATAAAGACGAAGGAGAACATTTCTTCTAAATAATAAATACACAGGTCAACATCCCCAGATTCATCCGGTCCACCCATCTCTCACCTATTGAGATCTTGATCTATATGATTATATTGTATTTATTAGTCAAGTGCCATCCTATGTCACCTTTAAAACATTGCCTCCCATGTGCTAGACAACATTGTTGCTGGATATAGGTGCTCTGGTGTCACATCTATAATATTTCACATATAGTAAAAAGGACAACTGTGCCCCTTGGCTTAAGATGATGATGTTGGTGTCACTGCACAAGAAACACTGTGAGCCCCTACTGGTCTCAGTGTAACCAAGGATTCCTGATTCCTTTCAAGCTAAGAGGAAACACCTGAGCTTCATCCAGACACAATGAAGATGCTTCAACTCTGCCACCATTGCAGCACCCTCACAGCTCTGAACTCTAGAACATTAGTGGTACCAACATGAGCATGGGCTGCCTAAGTGAAGGTTGTGATAGAATCAGGACCAGACTAAAAGGCTTGTGGGATGTTGCTATTGGTGATCAAGGAATGAACATGTGGGATGAGAGAATGAGAGACCAGTTCTTGCCATTATCCCTTCAAGTATTCCAAAAACAGATATCAAAGGAATAAAATGAGTGGCCAGCAAGGGGCTGCATATGGTGTGCAGGCTGCACTTTTCAGAAATGGGCGTAGAGGAGATATGATAGTTACGGGAGAGAATTAGGCCAGACATATTGGAATGAATAATATTCTTTCCTTTATCGAAAATTCTCATCCATCTGTTGCTAGGAGCTGTTGAGGACTGGGTACTAATACCAATACATAAAAAACATATGGGTACAAGTTAGCAAAGGCCTTGAAGCTGAGCGCTAACACACAATGAGTTCAAACATGGCTCGGGGTTGCACTGCATTGTGTTTTATTTATTTATTCATGACTTGCCACCATCAGTAATTAGAGACAATAATAATCCAATCAATGTTAACAGTGGAACAGCCAATTTACTTCTCCCTGTTGATGACTTGATCATCTGAGATTGAACACCCACAGGGCAACAGAGACAGCTAGATACCCATCACTTCGCCTAAATATAAATCAGGCCCTTAGTTGGTCATTGTGACATTGGCGGTGAGTGATAAAGAGGCGGAAATACTGCCAACCGGCTGGTGGTAATTACCACCAGACTAAGACCATGTTAGTGATAACTCCAATAGACAGCCAATGTACCACACCATCCACCAGGGCGTTAACACCAATCACCATGGCGGTAGCCATCAACAGCCAGGAAGAAGACAAGGTTCCGCCACCATATCATGACACTGCAATTTGCCATGATTTCTGGGGCGGAACCAACGCCATCAAAAGCCTGGCGGAAACACTACACAGAAGACCGAAGACTCACCACCAAAGACCCAGAGAAGAACAAAACCACCATGGAACCGGAACTGCAAGTCTTCCCGATGCTTTTCTCGCCATGCTCCACCAGGAACACCAATGCCGACGAAGGCGGTGAGTACAGCCGCCTAGCACACAAGGGAGGGAGGGAGGAAAAGGAGAGTGACACACACACAACACACACCATTCACACACACACCATACACACAACCAACTGCAGATGTAAACCAGTGGCACACGACACAAGGTATAATAATAGAGGACTAGATTTTGGAAGTACTGAAAATTTATTAGCAAGGCAAAAGCCACCACATGAACCAGATATTTACAATTGTATATAAAGGGCCAATGCCCAGTCCAAAGTACCAAGGGCTCACATGGCCACAGGGCACAGTCCAAGGCCCAAATTGTTTCCTGACAACATCCTCACAGAACTGAGCAGGGACATCATTATTGAAGTGGGCAGGCACCTCAGGGGCAACTCAGCTGATGTTGGGAACTTGCCCACTGGTTCTGGAGGGGGATCCATTTCCATTTCCCAATGCTGGGGAGTGCAAGGTTACAGTCTCTGAGGTGGTGGACTCGCCCACTGCTTCTGGAGGGGGCTGCATGTCCATTTCCCAATGCTGGGGAGTGCAAGGTCACAGTCTCTGAGGTGGGGGACTTGGACACTGCTTCTGGAGGGGGCTTCTTGTACAGCAGTCCCTGGAAGGTGCCCTACATGTCTGCTGCTGGAGGTGAGGGCTGCATTGTCTCAGCTGGAGGTGAGGGCTCTGTGACCACTGGTAGTGGTGGTGGTGGTACCCTGCCAGCCTCTGCTGGAGATGAGGGCTGTTGTGTCTCAGCTGTGAAAGGTGCCTCCAGGGCAGCCTCCATTGGAGGTGAGGGCTGCTGTGTCTCAGCTGTGGAAGGTGCCTCCTGGGCAGCCTTCATTGGAGACAAAGGCTGCTGTGTCGCAGCTGTAGGTGAGGGCTTCTGCCCTGTCCTGGCTGTTGGAGTGGGATCCTTCCCCTTCCTGGCTGTTGGAGTGGGATCCTTCCTCTTCCTGGCTGGCGGAGTGGGATCCTTCCCCTTCCTGGCTGGTGAAGTGGGACCTTTCCCCTTCCTGGCTTGTGGAGTGGGATCCTGTCCCCGTGGACTGTTTGGTTGAGGTGCTGGGCTGGGTCATTGGGACCCAGCTCTTATTGGCAGGGGGGGAAGGAGGAGATCAAGTTGGGCAAGGAAAAGTTTCTTAGGGATGGTGGGGCGGGATGAGGGAGGAGGGATGGGATTGGCGGTTGAAGGACTGGTTGTTGGAGGAGTACGTCTGCTGGACTTGGGTGCATGGGTAGTGTGCTGATGTGAGGTGGATGGCTGTTGGGTGTCAGAGTGCCTGCATTTGTGTAATTTAGGAGGAGGAAGACAGGGTGGGAGAGGACAAAGGGGACACGTGGATGGATGTTGTAGAGGTGTCTGCAATTGAGGTGTGTGTGCTGGTTGGTGTGGTGATGCTGGTGGTGGATGTTTAAGCAGTGCATTCAGGTGTGAGTGTGGACGTGACTGTGAGGGAGGTGGAGGTGGAGGAGGAGGAGGAGGGGGAGACAGTGGGTGGGTACCTTTGTTTTGGGTTGTGTCTCGGGGCCCACCCACCTGTTCTGGTTTTTGGGGGCCTACAGAAGACTCTTTTTCTTTGTTTCTAGTGTCACCCACTTTCTCCTGGGGAGTCTTTGTAACCCCTTTCTTTTGGTCACCCTCAGTGGAAGTTTTGGTTACCCTAGTCTTGACCCAGTGGTCTGCCTTCTTTCCCAATTCTTGGGGAGAAATTGGACCTAGGTCTACCAGATACTGATGCAACTTTTCATTGAAGCAGTTACTTAAAATGTGTTCTTTCATAAACAAATTATAAAGCCCAACATAGTCATGCACTTCATTTCCAGTTACCCAACCATCCAGTGTTTTCACTGAGTAGTCAACAAAATCAACCCAGGTCTGGCTCGAGGATTTTTGAGCCCCCCTGAATCTAATTCTATACTCCTCAGTGGAGAATCCAAAGCCCTCAATCAGGGTACCCTTCATGAGGTCATAGGATTCTGCATCTTTTCCAGAGAGTGTGAGGAGTCTATCCCTACACTTTCCAGTGAACATTTCCCAAAGCAGAGCACCCGAGTGAGATCTGTTAACTTTTCTGGTTACACAACCCCTCTCAAAAGCTGTGAACCATTTGGTGATGTCATCACCATCTTCATATTTAGTTACAATCCCTTTAGGGATTTGCAACATGTCAGGAGAATCTCTGACCCTATTTATGTTGCTGCCACCATTGATGGGTCCTAGGCCCATCTCTTGTCTTTCCCTTTCTATGGCTAGGATCTGCCTTTCCAAAGCCAATCTCTTGGCCATCCTGGCTAATTGGATGTCCTCTTCACTGGGGCTCTCCCCAGTGTTTTCAGAGATGTTGGTCTCTCCTGTGAGGGACACAGCATTTCTGACTATTATGTTTGGAGTCAGGGCTTGAGAGGCCCTGTCTTCCCTAGATAGGACTGGTAGGGGGGAATCACCCTCCAAGTCACTATCATCATCCTCTGTGTTGCCATCCTCAGAGGTGTTGGCCTTTTCAAACTCTGCCAACAGCTCCTGGAGCTGTAGTTTGGAAGGTCTGGGGCCCATTACTATTTTCTTTATTTTACAGAGTGACCTTAGCTCCCTCATCTTAAGATGGAGGTAAGGTGTGGTGTCGAGTTCCACCACATTCATCTCTGCACTAGACATTATGCTTCTAAAAGTTGGAATACTTTTTAAGAATCTTAAACTAGTTCTAGGTTCTAATTCAAACTTTCACAAAACTTTTAAACTCTAAAAGGAAATGCTAAACAGGGACTAACACAAGGCCCTAGCAGGACTTTTAAGAATTTATAAAAATTTCAAATTGCAAAAAATCAATTTCTAATGACAATTTTTTGAATTTGTCATGTGATCAGGTATTGGCTGAGTAGTCCAGCAAATGCAAAGTCTTGTACCCCACCGCTGATCCACCAATGTCTGCTGGACTTGGGTGCATGGGTGAGGTGGATGGCTGTGAGGTGGATGGCTGTTGGGTGTCAGAGTGCCTGCATTTGTGTAATTTAGGAGGGGGAAGACAGGGTGGGAGAGGACACAGGGGACACGTGGATGGATGTTGTAGAGGTGTCTGCAAGTGAGGTGTGTGTGCTGGTTGGTGTGGTGATGCTGGTGGTGGATGTTGAAGCAGTGCATTCAGGTGTGAGTGTGGACGTGACTGTGAGAGAGGTGGAGGTGGAGGAGGAGGAGGGGGAGACAGTGGAGGCAATGGATGTGGTTGTGTCTGCAACTGTCTTGTGTTTGCATGAGTGCTTGCAGGCTGAAGTTTGGTGCCTGTGTCTGACTCTGCCACTCTTGTGTGTTGTCTTGTGTGCATGCTCATTTGTATGTGTGCATGGGATGGGTTGGGTTTTAGGAGACTTGGACTGAGAAGTGGTTAAGTGGTAGTTGGAGGGGGGACGGTAAGAACAGGGACATTGGCTGCCATCGGAGAGAAGGCGAGAGCCTGAATCGATCTCTGTTGGGCCGCCAATCCACTGTGGATGCTCTCCAGGAATGCACTGCATTGCTGCATCTGGGATGCCAGCCCCTGGATGGCATTCACAATGGTTGACTGCCCCACAGAGATGGATCTCATGAGGTCAATAGCCTCCTCACTCAGGGCAACAGGGCTCACTGGGGCAGGGCCTGAGGTGCCTGGGGCGAAGGAGATGCCCACCTTCCTGGGTGAGCGGTACCGGGAAACTCGCTGAGGGGCTGCTGGGAGGGCGGTGCTGGTACGGGGAGGCAACTGTACCTGGGGTGGTCACAGAGGTGTCTGCCACCACCAGGGAGCTTCCTTCGGAGGAGGTATCTGAGTCAGTATTCTCCTGTCTCCGCAGTGGTGCTCCCCTCGCCCTCCATCCCACTGGTTCCCTCGGCGTTGATGGACTCTGCCTCCTGGGTCCTGTGGGATGCAGCTCCCTCTGTCACTGTTGACCCTACTCCTCCGCCTGATGATGCTAATGCCCACATGGGCAGGATGACAGAAGGAAAATTGGGGGGAGAGAGAGAAAGGGAACATTGGGTCAATTACTGCACCACCACAACAGTTGGCTTACACAGCACCGTCGCAGACAGGGATCAGGATTGAGCACTATGCATTGCACTGCCTTTGATTAGGGTAGATGCCACAGCAAGATGAGGGCCAAACACCGCCAACTGCACACCTCCTGGGACCCATATAGCCCTGACTGATATGGAATGCAAACAAGCAAGGTTACCTGCATTTGCCATACACCCATTACCCTTGAGCTGGATCACACTGCAATGTCTGGCCTGGCATTAAGGGGCATCCACTAACTCACACCCACCACCCAGATCCCATGCCACCTAACAATTATTGTAGTAATGCCCACTGTACTCACCCCCTTGTGGCTGCTGTGATGCCCTCAAGCGCCAATCCAGCCCTGGATAGGCCACTGCCAGTATGCAGGCCATCAGGGGAGTCAGGTTCCGAAGGGCACCCCTTCCTTGTTGGGAAGCCATCCCCAGCTGGGCCTCCGCAGTCTTGCATGCCAGCGTCTCAGGTCCTCCCACCGTTTTGTGCAGTGGGTGCTCTGCCTGTGTAGACCCCCAGGGTCCGCACATCCTTGGTGATGGCACACCACAATTCCTTCCTTTGATGGGCACTGACCTGCAGAGGGAATGCAGACAGCATTACACAAACAATCCAGCCTGTCACACATATGACCCACCAATCCCGTTTCAATTACCATTGGCACAAACATCATCCGGCGCCCACCATGTACACTACCACCAGACATCCCCCCTGATGACACAATGCTTGCACACAAATCCCCATGCAGCCTTCCCACGTGCATCGTGCCAAGGGTGTACTCACCTGTTGGTCTGGAGGCCCATACAGAAGTTCATACTGGGGTAGGACCCCATCCACCGGTCGCTCCAACTTCTTCGAAGTGAATGCAGGGGCCCTTTCCACGGTCACATGGTCATGGTCAATGGTAGTTTCCAGACACAGGTCACAGCAGCACATGCAGTGTAGGTGTCATCCTGTGGAAAGTAAAAAAACAAGTTATGATTTGGATAGAAAATGGCAGTCACGTCTGCTGCGTTGTACACCGTCACTACTGGCGCTGAACACCGTCACCGCCGGCATTGGCCCCATATTAGCCAATGAGGGATTGCACGGTGGTGCAAGACCGCCTTACGCCATGATGCCCAATGACGGCGGAGTTACCTCACTTCCACCTGTCCCAAGATACAGGACAGGCGGTCACCATTTCATGGTGGTGGACAACAATCAGATAAACCATATCTGCGTCATTGCCTAAAATAGCACATACATTGCCATTCCCACTGTCCCATCACATGTACACTGAGGTGGTGGTTCCATTGTTACAAATTGTGACAGCCTACTCACACTTGTGTCCCTTAGATACCTACTGCTGCAAATTAATTGGAGGAGGAGACAAACCCCCCTGTACAGACCCCTTGTGGACTTGTATACGCTGGAGGACAGGCACATTATACTCACCTATAGACTGGGCAAGGCCACAATCACAGAGCTGTGTGCCCAATCAGAACCAGACCTGATATCAGCCATTCGTCATCCCACTGGGATCCCCCTTTTTGTGCAAGTGCTATCAGAGCTCTATTTCCTCTCAACTGGTTCTTTCCAAGTGAAAATCAGCTTGGCAGCAGGAATGTCACAGCCAATGTTCTCAATCATGCTGGCAAGGGTTCTGTCTGCCCTGGTGAAGCACATGTGCTGCTACATTGTTTTCCCCCAGGTGGAAGGTTTGGCCACTGTTAAGCCAGGATTCTACGCAATGGGGCATATCCCCAATATTATTGGGACGATTGACTGTACGCATTTTGCGTTCACCCTCCCCCTGCCAGAATAAACAGGTGTTCCTAAATCAGAAGACTTTCCACTCAATTAATGTTCAAATGGTGTGCCTGGCTCATCAGTACAACTCCCAGATCACTGCCAAGTATGGTCGGTCCATGACGGCTTTGTCCTGAGAAATAGCAGCATCCCAAATGTGATGGCCCAACTACAGAGGCACATAGTGTGGCTAATAGGTGAGCCAGGTCCCCACCCACTATGTTAGTGTATGCCTTCAGGTGTTATCCCCATAGGATTGTGTAAGTCTAATGTTTGTCCCTCACTATTTGCAGGTGACTCTGGTTAGACAAACCTATTGTGGCTCCTGACCCCTGTGAGGAATAACAGGACAGTAGCTGAGAACCGTTATAATGAGGCACATGGGCAAGCCAGAAGAATAATTGAAAGGACCTGTGGCCTCCTGAAGGCCAGCTTCAGGTGCCTCCATCCGCCTGTTGGATCCCTGTGCTACTCACCCTGGAAGGTCTGCCAGATAGTAGTGGCATGCTGCATGTTGCACAACCTGGTCCTCTGATGGCATGTGCCTTTTATGCAAGAGGAGGAGACTGGAGATGCCCCTGTGTCAGCAGTGGACCCTGAGGACAGTGAGGATGAGGAGGCAGAGGATGAGGATGTGGACAACAGAACATCAGTTATACGTCAATACTTCCAATGACACACAGGTGACACAGTGGAACTGATCATTGCTTTGAATATTGATTTCATCTCTGTGATTGTGGCATGATGGGATTCAGTTCCTTTGCATCTAAACTTACTGTCACCTATGACTTGCCATCTAACAGATGTTGGTGATAAGACAACAGTGTCCTGATGTGATAACTACAGACAGTTACATGTCATTAATTGTATGCTATCACAGTGTCCATATCATTTGCAGCAGATGTGACTGTTCCCCTAAATGCACATTCCCAACACATAAAATACTATAAGTCAAGTTGCGTTCAAGGGTGTTTATTGCAGTGCTATAAACTTGAGGGTAAAGTGCAATGGAATGGGGTGATGGTAGAGGAAAGTCCAGGGTATTGTTCCAGTCTGTTTGGAGCACAGGTGCTGTATCCAAGGGGCCATAGGAAGGGGAGCAAAAACAGTTCAAAGTGGACAAGGTGACAGGGTGGGACACAAGGGGGACAATCAGGAGATCCTCATTTCCTGGTGGTAGTCTTGGTCTTGGCAAGTGCCTCTGGCTTCTGTCTGGGTTGCAGGGAACGTTTGCGGGATGGATACACTTCTGCAGGGGAAAGGGTGCTGGTGGCCTGTGAGTCCTGTGGTGGGGCCTCCTGCCCACTAGCTGCAGCAGAGGTGGTGGGCTGGTCAATAGACTGACTAGTGGTAGGGGCCCGCTAGTGTGCTGTCAATTCCCTCATGATGTTGGCCATGTCTGCCAGCACCCCTGCTATGGAGATCATGGTATTGTTGAGAGCCTGCAAGTCCTCACTGATCTCCTGATGGTGTTCCTCCTGAAGTAGCTTGTTCTCCTGCATGTTGTCAAGGATCTGGCCAATCGTGTCCTGGGATTGTTGGTAGGCCCCCAGGATCTTGGTGAGTGCCTCCTGGAGAGTTGGTTCCCTGGGCCTGTCCTCCCCCTGGCGCACAGTGGTCCTCCAAGTGTCCCTGTTGCCCTGTGCCTGTGTCCCCTGAACGGTGTGCCCACTGCAACTGACCCCAGGTCCCTGATTGTCTTGGGAGTGAGGTGTGGACTGGGGTCCCCGTACAGGTGGACACACTGCTGATTGATGTGTCCTGGGGGCAGAGGTGTGGGTAAGCTGGGTGGGTGCTGTGGTGTTGGATTCTGATGGGGAGGCTCTGTGGTGGACTGTGAGTGGGCTAGGGTGACCGACTGTCCAGTGGTCCATGATGGGCCAAGTTGTTGGTCCAGATCCTAAAGCCAAGAGTTACTGTCACCACTGGGGGTATCTTCTGTTGAGGGACTGGATAGTCGTGGCACCTCCTCTCCACTGACATTGGCTGGGGCACCTGCGGGGATGTAAGTGATGTATTATGCTTCATGCCTGTGACATATTGTACATCCCTAGCTTCTCCTCTATCGCTGCTGTTGCCCTGTCACCTTGGTTTGTGTATATTAATGTATTGTGGGATTGTTAGTTCCCCTATGCTGTGCATGCTTTAGTGATGGGTGTCCATGGAGGGCTGGGAGGGCTGTCCAGGTATTGTTAGTCATATGTCTAGGTTCAGTGTGTGGGATGGAGTGGAATGATGGGAGTGAGGGTGAGGGGGTGTGATGGCATGCAGGTATGGGGGTTGATAAGTAATGAATATTGACTCAGTCGTCCGGCAACTGCAGTGAGTCCCACAGGTTGTAGTAATGCCAAGACTTGCTCCTCTAATGCAGTGAGCTGTGGGGGTGGGTGTAGGGGTCCACCACCAGGCATCTGTATGGCGAGCTGGTGCCTTGCTTCTATGGAATGTACCTTCCCCATAGGTTGTTCCACCTCTTCCTGATGTTGTCCCTTGTTCTTGGTTGCTGTCCCATGGTGTTCACCCTGTCCACAATTCTCTGCCATAGCTCTATCTTCCTGGCAATGGATATTTGCTGTACCTGTGCTCCAAACTGCTGTGGCTCTACCCTGACTATTTCCTCAACCATGACCCTCAACTCCTCATCTGTGAAACGTGGGTACCTTTGTGGGGACATGGATGTTGTGTGATGTATGTAAGTGTGTGGGTGTTGGGTACTGTGGTTGGGTGCACGTAGTGGGGTGCGTGAGGGATATATGGGTGTATGTGGTATGTGTGTCTAGTTGTCGCAGTGGTCTTGGTGTCAGTCTGGTGGTAATGATTTGTATTGGTAAAAGGTTGTGGGTGATGTTGGTGTGTGTTTTATAGTGCTGTGGGTCGATGGGTGTGGTGTGTATGCATGGGTGTCAGGTGTGTGTTTTTGGTATTGGCCAATGTTGTGCAGTTCAGTATTTGGGTGTCCATTCTGAGCACACCAATGTGTACCGCCAATGGTTTACGGCCGTTGAATGTGTGCAGTGGTGATTCGTGGGTCATGAGGTAGTGGGTGTTGTTTTGTTGGCATAACGGTATGGGTGTTGGTACCGCCACTTTAGCACTGACCTTTGATCTGGTGGATTTGTGTATGTGGCAGTATTCTGTTCGATTGGTGTGTGTGTTTGTCATACTATGGCGAGCGGATATTCGCCACCGCAGCGGTATATTGGTGGGCGTCACCATGGTGGTAAGCGGCATTTACCCCAATTTCATAATGAGGGCCTTAATCACAAATATAGTGGCTCCACAATTACACCACTTTTGAAAGTGCATCATGCCCTGGTGATCCTAGGGGTGGGCAGAGTGCGTGAAGTTGCAATACGCAGAACTCTGCAGCCCTACGCAGAGTTCCACAAGCGAACGGAGCTCTCTGTGGCACCTGTTTGTATTGCATTTGACGTCAAACTCAATGCAACATATGTAATCACATTGAAAATCTGTAGCGAACGGCATCACGCGGTTCATAAGGGAGCGGCCATCTTTTTTTTCACTCTGCTTATGGCGCTGGGCTTTTCTTGTATATTTTTGCTGCCTACCTCATGGGCAGTGGCGCTGCCAAGGGGTGCAGCCTCACCCTATCTTCTGCAAGGATGAGGTGGTAGCATTAGTTCTTTGTGCAGCACCACCTCCCCGCCATGCTGACATCAGGTGGCAGGCCTAGTTCTGGTTACACCCCTGGGAGCGTCAACTGCTGTGGGGGAGGATGTCCGGATGGTTCATCAGCACACTGGGAGCCAGCGTACCCAGCACCAGTTGATGCACCGTTGGGCGGACATCATCCACCAGAAACAGGAAATGCTCGACATGCTGGGTGTCAAGGTGCCAGGGCTTGGTGAGAAAAAGTTATTTATTTATTTATTGTTGTGTGTGTTGTTGTTCCACATTGCAAGTTGCTGCGTTGACTCAACGTGCAAAAGGGAAGCATGCCATGGGTGTTACGGTGGAAAACTCCTCTCATAATTGGTTTTTGCAGGAAGGAGTCCCCTCAATGCAGGCACCCTTGCAGCATGGTGAGTGGTGCCTGCATTTGATCATGGCAGCCCATTGTGTGCCGACGCAGGGGAAAGGGACAGCAAGAATGCACCATATCTATTGTGGATACAGCACATTCCTGCCCTCTCCTTTTGATGCAGGAAAGCTGCAAGAAGTCTTGCTGTGCTGCCCTGTGTCAAACGTTTGGAAATATTATGGCTTGTAGTTTAGGAAATTTGTAGTAGAGCTTAGGTGTAGGAATTAGGAAAGTCAAAGTAATAGGTCAACTCAAGCTGAGTCCATCATACTAGGCAATCTGACATAGAAAAGTACAACGTTATTGTATTTCCCTCTGCTTGTCAAAAAACAAATTTTTGGGAGATTAACTGTATCACTAATCTTTTATATTTATCTTCTTCTTTATATCTTACCTTAGCACCCAAGGGAAAGAAGGGGTAACACCGTCAGCGGGTCTAGGAGGAGATGGTCCCAGTACTTCTAGTGCCATCACCAGTGTGAATGCTGGTAGATCTGTTGGCCCAGTAAGTCTTCCTGTTATATTATATATATTTTTTGTTTCCCTACTTTTATTTTTATTTTTCATCTGTCCTCATTTAAAATATATATTTTTTCATTTTACTGTGCCTATTTACTTTTTTTGTACTTATTTTTGTTCTATGTAAGCTTTGTTAAATTCTTGTTATCCCTGCATTTATTTATTTAAGTTTCTTCTGTACTTGACTTTCTCCTGTCTGCTTTCTTACTATTTACTATACTGTACTTGTGAACAGGTACTTAATACTAAGAGGACAGATTTTTAAGACAGGCACCCTACCGACAAGTTTGCATGCCAAGTCAGCTTTTCTACACGTTTGTGAAGGTTTTCTTTGCCTTGCTCATGCCCATTGCGGGGCATATTTATACTCTGTTTGCACCGAATTAGTGTCATTTTTTTTTACTCTAATTCGGTGCAAAACTAACTCCATATTTATACTTTGGTGCTAGATCCCTCTAGCACCAAATTTATGGAGTTAAAGTCATTTTTTGAAAGTGGAGACCTACTTTGCCTCAATGAGATGCAAGGTAGGCGTTCCCGTGCAAAAAATGACTCTATGGCCTTAACGCCATATTTAGGGGCATATTTATACTCTGCAGCATATTTATACTCTGTTTGCACCGAATTAGTGTCATTTTTTTTAACTCTAATTCGGTGCAAAACTAACTCCATATTTATACTTTGGTGCTAGACCCATCTAGCACCAAGGCCCTGATTTAAACTTTTTTTGCACCGCATTAACGTCATTTTATGACACAAAAGTGGCGCAAACTTACAAAATATTGGCCCTTATTTATACTTTTTGCTGCAAAACTGCACTAACTCAGTTTTGCACCAAAAAGTTTAGCACCGGCTTGCACCATTTCTGTGCACCAGCCGGGCACCATATTTATGGAATGGTGCAAGCCGGTGCAAAGGGTAGGCTAGAGTTTTAAAAAATGACTTTAGTCGGGTGGGGCTGGCAGTATGGAAGAAGAGGGTTTAGCACCAAAAAATGGCTTTAGGCAGGTTAGAGTAAAAAAAAAATGACTCTAACCAGATTAGCATCATTTTATGGTGCTAAACCTACCATGCCACATGACTCCTGCCTTAGAAAAGGCAGGAGTCATGTCCACCACCCCAGTGGCCAGCACAGAGGACAGGGTTCCCCTGGGCATGGCCATTGCACCCAGTGCCATGTATGGGGGCCCATTTCAGGGCCCCCTATGGCACTTTCAAAAATAAAATGCACTTACCTGTACTTACCTGTGATGGGGTCCCCCATCCTCGCAGTCCCTCTAGTGTGGGTGGGGGTGCCCCTAGGGCCTAGGGAGGGCACCTCTGGGCTTATTCCATGGTGTTCCACCATGGAAATAGGGCCACAGGTCCCCTAACACCTGCCCTGACCCAGGTCTTAAAAAATGGGGCAAAGCAAACTTTGCCCCATTTTTTGACCCCTCCTCCCTCCCTTGCACCATTTTTACATGGGAGTATAAATATGGTGTTAAGGCCATAGAGTCATTTTTTTGCACGGGAACGCCTACCTTGCATCTCATTAAGGCAAGGTAGGTTTCCACTTCCAAAAAATGACTTTAACTCCATAAATTTGGTGCTAGACGGGTCTAGCACCAAAGTATAAATATGGAGTTAGTTTTGCACTGAATTAGAGTAAAAAAAAATGACACTAATTCAGTGCAAACAGAGTATAAATATGCCCCTTAGCATCAAAAAATTATGTTAATCTGGTCAGAATCATTTATTTTGACTCAAAACTGCCTAACGTCATTTTTTTTTAAGCTAACCTACCCTTTGCACCGGCTTGCACCATTCCATAAATATGGTGCCCAGCTGGTGCTAAAAAATGGTGCAAGCCGGTGCAAAACTTTTTGGGGCAAAACTGCCTTAGTGCAGTTTTGCACCAAAAAGTATAAATAAGGCCCTGCATTTGCCAACCAAGACCACATCATAAGTTCTCCTGGCTTGACCAAAGTATTCCACCCCTTTAATGCACTTCACTGACTTAGCTGAGTTCTGTCCCTCCATTATTAAACGTTTGCGGTTGATTTGTAAACCTTGCATTTCTAACAACCAACAAAATTCCCATAGTGAATGATAGAAGGTAGAACTGCAATGATTCATTGTGGTTGCATTTATTTTGTTGGAACTAAATTGTGT
Organism: Pleurodeles waltl; assembly: GCF_031143425.1. NCBI lineage: Eukaryota > Metazoa > Chordata > Amphibia > Caudata > Salamandridae > Pleurodeles > Pleurodeles waltl. The sequence continues at coordinate 271,941,958 of NC_090445.1, read as the reverse complement.
AACGTTTGTTCCAGCCGCACCGACTACCTGTGACAGGGCCAGCGGCAGCACCATCACATTGGATGCAGCAGCGGTTGGAAGGGGAGAACCGGCTACAGCAGTGATGGTCAGCAGACAAAAGCTCATCATAATGATTGAATAAATGGTAAAAATGATGGCTTGATGGAAAAGCAAAGGGTGGATGGATAAAAGAAAGAATGGGTGAAATGGTATATGAGTGAAAGGATATGTGGGGGAAAGGAAAAGAAAGATGTGTAGGTGAATGATAGGAGATGCATGGGTGGGTAGAGATAGATACAAGGGGTAAAAAGGGTAAAAGGATGCCTCAGTGGGTGAAAGAAGGGTAAATGAGTATTCTCGGGTGAGGAATGGGTAGCTGGTAATGAACAATACATGGGTAAAAGGATGGATAGGTGAAAGCAGGGTGTTTGAAAGGGTGGATACTGGATAGGTGTGCCTATGGATGGATGGGTGGATAAATATGGATGACTGGATTGGAATAGTGAAAGACTGGATTAGAAAATGTAAGCTTAAATCAAATGGTGGGTAACAAAGTGTGAATAGAATAGATGAATGAAAAGATAAGTGTATAATTGCTTGGATCAAGAAGAAATAAGGGAGCTGCTGTGGAGAGGGACGTGTCTGCTGTTCACCTAATTTGCTTGGATGACTTGCACGGTTATCAAAGCTTTGGTTCAAAATGGGGGTATTTTAATTTTCTGTCTTCTCCCTTAACTCCCTGTAGTTGAAGCAAGGCAGATATTTATCCTCCCCCCGTTAGTCACCAATGCTACTATGATGTAACTGCAGGGTGGCAGTGTAGAATAGTGTCTTCTGTGCAATGTGTGCATCTGCTTCAGTTAATGCAGCATTTACAAAGTCACATGGTCACCGTCAAACAAAAACTGCAACAAGGAGGCATGGAGAACAAAGAACACAGGCAGGCCTATGGCAAGGGAAACTGAATGGTTGGACAAAATGACTGAAAGTCAGCCACATGGTTAAACAACAACAAGGAGCAAGGACAGATGGCAAACAAAAAAAAACATGCAAGTCTATGGCAAAGGGACACTGGCTGCATGCACAAAATGCCTGCCAGCCTCATGATCAAACAACAGGGAGCGAAGAGGCATGGCAAACAAAGAACACATGCACGCCTATAGCAAAGGGACACTGGCTGCATGCTCAAAATGGCTACCATCCACTTGATCAAGCAATATCCTCCTATGTCATCACATATTATTACCCCACAATATATACACTTTTTGCAAAACAAATGTAATGTAATGCAAGCAGTAGCCAACATGTTAAATGTAATCCAATGCTGAAGTTTTAAAAACATATTTCTCTGAACATTTGTTTCATGCACTGATGCCTACTAGTACTGGCCTGGTTTGACTGGCTAAATGGTCCTTTGGAAATCTAAAGTACATACTTAAATAATAATGCAAATGTTACAAACATGTAGAAAAGGTATTGAGTTGTGAAAAAAATTCAGGCCACTCACCACTATACATTTTTAAAATCAAATTAAAGTACAAAGAAATACTGGTGCATGCCCAAGCAAACAAACAACACCCATATTCAGTACCACAAAAACAAAGGGCCTGGCCCGTCCACCAAACTCCCAACAGGGTGACTGCCTCTATAGTGGTGACCACCCTGCTGGACCTATTAGGTGTTTCCCACTAGGCTGACGGGCGGAAAATTAGGTTTCCACCCGTCAGTCTAGTGGGAAACAGGCAGTAGCATTGTCTTCAGCTCGAAATCGAGCCAGCAGCAGTGCTGTCGCCTGCAGGGCGCACCAGCACCCTCGCAATGTTCACTGTCTGCACAACCGACAGTGAACATTGTGAGGGAGCTGGGCAGGGGGATCCCTGTGGCCCCCAGCACCTGTCCTCTGCCAGCCTTTTCATGGTGGTGAAACATTATTCACTCTCAGTGTAATAAAGAATTGACAAAAAGCAAGGCAAGTGGGGATGCCCTTGTGTGTCTGGCACTGATTTTGCCACGTCTGAGGCCAGGGGTCGTAAAGCCAATGCCAAAGGTCACAAGGGGCAAGCCAGGGGTTGCAATTGCTACTTCAGTGACCCCTAAATGACGTCCACGGATGACATGTCTTAAAAATAAAACATTCTCTGCAACACTTGCACAAAATTAAGTATGCTCCAGGAATGTCAACATATTTAATAAAGGGCAAGTACCTCAACATACCTTAAGAACTCTTTTTGCTTAGAATGAGTGTTCAGCTAAGCAGACACACAAGGGCTGTGGCACCCATTTTGACTACTTGCTGATGTTTTAATTTTAGATCCTATGTACTTGTGCACATATTGCTGATCTGTCCCACTTTTAAAATTCTTTGGTTAGCAACCATTATTTGTTGGGAATAGCCTTGAACTGTTAACACCAGATTTAGGGCCTGATTTTGATCTTGGTGGATGGGGTTACTCCGTTACAAACCTGAAGGATATCCCATCTGCCACATTACAATCCCATTATTTGCTATGGAGATTGTAATACGGTGGGCGGGATATCCATCATGTTTGTGACGAAGAATTCCATCTGCCAAAATCGTAAACAGGCCCCTAGATTCCAAAGTGAATTGAACTCAGAAAAAGTTGCACATAGCAATTGCCATATTTTTCATTGCTAGTAAGTAGGGCATCATGTACGGGATTAAGTACCTCCTGTCAAACATTATAAGCATATTTTTAAAGTCAATGTAGAAACTCTACCTTTATAAAGCCATGAAAATGTGAGGTGACTTACAATATTTTTAAGGTGTACATCGGGGGTACTTTGGCCCTGATTGAAGAAAAGTGGCACTTCACATCATGAACTTTTCTTGCACCCTCCCCGATGCCACCATGTGTGCTCTATATTTAAGATACAGTCTCCATGGCAGTATTAGGTAAAATAGCGTCAACATTTTTGACGTTAGTGTGGTGCTTTGCTGTACTAGCATAAAAAATCCTGATGCTACAGGAGCAAAGTTCAAGGAGGCACATTGATTCCAATGGGTGCATCCTTTTAACGCTTGCTCTGAGCAGGCATTAAAAATTACTCCAAAAATGGCACAATTAAATATCATAGCGATGCGGGCCTCCTTGCGCCTGAATGCCCCCTTTGCATACATCATGCATGGCGCATGCATAATGTGGTGCAAAAAGTTGCAAAGTCACGCGATACATGCATTGTGTCACTTTGTAGATATAGCAGAAGTTTTTGGCAATCTAACGCCACATTAGCATCGAGAAAAATTACCCTAATGTGGCGCTAGATGGAGCAAGGCCATCGTTAAGGTTTGGCCTTTATTCCTTGCAAGCACCACCACCCTTCCCACAAACCGCTTAAATCCCTGTTGTGTTGCTTTTTCATATGGAAGCGATATGATGATTGCAAATATGAAGAATAAAAGAAGGATCTGTAGTGCAGAATTGAACACAAAAAAGAAGTTCCATATTTTGTGAAAAATGTTGAGAATAAGTTTAATGTAAGTCAGACTTTAAAAAAGGTTGTAGCTCAGAATTTGTAGAGGGATGCAGAAAGATTCTATCTTTCCTATAATTACCCAGAGTGTGCTGAAATAAACATGTTACCATCTGCTTTCTGCTTAACACTGGTCATCTAGACCAAGAGAGCAGAAGCAGAAAAAGTCTGCCTTTCACCCTGAATTTTGGTAATGGGCTTTGTGACATCAGAACTCAGCGGTAATAAACTATGTTGTATCTTTATTGCAGGTGACTAGATACATCACACGCCGCCTGTAATTAGAAAAAAAGAGACAAACTTTTGAACAGAGATTGCAGGCTTAAAAATATTTGATGATCTATCTTCTTGATTTTAGCATTTTGATTTTAATATAGTTATTTTAATTAGATACACACATTCTGCTATTTTATGAATTCTCATATTCTATTATGTTAATACTATTGAAATCTACTGTTATTGTTTTATGGGCAATATTTTTTACTTCCTTTGAGAGAGAGAGAATCAAATTCTTGAAGGTGATGATGAAAATCCGATGCTAGAGTTACAAAGCTGTCAATGGAAAGGTCTGGATTTTCACCATGCGCTGCTCAAAAGAACCAACCCAGTCATTGATCACAGACTATTTATAACAATCCCAGATGTGCTGATCTTATATGGCAAAACTCCACAGCACACTGATCAAATCATAGTTAACTACCATTAGAGTAATTTGAAAACGAGTTTCTGTCTCACTGATCAGAAACACTTCCCTAACAGAAAAAACTAACTGACAACAACTTTTTTGAGCAGAAACATCTATTGAGTAAAGTATAAGGAAAAGCAAAAAAGTGTATTAAACGTGTTAAAAAATAGAGTATTTTATGTTACATATTATTGTAAATATATGTATTTGAAAAGTAAAAAAATCTTCTACACCGCTATTAGCTTAATTTTAAATTAAACATTCAATTTATTTAAAACAATTTATTAAATTAACCTTGATTAAAAAAAAAAAAAAAATGCAAAATGTGTATTTATTTGGTATGTATTAAAATTACAGCGAGTTATGCATAAAATGAATTTAAAATCATTTATTTTTAAAAAATGAGAGTTACATTGATTTTAAATCTATAAATGTTATGTACATATTTTACAAACCCATAATATTTATTTTTAAATATTAAATGTTATATATTTAAAAAGTTAAAATACATTTATTTAATTTAACGTTATTTCATTTGGAAATCCAGGGGACTCCTTTTTGACAGTAGTAAAATGAACTTGTAAATTTGGCTACACTCCTGAGTAGTGAATAGTGAAAAGTAGTAGAGCTACTCAAAAGTGTAAGAGTGAACTTGCATGTGTAACTTACGCATAAGTGTTAAGTTACCTTTGTGAAGGGCTGCTTATATGTCTTTTTGTTAGGAATGATAAGATCAACATGTGTACACTACTGATCTCATTTCAGATGAGGGGAGACACATCAAAAGTTATCAGCTACTCAGCCACTGTCTCTAGCTTATCCACTGATTCTGAAGGGCAGAACAGAAATGTGATATAGACAGAAAAATCCCAGCACTGCAACATAAATGAGAAATTGAGTGAGGTACCCTGAGAATCTCAAGATGGGCTAATGTTTTAGTCTAGTATAGGGTAATTGGTGGACTCAGCATCCCTGAATTAAATATTTGCTCAGACATTGTACCTCTGTCTTTTTGAGTACTCTCTTCACCGCTTGGTCACTATTTTCACTGAGCATCTATGTCTCACATTAGGTTAACAATATATTCAGGTTGTAGTGCAAAATATGTAATACATTTTATATTTGGCTTGATTACTCAAACTCTTCATTACATCTTTGAAAATAAATTGATTTCTTTATCATTCCATTTGGATAAATACTTATTTTAAGTTGTAAAAAGTATTCTTCTGTGGAACAAGAATATTCATAAGATATATTTGCCCTTGTTCCATTGTGGTTAAGTGGGCTACTCCTGTTGTTTCCAGAGTGTCTGTGCCTTATTATGAGTCACATGGAATAAAATTAACATGTGCAATTCTGTGCCACCTGAAGGTGAGTGAGCCAGTGTTCCCACATCTATTTTGTCTGGGTGTTAGAACACCAGACACAGCCTTACAGGGTGGTACTTCTCACTGGAAGAATAGTTTGATGCTTTCGCTGCAGTAGCAGCGACGTCTCTTTCCCTGGTTAGTTTTCTGTGAGGTGGGAGTAAACAGTTTTGCGTGAGCTTTCCTTCTCTTTCTTTTCCCGACCTTCTACACCACTCCCGTCCACCCTGACCACACATAGAGGCTGGAGCAGACATTTATAAACTTCTCAAGGTAGGTAGTACCTGTATGCATCAAACCTCAAGAAATAGGGAATTCTGTGTGCTTTTACAAACATTAAATCCAGTCCCACACAGTGAGGGCCATATGTACAAACACTTTTTCCCATAGACACAGAATGGGGAAAACCCTTTGCTACACCTGGCCCTAATTTCCCTTTCCATGCTGTTTAACTCACAATTGCACAGTATTGGCATGTTGCTACCACAGAGTAAATTTAATTTCATGAGCAGATTTACCACCTCACTAGCACTGTGCAACTCGTAGTCACGCTCCATATGCGTCGTTTCTGCAATATTGATTGTGATAATCAAATCATGTGCATGTAGTAAATGCTTAAACAGCGCTAGAAGTGCACTTGTCATTAGGATTATCCTTAGCTCTTTGGGAATATTTTGTTGAAAGATTGGAGTTTGCAAGACAGAAGGTGGATGCTGCCCATGGAGAAAATCTATGGAAGTTCCATCATTTTTGTTTATTCCTTGTTCTTTTATGCCAAAGCTGCCTTGAGGGAATATATAATGAATTCTGTGAGAAATACCTCCTTAATGGTGTGCCTATGCACCTGAGTATAGTAATTTGCTACCCTGGTGCATTCTGGAAAAAGTGCAATAAGTGCCCACACCACCTATGATAAGAGATATGCTTGATTGGCTAATTTTGTGGAATGCAATCACTTCGATTTGCAAGGGCTTCTCATTGTGTATGGCACAGACCTGCATGAACCCTGCTATTATTACTTCCAGAATTTGGAAAAGAGGGATGCCTGTTTCCGCAATATGCTTGATGACCCCCTACTGAAGCAATGCTGTCATGCTCAACTGATGCTGACCTTAACTTTGCATGTTGTTGAGACATTGTCATTGATTGCTATTGTGACATGTTTGTTTCAGCCTGATTTTGTGGTTCAGAAAAGTAGGATCATGAATATTGTAGGTCTGTAAACTTGTTAGAAAGTGTCTGAGGTTTTGTGTGAGGATTGTGATGTCCCATTTTACAGATCTGTGATCGTGTTTAGTTATTGATAGCAATGTCTTCATTGCAACTGTGATCAATAAGTACAAGTACAGTACAGTTCAATGCAATTTACTCCTCCTATTACCCCTTCCAAAAGTAGACCATATATTTTAATATGTGTTTTTATCTGTATCACTGGATATATTTTCTTTCCACCATTTTTCTGCCATATAAGCACACCTATATGCACCCTGCCATTGATTCAAGGATGTCTGTGTACTTTGCGCCAAGTATAATTTATTGATTATCATATCAGATCCTATATTAACAGGCAGTTTGGATTTTCCATGGAGAATACGGTCAGGCTATTTGTGAACATAAAATATTTCTAACATATAGATGGCCAAGACCAGCTGATGTGCAAGAGAGTTTAGTTCCATATGGGGGAATTTCAAACCTCCAGGCAAAGTTGCACATGTAACTTCATGGCTTTCATTGTACGCCCAAATAATTTGATCTTCCCATCAAAAATGTAATTCTATGTCAGAATCTGGAGACGAGGATTATGACACACTTCTTTCATTTTATTGAATCAGCGGCCATTTAAAAACATATACATAAAACACTTAGGGGGTCATTACGACCACGGCGGGTGGCTATGATATGGCGGTAGTACCGCAAACAGGCTGGTGGTACTTACTGCCACATTATGACATTTACGGGTTGGCTGAAGCCAACCCGCCAATGTACCACTCTGACCGCCACGGTGGTAACAGCCGCCAGACTGGAGATATCCATCTACTGCCCAGTGGCTGCCATTGTGCCACCTGCATGGTTTTCGTGCCATTCGTAACGCCATGAAAACCATGGTGGTAGGCCATATCAGTGACAGGGAATTCCTTCCCTGTCACTGATAGGGTCTCCCCCCCACCTCCCTGATACCCCCACCCCCTACTTCTCAAAACCCTCCTTAGCCCCCCACATCCATGCCCCCTTCACACACACGCATACACACACATTCACACATACATGCATGCATGCATCCAATCACAGACACATCCGCACCCACTTCTAAACATACATTCAAACATGCATTCACATTTCATAACAGACAAGCACTCACACGTCCGTACATGCACACACGCATTCAAAACTCAACACACACCCGCATTCATGTGCACACATACATTCACACACCCCTACACTCACACACAACGCCCCCACCCCCTCCACTGTCGGAGATCCGACTTGCATGGATCCAGGCGGTCCTCCAGCAGGAGAAGGGACGGGCGCTGCTACCACCAGCAGCACCCACCAGCAGAACACCGCCAGGCCATAATATTTGTCATAATACGGCTAGCGGCGGCCTACTGGTGTGGCGCTGCTGGTGATAGCTGCGCCACCTTACCACCACCTTCCAGTATGGCACAGCTGGATTTCTGCCATTCTTGTACCCGGCTGTGGTCATATTATGGTAAACGGCTGGAAGCCGCGGCAAAAGTCTTTTGCGCCCGTCGCCGCGGCGGTAGGTGGTTTTTACCGCCAATGTTATAATGAGGGCCTTAATTTTCCATAACTCATAGGGAAAGAAGAAATCCATTGCCTAATCAATGTACAGAGTAACCCTCTTGAGCCTCCGTCTGTCTATGCACATCATTTTTCTCCCTGCTGTAGTTGAGATAAGTATTGGAACCATGATCCTCTGATTAACATATTGCTTGTTACTGCTTTTTGTCATAATTGTCTCCCTTTTTAGGTCCATTACATTTTACAGTTTCTTTCAGTGCCTCATAGCAGCCACAGAAACACTCAATCATTCCTTCCTGGCTGCTTAGAGTTTACCTCAGTTAGCAGCCTTTGCTGAGCTATGGAGTGGTTGTGAAGCAGTCATCTGGCTGATAGAGGGTGCATGGTCTCACACCTCCTGACACAGACACTTTTCTCCCTGCCCACATGGATCGGAGAATGTTTCTGCATTTCTTGGCCTAGCTGAGCATTCTCCGACCATGCATCTGCATTGAGCAGGATGTACCCCACATGGCCTGGAGTCTCTATGCCCCCTCTGGGATCTGTATTATTGCATTTGCACCGCGGTGCCACCGAAGAGTGTTTAGACACTGACTCAGGTAGTGATCATTGGCCAGATAACAATAAGGCTGTATTGGTGTCCTGTGAGGCCTAGTGCCTCTTAACTGAACTGATTGTAGTGCTGTGCTACCCCTATATTTCTGGGCACTCCAGACAAAAAATTGCTCTTGCCTCCTAGGCTACCTACCAGTACTTACCTGTTCCCCTGGACATGTATGAGGACTCATACACTGAGGAAGAGGAGGTTCTCTACTCCCCAGTGTCCAAAGTGTCTGTTAGGCAGTGGACGCCTCCATGCACAGGCTGGTCTTAGACAATGTGGCACCTCTGGAGAAGAAGCTTTTAGCAATGGCAAAACAGTGTTTACAACTCCTGACTCTGAGGGAAGAACTACCTGGGCCCTCGGGCCCCCTACTTCCTAGGCCACCCACAGACACTACTGATAACCTGTGCAAGCTCCCACAGATCCCTGGAGTGGATCTCGATGCTTTTCCAGAATGTAGAAGGTATTCTTAGACCATAACCCACCCCATTCCCCAATGCCCGATCCAACAAGGAGTGTGCTGAGACAAATGCCTCCGCCCGCCTCAGATGGATCCCCTGTGGGATTGGATGGAGAGTCGGACCATGACCAGTACTAGAGACCTGTTCTTAGATGAGACCCTCTGTATGGAGTCAGACATGCTCGATCCTGAGGTGCTCAGTCATCTTTGCTCAGCTGAGTGGTCTCCTGCTGAAAAAGTAGCTACATACTTGGCTGGGAGTCTATGCAAGCCCTTAGACCAGGAGATTCTGGTGCAGTTTGAACTCTTGCTCTGGGCAAGACTGCTGGTTAAAGGATGACAGTACTTTTGTTTGTAGGCAACTACGCCTTTCCTACAACAAGTCACAACTGGTGTCCCAACCTTACCGGCTCACTAGCAGCACCTCACCAGGAACACAATAGTAAAAAGGTGATTTGTGGCAGCCTTTACGCATGGACTTGAAAATAAGACATCTCAGGGAGTGTCGTGGTTAAACTGAGATTACCCCTTTCTCACAGATATATCATGTCTCATACAAACACAGGTAATGACAAAGCTACAGTAAAGTTTCAATAGTTTTTATTCACCATAACTGCAATTTGCGATAAGTTGCATGGTCTGCAATGATTAGGATAATGAATAATGCAAGAAACAGTATTGTGAAGATGAGAGTCATTATTACAAAGACCCCCACCATCTTGCAATGCATAAGAAAGACATACCAGATGTAATATGTCCTAATGTCATAATACCATGAAAGACCTAACCTCCTACCTAAAGGAGAGCTGGGTTTGTTAAACCTAATCTGCCAATGCCATGTCCATGAGAGGAGCCCCCAACCCTTGTTACCTTGGAATGAGGTCTCTAGCTCAGACTCCGCAGGGACACGAAGACTGGGTCAGCGTCAAGACGACTGCAGCATCGATATCAGCGATGGTGGCGATGCCCTCTGGTCGGAATCCCTCTGATTATCTGTCTAAAGTGCGATGTATTTATACAGATCTACAAGGACCCCTGATGTAGGTGTGTTCCCAAACAATAGATAACAGACATGCTTGGGAAGGCAATTAATATAAACAATCCCTCGAAAGTATAGAGAGGGAAAATCCCTCAGTGTGAACACCTACTGTTTGTTTGTCTTTGTTGCATGATCTTGATGCCTTAGCGCGATGACACTGATAATGTAACTCATAACAAGTGGCCTAACTATAAACAAGGCAGCCATCTTAGAAGAAATAAATAATTAAATGTGCTAAGATAGAGCAAGCTAAGTAGGTTAAAAGTCACTAGGTGACGGGGGCACGAGTCTGCAAGCCAAAGGCTAAGCTAACTCCTGTTATCCCATTAAAACAAAGTAGGATTCACTACAATTCGCTACTGCCTACGGGCAGAATGCACCCTCCCCTCATTGGAAGGCAAAGTTACAGCTACACCCGATGGCAAAGTTGTGGCTACACCAGAGATCGACCCTAGCATGGCCACTTTTGTGTATATTAGGGACTCAAAGAAGGGCATTGACCACTCCTGGTGGTCATGCCAGGACAAACTTCAGGATTTGAATGGGCCATTGACCAAAATCCTAGCCATGGTTGAGGATGCTAAGGCATCCGGGGTGCTCAGATCTCCCGAAGTTTTCTGTGGGTGGGCACAGCGTGCTGTTATTTTCCTGGGCAATGCAAACTGTGCCATCAATACTGAGAGGTGCAGATCTCAACTGATTAAAATAGATCCCAGGATAGGGGACCTAGCAACCTCAGAAGTGGGACAGGTGGTGCAGGGTGGGCTCTCCTAACATAACCTTTCATCAAGGAGCTTTGGAAGTTCTACTTTCAATTCACTAGACAAGGCACAGTCATCCATAATGCAAATCTTTATGCCCTAGGTTTTCTCTAGGACCGTTTGTGGTACGGGGTGCTCAGCCAGCCATCCTCACTCCCAAGTCCCTAGTAGAGGTCAGCCCCCCAGACGAGGGCAATGGCAAGACCTGACCCATTTTGGCAGTTTCTATCCCACCAAGGGATACCGCAATCAAAGAGGATCACAAGATGGTTCCCGTGGAGATGGATCCTCTGCCAATCCACATGGTGATTATTTCTCACAGATGTTTGGGGGGGTCTTTGGTACACTTCATGCATGTTTGGAACACTCTTATCTCTGACACTCGGGTTCTGCAGACAGTCTGGAGTTTACACATAGAATTCTATGTCTTCCTCTTTCAACCCTTTCCAAATCTGCATTATAATTTCTCAGAGAGGCCTGCGGCCCCTATTCAGATGGAGATTCAGGAACTCCTGTCTAATGGGGCCATATCTCTGTTCACGCTACATCTCTCAGGTTTCCTAAGCAATTTTTTCCTCATGGAGAAATGAAACAGAGGACAAAGCCCGTTGATCAATCTCCAGGAATTTACAGAACTGCTGTTTTTCCATCATTTCAAGATGGAGGGCATTCACCTCCTCCGAGAACTTCTCAGGCCCAATGATTGACTGGTACATCTGGATCTAAAAGATGCTTACCTGATGATCTTGATATTCCTCCCACTTCAGCAGTTTTCACAGTTCCAATGGAGAGGTCAGATCTTTGAGTTCACTTCCCTTTCCTTTGATCTATCATCCACCCTGTGATGTTTCACCAAGGTGCTCAAGCCAGTGGTAGAATATCTGAGGGCATCTGGGATCCGCATTATCATTTATTTGAACAACATGGTCCTCATGGACCAGAGTCCGCATAACCTGGAAATGCACCTGCGGAGGTGGTGGATATCCTTCAGTATCTCGGTTTCATCATAGACTGCGAAACGTCAGCCCTTCCTCCTTCCTAATCCCTTACCTTCTTGGGTTTTGCAATCAATTTGGTGGAGACCACCCTTAGTCTTCCATCCTGAAATATGGCCAAGATACATCACAAAGTGACAGGACCTTAGCAACACCCTCCACATCTCTCCAGCAGATTGGCAGAATAGTCATACTTCTGTCATCCTCTATTTAGGCCAATTTCCTGGTCCCCTCCACTGCCTCTACACCTCCTGAAGGCTTCACGTCTGTGCTGTGGTCTCATGTACTACCAACGCGTTCCTCTCTCAGAAGAGGCCAAGGAAGAGCTGTAATTGTGGCTTACACACATGGAGGGCTGGAGCAAGCATGCGAATTTTGACTTATAACCGGACCTGGTGATAGAATCCGATACCAAGGGCACTGGGTGGGGCAGAGGATGGGGAAGTTATCCACCGGTGCAGAACAATCCCTGCACATCAACTGTCTAGATCTGATGGCAGACTCATTTGCAGCGAAGTGTTGGACCAGAGAATGTGCTCAATGCTGAATGCTCTAGAAGATGAACAATGTAGAAGCAGTCCGCTAAATCAACCACATGGGCATTGCACATTCTAGAGCTCTGTCAGATCTTGCAAATAGTTTCTGGAAGTAGTGCCCCAACCAACAGGTGTCCGTGGTGGCAAAGCACTTCCCGGGCTCTGACAATCAAGTTGCAGATTGGTAGTCACACCATCTCAAGGATACAAACATGTGGACAATGCTTCCAGGCATATTCCAAAGTCTCTCGGATCTCTGGGGAACTTTCATGATAGACCTATTTGCATCCTGTCTGGATCATCAACTTCCCCTGTACTTCAGTTGGAGACCGGATCCTGGGGCAATAGCAACAGACACATTTCCCCAAGATTGGTCGGGGGAGGTGGGTTATGCCTTTCCTCCTTTTGCCATGATAATGAGACTCATGGCACAGACATGCCGACAGCTGATGAATCTGGTGGTAGTGACCACGATATGGAAGTCACATGCTTGGTTTCCGGCTCTGACAGAACTTTCCAAGGATTTTCCAATCTATCTGGACCAGTATCTCCTCAAGGATCCCTCTGGGAATCCCCACCCATTGATGAGCAACAGTTTTCTCCCTCTTATGGTATGGAGGATTAGAGATCGCAATGCAAGTCCCAGGGCTTTCGCAAAATGTTGCATAACTCCTCTCACAAGCCTAGGCGGGCGTTACGATCAAACACTACAGATCAGCTTGGTATCAATAGTTGCATTGGTGTCAGCAACATGATTTGAATTCCGGGGGGACAGACGGTGTCCACATCTTGAACTTTTTTGGCATCTTTGGCGGCAGACGGGATGGCCTATAAGTCGTTCAACACCTTCCAGTCTGAAGTTTCCTCTGGGCATGCCCAGGTGGGGGTGAGTCCAGTGGGAGAACAGTCATTGGTTTGGAAACTTAACAGAGGCATCTGGTTGTCTCTCCCTCCAGAGCTAAGATATTCAAGGGCATTTTTATACTTTTTGGTGTAAAACTGCACTAACGCAGATTTGCATCAAAAAAAGATTTACACTGGCTTGTACCATTCTTGAGCGGCAGCTGAGCACCGTATTTATGGAATGGTGCAAGTCGGCGCAAAGGGTAGGCTAGTGTAAAAAGAAATGACATTAGCTGGGTGGGGATGGCAGTATGAGAGAAGGGGATTTTTCACCAAAAAATGACGTTAAGCAGGTTAGAGTAAAAACAATTTACTCTAACCAGCCTAGCATCATTTTCTGACGCAAAACAATCCATACCACATGACTCCTGTCTTCTCTAAGACAGGAGTCAAGCTCACCACCACAATGGCCTGCACCGGGGACCATGTCCCCTGGGCATGGCCACTGCACCCAGTGCCATGTAGGGAGGCCCATTTCAGGGCCCCCAATGGCACTTAAAAAAAAAATTAAAAAAACTTACCTGTACTTACGTATACCTACCTGGGATGGGGTCCCCATCTTCTGTTGTCCCTCTGGTGTGGGTGGGGGTGTCCCTGGGGCCTGGGGAGGGCACCTGTGGGCTTATCCCATGGTGTTCCACCATGGAAATAGGCCCACAGGTCCCCTAATGCCTGCCCTCACCCAGGCATTAGATATTGGTGTAAAGCAAGCTATGCACCATTAGTTGACCCCACCTCCTCCCCAGGCGTGATTTTAGCACAGGGGATAAATATGGCGCTTAGGCATAGAGTCATTTTTTGCACGAGAATGCCTACCTTGCATCTCATTGATGCAAGGTAGGTTTCCATGTCCAAAAAATGACTTTAACTCCATAACTTTGGCACTAGCGGCAATGTGTAAATTTGGAGTTAGTTTTGCACCGAATTTGCGTAAACAAATGGCGCAAATTCACCACAAAACAAGTATAAATATGCCCCTCAGTTTTTGGGGATGTCAGAAAAGGGTGCAACACTGTCTTCTTTTGCACCTTTTCCTTTCCTGGTCTCATAACAAGTAACTTTCCCAGAAACAATTATCAGCAGAGTTGGCTACTCTGCTGTGTTTGGTGTCTTGCCGATATGTCTCAGATGTCCTGGGACTGGACATTTCAGAAAGGACTTTTACACCAGATGGGATTTCCTTTCATGTGTTTTGATGTACAAAGTGCAATGCCAGACTCATTTCATACCCTGCCTTTCTGGGTTCTTGAAAGTTATGTGTTGTTCACTTGTGTCAAGGTGAATGAGACCATGACCAAGAAACTCTGTCTCCATGGGGAGCGACAGTTACTTATTGCCCTTTGTGAATGGATAAGGTGGTTTCATCTGTAGGAAAGTACCACCTTGCCTGGCATGTTACACCCATTTTTACTTGTGTGTCAGTTTGTTTTTGCCTGTCTCACTGGGATCCTGCTAGCCAGGACCCCAGTGCTCATAGTTGTGGCCTGAATGTGTGTTCCCTGTGTAGTGCCTAAACTGTGTCACTGAGGCTCTGCTAATCAGAACTTCAGTGCTTATGCTCTCTCTGCCTTTAAAATTGTCACTGCAGGCTAGTGACCATTTTTACCAATTCTGATTGGCACACTGGAACACCCTTAGAATTCCCTAGTATATGGTACCTAGATACCCAGGGTATTGGGATTCCAGGAGATCCCTCTGGGCTGCAGCATTTCTTTTGCCACCCATAGGGAGCTCAGACAATTCTTACACAGGACTGCCACTGCAGCCTGTGTGAAATAATGTCCATGTTATTTCACAGCCATTTTACACTGCACTTAAGTAACTTATAAGTCACCAATATGTCTAACCCTCACTTGGTGAAGGTTAGGTGCAAAGCTACTATGTGTGAGGGCACCCTGGCACTAGCCAAGGTACCCCCACATAGTTTAGGGCAATTTCCCCAGACTTTGCGGGTACACCATTACATGTGTGCCCTACATATAGGTCAATACCTATATGTAGCTTCACCATGGTAACTCCGAATATGGCCATGTAACATGTCAAAGATCATGGAATTGTCCCCCCATGCCAAATCTGGTATTGGGGTGCCAATCCCATGTATCCCCAGGGCTCCAGCATGGACACTGAGTACTGCCAAACCAGCTCTCTGGGGTTTTCACTGCAGCTACCGCTGCTGCCAACCCACAAACAGGCTTCTGCCCTCCTGGGGTCTGGGCAGCCCAGTCCCAGGAAGGCAGAACAAAGAATTTCCTCTGAATAAGGTTGTTACACCCTCTCCCTTTGGAAATAGGTGTTAAGGGCTGGGGAGGAGTAGTCTCCCCCAGCCTCTGGAAATGCCTTGAAGGGCACAGATGGTGCCCTCCTTGCATAAACCAGTCAACACCAGTTCAGGGATTCCCTCAGCCCCTACTTTGACGCAAACTGGACAAAGGAAAGGGGAGTGACCACTCCCCTGTCCATCACCACCCCAGTGGTGATGCCCAGAGCTCCTCCAGTGTGTCCCAGACCTCTGCCATCTTGAATGCAGAGGTGTGAGGGCACAATGGAGCCCTCTGAGTGGCCAGTGCCAGCAGGTGACACCAGAGACCCCTCCTGATAGGTGCTTACCTGACTAGGTGGCCAATCCTCCTCTGAGGGTTATTTAGGGTCTCTCCTGTAGGCTTCTCTTCAGATAACGAATGCAAGAGCTCACCAGAGTTCCTCTGCATCTCCCTCTTAGACTTCTGCCAAGAATCGACCGCTGACTGCTCCAGGACACCTGCAAAACTGCAACAAAGTAGCAAGACGACTACCAGCGACATTGTAGCGCCTAATCCTGTCGGCTTTCTGGACTGTTTCCTGGTGGAGCATGCTCTGGGGGCTGTCTGCCTTCACCCTGCACTGGAAGCCAAGAAGAAATCTCCAGTGGGTCGACGGAATCTTCCCCCTGCTAATGCAGGCACCAAACATCTGCTTCACCAGTCCTCTGGGTCCCCTCTCATCGCAACGAGCGTGGTCCCTGGAACACAGGAGCTGGATCGAAGTGACCCTGACAGTCCAGTGGTCCATCTGTTCAGATTTGGTGGAGGTAAGTCCTTGCCTCCCCATGCCAGACAGTTATCCTGTGTACTGCGTGAAATGCAGCTTCTAGGGCTTCTGTGCACTTTTGCAAGGAATACTTTGTGCACAGCACAGCCCAGGTCCCCAGCACTCTGTCCTGCATTGCTCAGCTCGGTGAGTTGACCACCGGCTTCGTGGGACCCTCTTTTGTAGTGTTGAGATGACCACTGTGCTCAGTTTTTTTTAACTTGAACCCATGCTCAAGTACTTCTGTGGGTACTGCCTGCTTCTGCGTGGGCTCTCTGTGTTGCTGAGCAGCCCCTCTGTCTCCTCTTACAAGTGGCGACCTCCTGGTCCTTCCTGGGCCCGGGCAGCACCCTTTTTCTTCAACAGCGACCTTTGCAGCTAGCAAGGCTTGTTTGCGGTCTTTCTGCATAGGAACAACTCTGCATCCTCCAGCATGCCGTTGGACATCTTCTGTGCAAAGGAGAAGTTCCTGGCATCTTCCGTTGTTGCAGAATCTTCAGCTTCTTCCAGCCAGAGGCAGTTATTTTGCACCTTCATCCGGGGTTTAGTGGACTCCTGCCCCCCCGGACACTTGCGTGACTCTTGGACTTGGTCCTCTTTCTTTACAGGTCCTCACGTCCAGGAATCCATCTTCAGTGCTTTGCAGTCTGTTGTGGTCTTTACAGAATCTCCTATCACAACTTTAGAGTGTTTCTTGGGAAGTAGGGTAACTTTACTCCTACTTTTCAGGGTCTTGGGGTGGGGTATCTTGGACATCCTTAGTGTTTTCTTACACTCCCAGCGACCCTCTACACACTACACTAGGCCTGGGTTCCCTAAGTGGTTCGCATTCCACTTACTTAGTATATGGTTTGTGTTGCCCCTAGGCCTATTGCATCCTATTGTATTCTACAGTGTTTGCACTACTTTTCTAACTGTTTACTTACCTGATTTTAGTTTATGTGTATATTTTGTGCATTTTACTTACCTCCTAAGGGAGTATATCCTCTGAGATATTTTTGGCACATTGTCACTGAAATAAAGTACCTTTATTTTCAGTAAATTTGAGTATTGTGATTCTTATGATATAAGTGATATAGTAGGAGCTTTTCATGTCTCCTAGTTCAGCCTAAGCTGCTCTGCTATAGCTGCTCTATCACCCTTAGCTGCTAGAACACTACTAATCTACTAATAAGTGATAACTGGACCTGGCACAAGGTGTAAGTACCATCAGGTACCCACTATAAGCCAAGCCAGCCTCCTACATCGTCCCCAACCATTGCAAAGTGGGTTTGATGGGCTATGCAAGAGGTAGGTATTGACACTAAGGTGTTTGGGTTCTATCAGAGGGGTGATGGCATCAATAGCATTCAGTCTCGGGCTCGCTTGGGGGACATCATTAATGCTGCAAGCTGGTCTTCGGATTCGACCTTTAAGAGGTTCTATTTCAAGCCACTTCCCTCCTTTGCGGCCCTTGTTTTAGACAAGCTGTAAACTGACATAGTCCTCGCCTCCGCCTATGTTAAATGGTTGTTATGTGCACCAGTTCCTAGTGAAGATGACAGTCTGTATCTTTCAAATGTTCAGTATTATTGATACATTGTATGGCCTTGTCGTTTTGTCTTGAGATCCTGGTGATTGAGGTTTGATCCATTGATTCTTGCGGAATAGGAGTTGTCCAAACAGGAGTGAGCTTTTCCATCATCAGCTTTGGTCGCAGGAAGAAACAGGAGGAGCATAGATGGGCAGATGTTCAAAAGGATTCTCTGTGCCCTGATTGGACAGTGGATTTCTCTTTCCCTATGAGCTCCGCGAAATAATGTGTTTTATAACCATGTTTGAAATGGCTGCTGATTCAGTAAAATAAAGGTGTAGCATTATCCTTGCCTCTACGTCTGACAGTGTTAATAGGATATTATTTGCATAAAACGTTTCTTTTTTGCTCACATGCCAGTTTATAAATGTTGTGGCTGTTCCTATCTGGATGAATTGCAGAGGTCAGTAGTTATAACACCAGTATGAATAGAGGGGGGAGAATGGCAACGCGGTCAGGTGCCCCTCAACACAAAACATGGTGAAACAAGGAGTCTGCTGCAATTCTCTAAGGTCATAAGCCCTGTGTATAACCATCTGGCCTTCAAAATAAAATACTGTTCTAATTTAGTATGTGCATTGCTCGAAACATATGGTCCCCTTTAGCACTGCTGAGTGCACCCTCAGCATTAACGAACCCATCAAACTTTTATCATGGTCATGTTTAACTTGCCAAAGAAGAGGCAAAAGGGTATGTAAATGACTGCCAGAGGATTGTCAAGGAACAGACCCAGTTTAATCCAGATATATTAGAAGTAGGACACCTGTCTTTAGCCTTATATCAGGGCTTTTGCAAGAATGTTCAAATTTGTAAGTGACATCAGCATATACTTGGATCACATAAGATGGTCCAAATCAGTTTGGTGATCAAAGAAATCTGTAGACAGTCCACTGGGATTTGTTGGTTTAATAAAATTGTATCACGAGGCTATCATCACGCTCTTCTTTTCTCCATAGACATCAATATTCATAACTATGGGCCTGATTTATATTTCGGTGGAGGGGTTACTCTGTCACACTGGTGACGGATATCTCGTTCGTCAAAATCTAAATCCTATTATTTCTTTGGGATTTAGGTTTTGTCAGACGGGATATCCGTCAGTGTTGTGACGGAGCAACCCCTCCGCCGAAATCTAAATCAGATCCAATGCCTTCTTCTAAAATGTCTCCATTGAGAGTGGCTCTGATTTCACATGAGGGAGTGGGAAGGTGTGAGATCAGACAGGAAGACTGCCTCTGCTAATACTGCATCTGCCAGATTTGAACTGTAAAGTAACCTATATAAGGAGGCAAAGTGTTCAGTGATCTCCAGTACTTGTGTTCGAAGATGTTTGTATGTAGTGAATAGACTCACAGTGAGCAGTCAAGAGACTTCCAGCTTTCTTGAAGCACTCACAAGGTTTTGTCCTCAGATGAGAGAGCACTTTAGGCCAGGGATGGCTACACTGTATTTAATCATCTTTAGCCTTTGTCAGTTTTCTCAGGGCTGCCTGTGGGAGGGAAGCTTTGTATGCAGATTTTTTTTCTCTTTGTCTTTCTTTTTGGCTATTGGCAAGTCCTTCCTCATTACATCACTAAGATATCCTTTATGTAAGACCCATATGACCTTGTTAATTCAACAGAGCTACTGTTGTCCTCTAAGTTCATTGTTAGGATAGACAGAAGAATTGTTTGTTGTTATACCTGGCCCTTTTTGCAGGGTTAGCCCCAAGCTTTTTGCCTTCTTTTTTGTATTTTCACTGACCTGTTTTTGTTGCTTGCTTTAGGACTCTGCATATGTTCTCTGTCTAAATTGTATTGCTGAATGGTTTCTCCGTGATTGGGATATTTGATTTACTAGTAAGTCCCTAGTATAGTGCACCATGTGTGCCCAGGGCCTGTAAATTAAATGCTACTATTGGGCCTGCAGTATTGATTGTGGGGGCCACATGTGTAGCCGTATAAACATGTCTCAGACCTGCCACTGCAGTGTCTATGTGTGCAATTTTAAACTGCCATCCCAACCTGGCAAGTGCACCCACTTGCCAGGCCCAAATCTTTCCTTTTACTACATGTAAGTGACCCCTAAGGTAGACCCAAGACAGTCCCATGGGCAGGGGGCAGTGTATGTAAATGGTAGGACAAGTACTAATGTGGTTTACATGTCCTGAGAGTGAAATATTGCTAAATGTGTTTTTCACTATTGCAAGGCCCATCTCCCCGATAGAGTAACATAGAGGTTGCATTGAAATAACTTTTTAAGTGTAGCCCACTAATAGCATTTAATTTACAGGCCTTGGCACATGTAGTGCACTTTACTGGGGACTTATAAGTAAATCAAATTTGCCAATTGGGAATGAACCAATGTTATCATGTTTAAGGGAGAAAGCATATGCACTTTAGCACTGGCTAGCAGTGGTAAAGTGTGCAGAGTCCTAAAATAAGCAAAAACAGTGTCAGAAAAGTGGAGGGAGGAAAAACGATCGGGGATGACCACCCCAAGGCTGTCAGGTCTAACAAGAGCCAAGAGAGATATGGAGTTTTGGGGTCTCTGAACTCACATCTTTTGGTGAAGTTGGTTTTTGAATTGTAAGGTTAAAAATATCACTTTCAGAAAGTGGGCATTTTCTTGCTTAACCATTTGGTGCCTCTGCCTGACTTTGGAATACATGTCTGGGTCAGGATGACAGTTGGGCTGTTTGTGAATTCACTCTAGATAGCCACACAAAGGGAGCTGATATGTGCCATGCATATCCTGAAGGCCCATCATCACGCTGATGGGTCTTCCTAAGCTGTAGTGGTGGGAGGAGCTGACACTTGCACCTGAACAGGGCTGTGCATGTCCTAATACAAAGCAGTCTCCAATCCCCTGGAGTGTGTCTGTGGCCAGGGCAGGAAAGGCAGGGCCTTATGCACTACAAAGACTTCTCTTTGAAGTTTGCCTACTTCAAAGGCAGAAAGTACTGGACCTCTGACCCCACAAAGTTAGAACACTTCTGGACTGAAGACAATCTTCTAGGAACAAGAGCTGGATGCTGTAGGAGGGATTGCTACTCTGCCTGTTGCTTGGTTGTGCTGGCCTGCTGCTTCCTACCTCTGTCCTGGAAGTGAAAGGACTTGACTTTGCTGTCTAGATCCTGCTTTCCAAGGTTCTCCAAGGTTTTGAGTTGAGCTTGCCTAATGTTACGAAGTCTCAGGGATATCAAAGATGTCATCTGCCAGGACCTGGGCTCCTCTGCTCTGGGCCGTATCCTGTGAAGTGGTGCCAAATCCAGTCTGAGGTCTTGAAGGTGGTTTTTGGGGCTAAAAGAAGACAATCCACACATCGACTCACAGTGTAATTCTGAACCGACGCATCGTTGTAAGAATTCAATGCATCACCACTGTCCGCACTGGGGCGTGGACCCCTCTTGATGCAACAACCATGGTTTTCAATGCAGGCCCCAACTTATCATTGCAGCACCTCTGAAGAACCACCTCTGCATGTGTTTCAAGCACTGCATCACTGAAGGGCGTGACACAGCACCTGCTTAAATGATGTGAGATTGAAGCAACACGTCTTGTCTTTCAATGCATCTTCAACCCATCACTCCTGGGTGACATTTTCTTCATGGACACCACACCGCAGTAAGCAACTAACGCTTTGTGCCGCAAATGATGCATCACCTCCCCTGTGGCAGTAAGAGATTGACGCATCACATCCCCTGCCTAGCAGTAAGGACCCAATGCATCACCTCCCCTGCAACAGTAAGGTACCAATGAGTCTCCAGCTCTTTCGATGCATCACCTCTCCTGCGGCCCGCTTAGTCTTTGTTTTTGATGCGTCTCAGGTATTTTGCCTCAGTCAATCGCTTCATTGATTTCAAAGAACTACAATTACATTTAATCTTTTAAAAGTGATATGTTTGCTTTTGTATGTTGGACTTTTGCCATTTGTGTCTTGTTTTACTCAGATAAATATTGGCTATATTTCTAAACTGCTGTGGAGTACTTTTGTGGTGTTTTCACTGTGGTCCTGTGTGTGTCTGTGTGTGTGTGTGTGTGTGTGTGCGTGTGTGTGAATACAACTACTTTGCACATTGCTTTTGAGAACAGCCTGACTGCTTGTGCCAAGCTACCAAAGGGGTGAGAATGGGGTTATTTTAGCTGTGTGGCTCCTTTGCCCTGACTAGAGTGAGGGTACCTACTTGGACAGTGTGCAAACCACTGCCATCTAGAGACCCCATTCCTAACATTTATCTTCTGGCAATTTATATCTAGCTTTGGTCATGCACTATGATCCAGTTAGGGCTGTCATGACATTAATATTTATTTGTATCATAACCAGGTCTTAATATGAGTCTCCTCCTGGTATCATCAAGACAGAAGTACATTTTTGCATTGAGGAGATGAGATCAAGAATGCACAAAGTGTATACAGGAGTCCTAATTGCACTCTCTTGGGTTTGTAAATCACTGATATATGGTGGGCAATAATGTCCCCTTTCATTTGTCTGATTTTTGAATTCTAAAGGTTTGGCCTGCAGAACTTGATCAATAGTTAAGTTATTGTATGTCCCACCAGTACATTTGTTATGCTTAGAGCAGTGCTTCCCAAACGTTTTAGAATCATGTCTTAATCATGCAACCCACCTAGTTTTGATGTATATGAGGTGGGGAAAATTCTCATGTCATAATAGCTTAAACAACCTTGACTATGCTTTTTGATTATTGGACTGTGTCCAAGACATTGGTCTGCCCATAAAAGTGGCAGGTGGTAAACTGCACCAGAGTCTGGAACTGGAATTTATTTTGGGATAGGGTAGTTGCCTGTGGCATTTGTTCACTAAAATCACAAGCTATCTGAGAAATTGTGGTATTGACGCTAATAATTTTAGCACATTTGAGAAACTCATCCTGCAGCAGAGTAAGGGGTAAGCCCCCAAACCGCTTTTTTGTTAGATTGAGGTCCAATTGTGCATTTTGGTCTATATATTGTTAGAATTTAAGTTTATGGTTGGCAGATATTTGCACCCTGTCCAAGCAGGAACCACAGACCTAGTCAACCATGTTGCATAGGTTCTCATTATCCTAATGAGACTACTGGATTTGGGTGGCAGAATCACCTGAATTTTGGTTACCGAGTACAATTCCACACCAAGTGATGCCTGTCAGCCTAATCTGGGTTTATCGGCTAACTAGCAGTGCCTCATCTCCACCCGAGAGTGGGAATGATTGTGCAACCAGACGCCTCAGGGGAATCATGGTCGATCAGATGTCATCTCTTTCTTAGTTACATTAGCCTCATGCAGACAAAGACAAACAGAAGCTGAGTATAGTTCAATAAGGTTTTTGAAGTACCTGCATCTCTCATAAAATGGCATGTATTGCATTAACTAGGATGATAAAACACAGTAGAAGCAACATTGTGATGAGGAGCATGAAACACAAAAACAATCTCACCATACTGTCACTAACAATAATATATGTATATTTCCTACCTAAGCTATGGTAGAGCACAGCGTGATAAGCCCTAATCCTCTCTTCAGTTTCCCCCCATAAGACAGCATCCCCCATACCTGAACAAGGAAGCCTGTTGTCTAGAAAAACACTGTCCCATATAGGCCAGGGATTCAGCAGTCGAAGTAAGCAGCTGAAGCGAAGACATTCAGCAATCAGCATGCAGTTGTGGTCCCACAAAGTCAGCAAGCGCTCCATCCCAGTCGGCCTAAACTTTTGACTTTGCCCCGGGATGGCATGACCAGATATCCCCAGGTGGCACTTCTTGTTTCTAAGCCCTATTTCACAGTTTATTCTTAATTCATATCTTAAGTTCTACTTATTGGATTTTGGTCATTTGGCTTTTGTTTTATTTAATAAATTAAGCACAAATTCTATAACCATGTGTGGTATCTTTTGTGTGAGGTTTTCACTGTGTTATGGTTTGAAGTGTTGCACAACTACTTAACACATTGCTTTTTAAGTTAAGCCTGACTGCTCTGTGTTAAGCTACCAGAGGGTGAACATAGGTTAATTTAGGGTGTGTTTGTGACTTTGCCTGACTGGAGTCATGGTCATCTGGCTGGAATCTACCTCATTGCTGGTTGCGTCAACATCAAAGATGAGAGGAGGAGGCTGAAGCCAAGCTTCAGTGTTGATTCCTGCAGTAGAGATGATGAGATGATCCTTCCTAAGCAGTAGCGAAGATACGTCAATTTTCTCCATGCAGCAGCAGCCGCACTGCATCAGGTCAGAGATGATGCTGTTCCGAAGGCGATGCACAGAGGTCGATCCGTGCAGGAGAGGGCATGTGTCGACTCCAATCCACGCAATTACGGCTGATGCACCGGTTGCGATCCATTCTGTGGCGACAATGCTTTGATTTTGACTGGAACAGCACTTTATACCCACTTCGAATGGCCCACTTGGCAGACAAAACACACAGTTGGCAGATTCCAGGTACTGTAGCAGGTGAGTTGGAAATGTTTTGTTTCCCTGAGACTTCAGAAAACAGTAGGCAAGCAAGCAAGCCCTTGGAGTCACCTTAGCTCTGGGTTGGAGAGATGCAGGTCCCGTCCTTCTCATTCGTAGGCAAGGAGGACAGCAGGCAGCAGGTCAGCACAGCAAAGCAGGAGTCTAGTGGAGTAGCAGTCCAGCATCCTGGCAGAATATCCACAGGTCCAGAAATGTACAGAGTTGGTGGTGTCTGAGGTCCAGTACTTATACCCAGTTGTGCCTTTTTAGTGGGGGATACTTCAAAGAGTGGCCTTTGAAGTACACATAGTCCCTGCCCTTCCTGCCCTGACTCAAGACTCACTGTAGGGGGTATGCAGCCCTTTGTGTGGGGACAGGACACAGACTATTCAGGTGTAAGTGTTAGCCCCTCCCTCCCATCCTGCCATGGATGGCCCATCAAGATGTGGATGGTTCATCAGTCACTCCTAAGCTCACTTTGTCTGTGGCTGTCTTAGGAAATGCATAACGCCCAACTGTCACCTATCCAAATGTATTTTCAGAGACAAAAAGAAGGCAAAAATGCTAAAGTAAGAAAATGCCAACTTTCTAAATGTGGCATTTTCAGAATTACAATTGAAAATCCAACTTCACCATAAGTTGTGATTTTAAATTGTGCTTCCAGAGTCACCAAACTTGGAGGTTCCATATCTTCCCAATTGGAAATTACACTTATAAAATGTAATAAGATAATCGCAATGTTATCCTAGGAGCGAGACAAGCCTTGCAGTAGTGAAAAAAGAATGTAAGAGTTTTTCACTACTAGGATATGTAAAACGTAAAAGTACATGCCCTACTCTTTTATATACAGTGCACCCTTGAGCTGACCAGGGCCTACCTTAGGTGTGACTTATATCTAATAGTTTGGCAAGTTTGGGCCTATCATGTTTATTTTGCCAGATTGAAATGGCAGTTTAAAACTGCACTCACAGGCTACAGTGGCAGGACTGAGACATGTATAAAAACGACTTAAGTGTTTGGCACAATTGGCACAATCATTGCTGCAGGTCTACTAGTAGCATTTCATTTACAGGCCCTGGGCACAGATAGTGCACTTTACTAGGGACTTATACACCAATTTTGGATAAGCCAATGATGAGAGCACTTGCACTTTAGCACTGGTTAATAGTGGCAAACTGTCCAGAGTCCTAAAGCCATCAAAAATTAATTCAGCAAAAAAGTGGAGGGAATGAATCTACAGAAAGGGCCATTTCCAACATATGCGAATATATAAATATTTTAAATGTATAAAACCATAGAAACTTAACTGTTATAGTTAAAGTTATGTGAAGCAACTCTAACTCGTGCCCTAAGGTAACTATAACTAGCACCCCTGCCATTCCTAGTTTTATCATGAATAGTGTTACTGTAAATGTCACAGTGATATTATCAATGAAGTTATCAAAGATGTCATGAGTGTTGTACTATCTGGGTTAATTAGCAGGGCATGGTGAGGGCGCAAGTTATAGTTACCTCAGGGCACAAGTAATAGTTACTTGAAATAACTCCAACAGTTGAATTTCTATGGTTGTGTACGTTTAAAATGTGAGCCTAACTATAGCATACCTGTGACTTTTGTTTTTTTAAGTGAAATTCTACGTTTTTATAAAATTCTATTCAGTGGGGTTGGGTACAGGGCCTAGCTGCAGGGCCAGGCCCTGTGCCCTGCAGCCATCCTCCTATACCCACCCAGCCCTGCATTATGCATGGCCACTGGCTGTGTGCGGTTGAGATTGGCCAATCTGTTATAACCATCGAACCCCACTCCATGCACAGTCTTTGGGCAACCCCTTATAAATACCCACACCCATGCATGGGTCTGTGAGTGGGTGTATGAGTGTCTGAGCGGGTCTGTGAGTGGATGCATGAGTGTCTCAGTGGGTCTGTGAGTAGGTGCATGAGTGTCTGAGTTTGTCTGTGAGTGTGTGACTATTTTAAAAAACAAGGTTTTGCTGATATTCGCAAATTCGGCGCAATGTTAAACAGGAGCCACACTGAGCACTGCAGTGAATTTGCGAATATTGCACGCCCAAAAACAAATTTTTCCACATTTTCAACACACAAACACCGCGACATGTCAACCTGGTAATAGGGTACCTCCACCCTGACCCCTAATACTATTTTTCAAATTATCTTCCCTGCCCAAATTTCAGCTCCAGGGACCATTCCATCCAGTGGTTCGGGCTGCAGGTGTATCTAAAGAGTTTATGGGAATTAACATGGGAAATTCACATTTGTTGACCCCAGTTTTTCTCTGCC
Source organism: Pleurodeles waltl (assembly GCF_031143425.1). Taxonomy (NCBI): domain Eukaryota; kingdom Metazoa; phylum Chordata; class Amphibia; order Caudata; family Salamandridae; genus Pleurodeles; species Pleurodeles waltl. Next base: position 271,914,986 of record NC_090445.1, on the reverse strand, counting down.
CGTTTCATGGATCACCCCAAACCTTCCATGTACAACAAGACCACAGAAGGCATTTGTTTTTGAAAAGTTCATGAATTTTCATCAAACTTTACCAAAGATATAGGCAACTCAAAAAACCCTTTTTCTACAGAAACTAGGTCTTAACTATAACTACCTACTGGCAACCGTAAGTAGGTAATAACCACAAATAAACCTGTGCTTAACACAATGTGGTATTTGTGCACAAAAGCAATCAGGCTTGACCTGGAGCAAATGACAAAAATCCAATAGGTTGATCCGGAGATATGCATTTTTAAAGTTTTCAGCAGAGTAGGGAATTGAGTTACAGGTTAAGGGAGGTGAAACCCTACTTAAGAATCAATTCTGATCAGGGTGAAACACAAGCAAACCCCAAATTAACCTGTGCTTAACCCTCTGGTTGCTTGGCACAAAGCAGTCAGATGTAACTTCAAGGCAATGTGTGAAGTATGTATGCAGTACCTCTATCAATAATGAAGTGAAAAACATAACACAGAAAAATCCCACTCCAATTTAATAAGATAATGTAAAAGCTAACATAGTTAGTTGACATCAAAACAACAAAAACCCAATAAGTAGAACAGGAGATAAGCAGTTTTAATATTTAAGGAAAACAGTGGTAAGAAACACAAAGCGCCAACGTGGGTCATCTGATCGCGCCAGACCGTGACAAAGTCGCATATTCAGGCCAACCACAATGGATCATAGGCTGGCTACAGGGACCCACTTAGACTCACTGAACAAAGTACCCTAACTCCTGGTTGCGAAGCGGTCTGCATGGTTCTGGTTCTGTGGAGCTACAAGAGCTACGAGGCGAGGTCCTGCATTGAGGTGCATTGCACTGCATGAGTTTCAATGAAGCTCTGTGGCGAGGCTTTGAGAGGCATCGAGTCGCATCATTGTTGATGATGCTGGCAGCTGGATAGCAAGGCTATGCAGGGCACTGCATCACTCAGTGTCAATTCCTTTGTGGCTGGCAGCTGTGTGGTGAGGCTTCGTTGGGCTTTGCTCTGCTTCATGCCTGGCCTTAGTAAAAACCACATCTGGGCTCACAGATCACCTTCAGGCCCAATTCCAAGGGTCCAGGACTGCGGTTGTACCATTTGGGTGCAAGACTCACAGCAGGCAAAGGCCAGGTGTTGGGTTCAAGTTGGTTAAAGCCTTTTCTGTTCCTGTGGCTCTGATCAGGAGACTAACCAACTACTTCTTGATGGCACTCTGCTGGGCCTGCACTCAAGATGCAGGTCCAATCCTTCTCACTCAGGCAACAAGCAGCAGGGAAGCAGAGCCTTTGACAGGTCCTGAGGTGTACTGAAGAGTTTAGTCTGAGGGTCCAATATTTATACCAAGAGGGGCTTGGAATTGCTGCCACCCTGCCTTGGCACAAACTTATATGGGGTAAAAAAAGACTTGCATTGAACCCTTGTATTTATGCTGGGGCAGAGGTTTTGTGATGTGCAGCTCCTCCCCCTATCAAGTCAGGACCATCCAGCCAACATCTATTCCACCTATGTCTCACTGTCTTGAAGGAAAACCCAAAGACCAGCTACTTCCTACACCTAGTCATATGCCCCAGGATATAGTCTGTGTGACCAAATGGTAAGGACAAGAACATACCAAAAATCTAAAAGCAGCATTTTCAGAATTGTGACTTAAATTTCAACCTTATCATTAAAGAGAGTTTTAAATTGCAATTCTTTAAACACCAAACTCAACATCCTGATCTGCTCCTAATTGAAAGTTATCACTTCCTAAATGTAATACGGGAACCCAATGTTATCCTAATGGGAGACATAGGGCTCGCAGTAGTGAAAATTAATTTAGACACTTTTTACTAGCAGGACATGTAAAATTTAAAAGTGCATGTCCTACTTTTTAAATACACTGCACCCTGGCCTCTGGGCTGTGTAAGGCCTACCCTAGGTGTGACGTTTGTATTAGAAAGGGGAGGTTTGGGCAAAATAAATGCTACAGGCCCACTAGTAGCATTTAATTAACAGGCCCTAGGTACATGTAATACCACTTTACAAGGGTCTAAGTAAATTAAATATGCCAATTGTGTTTAAGCCATTTTTACAATGTTTAAAGAAGAGAGAACAATCGGTTTAGCACTGATTAGCAGTGGTAAGGAGCAGAGACACCTCAGACCAACAAAAAATAAATGAAGCAGAAATAAGAGGAGTGAGGTAAAAAGTTTGGGATAAGACCATCGTAAGGCTGACAGCTATAACAAGTAGAAATAATGCCAAGAAGCACATATCGCTAATCATGATTATCTGGTCATCCTGGGTCAAAGTCAAAAATTAGGATCAACCATGATGGAATGCAGGCCAGATAGTGGGGCTAGGTTAATCTCAGTGAAAAGTCTAACTTGGTCAAGTTTGACAGAAGGAGCACTTGTCAATGAGGTTGTTGGTGCTATGGATATAGGCTGGATCTGAAGAGGTACTAGTTGACGAATGGTTGCTAAAATCCCAGGTTTCTCTTGAACTTTGCTTTGGTAGTGCAGCCGTCATTGGCAAAAGGAACTGGTTGACGATCAGTACTTTGCGTTGGCAGAAAACACATGGTAGTTGTTGCCGACGTGAAGAGCCCAGGGTTGTGAAGTCCAGGTATGCGTCCGAGAAGGTCTCATCAGAAGTTGGATGCAGGTACCACATTGGCTTCAGTGATGTCTGTTCACTTTCTTGAGAAGTCTGAAAATGTGTAGTTTCGAAGTGCACAGTGTACAACCTCTGATTTTTCACGTGGAGTCAAGTTGTTGCAGTTTTAGGGTTGGAGGAGTACCCTATAACATCGAACAACGGTCCAGAACCTTGGGGGCATATCTCAGGGAATAGGACTCAGTCCAGCAGAAGCCAGCAGCAGGTTTCAGGCAGTGCTAGTTGGTACTGTTCTGGTGGGCAGTTGCAGACGAGGCCCCTGGTAGCGTGTTGTATCCCTGTAGCTCAAACAAGAGGTCAGCCAGCTAGCCCTTGGATTTACTTCTGGGGTCCTAGGTTCACAGGAGGCGGACAACAGAAAGGGTTTTCTTTCTGAGTCTCCACAGATTCAAGAGTGTTCTGATGAGAAGTTCTGAGGGTTCCACCTTCATACCCAGTGCCAACCTGTGTGTGCGGGAGTCAACCCCTTTGTCTAACCTTAAACTGGTTCTGGTCAGTTCTCTCCTTTTCCCTGGGTCCGTCTCCAGCCTGGTTAGAAAAACAAAGAGTGGGCAGGTCCAAGCTTGAGCCACATTTGTCAATAACAGGGCAGGTATTTTTAGAAGTCAGGAAGGAGCTAGGTGCAGCCCTCTGGCTACCCTCTGAAGCTCAGGAATGGCTGAGTACAACACAAGGCCATGCTACTCGCGAGAGGAACACACTTCCCCACATCCAAGGCTATTTTGTCTCCTCTGTGGAATGAATACTCATCAGACCACAGAAGAGCCATTAGCAGTCATGGGACCCTGAACACTGCCATAAATGCACTTTTGGTTTCGGCAAAAATATGCCAAGTTTACTAAAAGTAGCATTTTCAAAATAATAAAACTTTACCCTTAAAGAATTACAATTCAAATTAGATTAAGAAGCATTTCCCTAGCTTATCTCAAATAAAAGGTATCTTGTATTAAATGTAGTAGGGTAATCTAGTGTTAGTCAATGGGAAGCTAGCCTTCTCACAGTGAAGCATCAGTTTGTGAGTTTCTTCACTGCCAGAACATGTAAACGTTAACTTCACATGTCATATTTTTTTATGTGCCATGCACCTTTCTGTATGAGCTGTAAGGGCCTACCTTAGGGGTAATGTAAGAGTATTAAAAAGGAAGGTTTAGGCCTGACAAAAGCTATATTTTCAGATGATATGGCAGTAGTAAAACTGCACTACATGCTGCAGTGATAGCCTGAGACTTGTTTTACAGAGCTACTTTAGTGGGTGGCACATGAATTGCTGCAGCTCACTGGTAGTATTTAATTTACAAGTCCTGGTTACATATAGTACCATATAAGAGGGACTTTGAATTACAAATTGGTAGTCACACTACATTAACTATAACTCTCATCTTCTCCATGCACTCCTTATACTCTTTTATATTATTTTATTTATACCATCTAAAATAATATTGTTCAGAATAATTGTTATGACATCGCAAATCACAACTTTCTTGAGAACACAGTAAATTGTAGAGCTATAGTTAATGTAGTGCGGCTACTGAGTTGAATACACTGTGTATAGAGATGCACAAGTTTTAATTGAAGGTATTGCATAAATGATAAAATAAAGGTATATGTTTAGAAATGTAAACTTTTTAAAACTTTTGTTTAAAGCTAAAGAATAAATAAAGTTATATTAATTTAAAGATGGTGCGTAAATTATAAAGTTAAGCTATAACTACAACTGAAGAATGAGGGGCGTGGCCGGCAGCCGTTGAGGCTGCAAGCTTAACGAGGAGCTCCGGGGTGGCGAACGGGACCCGGCCGTCACTGACACCCAGCAATGCCCCCCAAGGTGACAACTGACCGCAGGCACCTACTCTGATAAGTGGCCAGCACCTGGGGAAGCCGCTTACTAGGAGATTCCGCTTTGGCAAACACAACAAAAGGAGAGCTCCTCCGGCGGCCGGACAAAAACAAAATGGTGACCACACCCTCCGGAGCTGCCGACCGAGAAAGAGGAAGAGAGACCGAGGAGTAGAACGCCTGCGACGCGTGGAGACTGACTCAAGCTGCACAGGAATCCCTCTAGATCGTTCGAGTCCCCAGCAGGACCGGTGAGTGAGGGGCACCCGAGTGGAGGGGACCCGAAACCCCATCTGGGTGAGGAGGAGGGGACTGGGGCATACCGGCCCGGGAGGCGAGATCGGAGGAGCGGGCGGCTCGAGGGCCTCGGGGGCTGTGCTGAGGCTGTGCGGGGCACGGGAGACACCCGTCGGTCCGTGAGCCGGGCTCGCGGCTGAAGAGTGAAATTGATCAGCCGAAGGGCGCCGCGACAAGGAGGGCGGAGCGGGCCCTCTGCACTGCCGGAGCCCTAAAAACATTGTAAAGACTCGGTGGCGCACCCGGCCTGGACTTCCCCTTTTGACTCGTACCCGGGTGGCCCCCGGCGTCCCCTGAACAGTAGATGGGGAGAAGGACCGGGAGGGAGGGGCCCCCGCGCCTGCATCTGACCATTGGAGCTGGGGCCAGCCTGCCTTGGAAGCGCCCCATACCGGAGTGAGGGCAAAATAATAAAGAGGAATATTTGATTAGAACTGTAGAGGCCTCCAGGGGGCCCGATGCCTGGCTACATCTTCTAATGGTCTGAGGATAGTTTACGGGCCCTAAAACATATGCGCTCCTTGACTCAGAAGCACTAGTGCTGACAAAAGTTACGACTAGAAAGCGGAATTACTCTACCTCTATCTTTGCGGCCCAGGGCAGAACAAGACACTGAATGCAGCCCTGGCCGACCCCCCCGTTCGCCTAAAACAGAGAGACTCATACTGACGTCGCCAGAAAATAGGGGACATAAAGTGGGGGGGTGAAGGAGCCTCACCTGCCTCCCCCCGATCCACGCCTGGGAGAGGAAGTGAGAGCCCTGAAAAGACTAGAGGGTATAACTGAGCGGACACCATTGACTAGGAACCCTCCCCACACCGCTTGGCCACCCAGTCACAGAGCTGGGTCAAGCATGGGGAAACCTAAAAAATGCGAAGACCATAATCAAATGGAGCCCACAACTACAAAACCGCCTAATCAGCCTATTAACCCAGCTAACTTAGACATTCGGTCACAGCAAGAAACAACGCTGGATACGGTCCTTCTAGCCATTAAAGAATCCCGTGAAGCACTTGAACAAAAAATGTACTATCTATCATCGGACCTCTCACTGTTGCGAGATGACCACCGTAAACTGAAGGAGAGAGTGGGAATGAACGAAAAGTCTCTTACTACAGTATCACTAACACAACCAGCAGCATTAAAGGAAATAGCACATATCACTGCCCGAAGTAAAATGTTAGAAACCAGAGCAGAAGATGCGGAAAATCGAGCACTCAGGAACAACCTCAGACTTATCGGAGTGCCAGAGGGAGCAGAATCCTCTGCAGATAGCATGGAATCCTTCCTGGAAACTTGGATTAGGAACACAATAGCTACAGAGGGCCTATCGGCTTACTTTGCAATAGAAAGAGCCCATAGGATAACCAGTAGGACACCCCCTCCGGGAGCTAGACCTCGTCCAGTCATAGTGAAACTACTGCATTACAAAGATAGAGACTATGTACTCTCACAATCTCAACAACTTGGCGAAACTTTGTGTAAGAATCAGTGGGTCATGATCTTCACCAAAAAAAAACAGACGCAAAGGGCCTCTTTCTACGGAGATAAACGCACCCTGCGTGAAAACTGAATAAAATACGCAATGCTCTTCCCCGCTAAACTCAAAATAGAACATGACGGAAAAACACACTTCTTTTTGTCGCCTCAGCTGGTGGGGGAGTGGCTGGAATCACGGAACTTGACCTCCTCGGCCCCCACCCCCCCAAGATCCTCACCAAAGCCGGGCAGGAAACGCAGCAGATCTTCGAGGCGAATAACGGAGGCGGCCCCACCAAAGCACCAATCCCTTCAGGAGATGTGAGACGCCGTAGATGCAGCTGCGGCCCTGAGCGGGGGGATGTGTCATTGACCCCGGACCTCTGGTAGCCTCTCAGATTTTGATTCCAGCTGCGGGTGCTCGTCAATATTCTCACAAGACACTACTACTAGCTTACCCAAAATAACACCTGGAACGTCAGAGGAGTTCATATGATCCAAATGGATGTATTCTGATCCGTTCGTAAGTACCTAAGCGAAATTAATTGTCTTTGACTGTGGATCCAGTGCAGCCTTTTCCCCAACCGGTTGAGAAAAATCGTGGAAAAAGTGGATACTTCAAAGAACTGAGCATGTTGCAGCCGGGCCCGGGGAGCGGCTCGGAGCACGCGCTCTCAGTCCCTGACACGCCACCCACCTATAGGTCTTTACAATAGGAATGTTAAAGGTTTGGATTGGAAGAGTTTTAGTTACCGGTCCTGGGGAGCGGGAGTTGGGATATAAGTTTGTTCAAGTAGTTTTAGGGGGATATTGTGCACTGGTTCTAAGAGTGATAAACAAATCTCGAAATAGATACCTGACAGATAATTGTAACAGTAGAATGCTCCAGGGGTTTTCCCCCTATAGTAGCCAAAAACCAGTAAATAAAGACTATGGCCTCAAAATACAAAGTGATAACCTGGAAAGTCAGGGGGTTAAATAATCTATCCAAAAGGTATAAAATATATAACTTCCTTAAACGCAGAGGGGCACATATAGCCATTCTGCAAGAGTCTACTTGAGCAGGAGGTGAGGGCACTAAAGAAAAGATGGAGAGGCCATTCATACGCAACCAATTATTCAGCATTCGCAAGAGGAGTTCTGATTTGGGTCCGCCCCGGTGTTCAATTTCAGGCTCTACACACAATTAACGATAAAGAAGGGAGGTATGTTGTGATTGTGGGAAGGCTAGATGGAAGAGAAATAACCTTAGGGGGCCTATATGCCCCGAATCAGGATCAAAAGAAATTCTTTGACAGACTTTCTCGGGAACTAGGTCCGACCCTCATGAGCCCGAAAATGATCGGCGGGGACTTTAATTGTATAGCTGCACAAACGTTTTAAAGCTACTAAAACATTTACAGAGTGGCAACAACACTGGCAATTGGGAGACTGCTGGAGGCACCTTAACCCGCCCAATAGAGAATATTCTTTCTACTCGTCATGCCATGATCTACACGTAAGACTAGACACAGTACTAATATCTCCAGAACTACTATCCACTGTGGTATCAGCCGAATATCTGGGACGCACCATATCAGATCCCCTAGTGGTCTCACTGGCTTGGAATACCAGAGAAACCCCCTACAGAGGTCCGTTCCTACCGCCCGCTTTCTATGCTGAACCTAGACTATAAAATATTAAGTTGAATCTTAGCTAATAGACTCTTACCCTTCATGACCTCCTTGATTCACCAAGACCAGTCGGGATTCATCCCACAGCGCAATACAGCGCAAAATATCAGACGCTTGATCTCGGTACTCCACTCCGTACCCCCTACCATCCCACAGGCAGCAATAATATCAATAGACTTAGAAAAAGCCTTTGATAGCTTAAGGTGGGACTGCCTAGAGCAAGCTATGTTAAAACTGGGACTGGGGGAAGGTTTCACTCGCTGGAACAGATTATTATACACTAACCCCACAGCTAGAGTACGCACAGGCAGCACTTTCTCCAAGCCTTTTTCAGTGGGAAGTGGGACCAGACAAGGCTGCCCACTCTCCCCACTTTTATTCGCCTTAGCGGTAGAACCTCTTGCGCAGACAGCAAGATCTAAAAAGTATTTCGAGGGCATTCCAATAAACAACTGGACACACTACATCGCCCTCTATGCAGACGATATGTTACTATTTCTTAAGAACCTAGTGGCGGACCCACCTGGAGTGATAGATATGTTAGGAAAATTTTGAGCGGCCCCTGGTCTGCGGATTAATTGGGGTAAATCCTCAGTTATCCTGGTATTTGGGGGCACTCCGAGACCCTCTGACACTAGGGGGCTACCCTGGTCTCCGAGTACATTCAAATATCTAGGAGTCAACATTTATCACACAGTAGATGACCTACTGCAGGGGAATGTACATGGAGCAATTAGGGGAATTAAAGCTAGCATGCACTTTTGGAGCACCCTACCCCTAACGATCGCCGGGAGAGTTGCCCTACTTAAAATGATTTAGTACCCAGACTTTTATATTTTTTCACCACGCTCCTTTTCATAATCCCGAAGGCTGTATTTAGGAACTTAGAATCCGTAATTGCAAGCTTTGTTTGGGGAACAAGCAGACACAAACTAGCACTTCATACTCTTCAAAGACCCACCATGGAGGGAGGCTGGGCCGCTCCAGACTTGGAAATATATTATTGGGCAGGACAAGTACAATGGTTGGCCAAATTAATTAACAAACCCCCAGTCGTAAAAGATCTACAGATTCCATTAAACTTTCCACTAGAAAAAATCTTCCATATGGTTTTGAACCCTAGAAAACCAAAAGAGCCACTTCCACTAGAGTGGGAAACTGCGAGACACTGCTGGGATCAATACTTAAGACGCTTACACACTAAGACCCCCTATGCGACCGAAATCACTTTGAAGGCATTGAGTTGCCTCCCTGGTAACCAAATCACCAGACACAGAAACAAACTAGCTCCATATAATATCACAAATCTAGGAGACATATCACAATGGAAGGTTGCGCTCTTATGCAGAGCTACAAGAACGATCTGCCCTCCCACCCGGTTTATTTCTCACCCACACCACCCTCATTAGAACTATTCAAAAACTATGGGGCACAGGACTCTGTGAGCCCCCCACCCATGAAGGGTGCAGCCTCCTCTGCACTATAGGAGACCAGAAGGGAGTAATTTCAGGGGTATATAAAGTCATACAGAACAGCACTCGCTCCCCACTAACTAAACTCAAGTCTAAATGGCAGTTAGATCTTAACAACACACTAGAAGACACTCAATGGGCTAGAATCACATCTCATATCTATGCAGTATCCAGGAACGCTAGATTTAAACTGATAAATCTGTACATGTATCATAGAGCCTATTTAACCCCCCCAAATGATAACCAGAATATATAACACTAATAACTCCCATTGCCCCCGATGCACAGAACTGGCAGCAGACTTAATGCACATGCTATGGAATTGCCCTCAAATTACCTTGTACTGGATAGAGGTTTTCAGGAAAATAGCCATCTGTATTGGAAGACCACTCTCGTCAACCCCACTAGTAGCAATTCTAGGGGATTTCCCTCGCCCGTCGGCCGATAAAATCTCAAATAAATTCACCGATTTGGCACAGATTTTAGCAAAAAGAGAAATAACCTCACATTGGAAAGACCCGGGCGGCCCACTAATAAATAGATGGCGGAGTGCATTGGAAAAATGGGCTGAAACTGAGGGCTCAGTATTACTGAAAGAAGCATTACGGGGCCAAAGTCCCAGAGATAATGGCACACAATGGGACTCGATGCTGGAAAGCCTAAAGACAATAGATGCCCCCTCTGCAGAAGAGGACAATTCAATGTCGGACTCGGACCCCAAACAGACAGCAACAACTACCACATAGAATAACTTGGAACAGAGCGCTACTGCATGACTTTAGAGTTTTGTTGTAAGAAGATCCTTATCTGATGTACTAAGTGCACGAGGGGGAGGGAGGGGTTGTGTAGTTAGGGATTATCTTAGTAACTTTTATGACTCTTGTTAACACCTTTATAAAAGCAATAAAAGATATTTAAAAAAATAATAACTATAACTGAAGAATGTATAATATTTCTGTATTTTAAGTTTGCTTTGTATAGAAAGACTAAGGGCCTCATTCTGACCTTGGCGGGCGGCGGAGGCCACCCGCCAAAGTACGCCGTGAGAAGACAGCTGCACGGTCAAAAGACCGCCGCGGTAATTCTGAGTTTCCCGCTGGGCGGGCGGGCGACCGCCAGAAGGCCGCCCGCCCGCCCAGCGGGAAACCCCCTTCCACGAGGATGCCGGCTCCGAATGGAGCAGGCGGAGTGGAAAGAGTGCGACGGGTGCAGTTGCACCCGTCGCGATTTTCAGTGTCTGCTATGCTGACAGTGAAAATCTTGGTGGGGCCCTGTTAGGGGGCCCACGACACCCGTTACCGCCAACCAGGTTCTGGCGGTCAAAACCACCAGAACCAGGCTGGCGGTAAGGGGGTCGGAATCCCCATGGCGGCGCTGCCAGCAGGGCCGCCATGGAGGATTCCTCAGGCCAGGGGAAAACCGGCGGGAAACCGCCGGTTTCCCTTTTCTTACCGCGGCTTTACCGCCGCGGTCAGAATTGGCCTGGATGCACCGCCAGCCTGTTGGCGGTGCATCCGCGGTCCCCGGCCCTGGCGGTCCATGACCGCCAGGGTCGTAATGACCCCCTAAATAATGTTTTGCTAATTATACCGAACGTTTAACCTCTGTTTTTTCATTGCATTTCAGTGTTGTTTTTTTAAATAAAAAATATTTAAAATCATGGTCTATTGTCATCGAATGGAGTGATATTAAGTGGAATGTAGTACAGTATAGTAGAAGAGAGTGTTGTAAAGTGTACTGTTGCAGAGTATAGTGTCATGGAGTGGAGCAGAATGTGGCACAGTGGAGAAGTTTACAGTGTAATAGCATACAGTAGAGTGGAGTAGAGTGCAATGGTGTAGAGTGAAGTGTTGTACAGTGCTGCGTGGAACAGTAGAGTGGTGGATAGTGGAGTGGCACAGAGTGGAAAAGGGTAGAGTGGAGTGTTGCAGAGTGGAGTGGCGTAAAATGGCATACATTAGAATAGCATACAGTGGAGCGGCGAAGAGTGGAGTGGCATAGAGTGTAGTGTGGTAGAGTGTTATACCATACAGTGGAGTAGCTTGGAGTGAAGTGGCATACAGTGGAGCAGTGTACAAAGGAGTGATGTACAGTGTATTGGCATACAGTACAATAGCTCAGAGTAAAGTGTCATAGAGTGGAGTGGAATAGCATATAGTGGAGTGTTTTGAAGTGTAGTGGCATACAGTGGAATAGTATGAGCGGAGTAGTATAGAGTAGAGTGGTGTATACTGGAATGGCAAGGAGTAGAATAGAGTAGAATAGAGTTGGGTAAAGTGGAGTAGTGTAGAGAGGAGTGGCATACAAATTTATGCACTGTAGAGTGGAGTGAGGTACAGTGTAGTAGAGGACAGTGGCACAGCATAGAGTGGAGTAGCATAGATTGGAGTGGAATGATGTAGAGTGTAGTGGCATACAGTGCAGTGGCGTGCAGCAGGGTATTAGAGAGGATTGGAGTACAGTGGAAAAGAGTTGAATGGAGTGGCATAGAGTGTAGTGGCGTGTAGTGGAGTGTTCTAGAGTTGACTGGCATACAGTGGAGTGAGGTACAGAGTAGTGGAGTACAGTGGAATGGAATAGAGTGGAGTGGCATACAGTGGAGTGACATACAGTGGAATAGTGTACACTGGAGTGGGGTATGATGGAGTGGCACAGGGTAGAGTGGAATGCAGAACACTTTAGTGGTGTACAGCGGAATAGCATAGATTGGAGTGATATAGAGTGGAGTGGCATACAGTGTAGTGTCATCGAGGAGAGTGTTGTACAGTGGAATACCATGGAATGGAGTGTGGTACAGTGTAGTGGGTTAGAATGTAGTGGCATACAGTGGAGTGGTGGGGAGTGGAATAACATTGACTGTTACTGGTGTACAGTGGAGTGACATAGAGTGGAGTGGCGTATTGGAATAGTGTACAGTAGAGTGACATAGAATAGAGTGTTGTACAATGGAAAGGATTGAGTTTTGTAGGATAGTGGTGTAGGGCAGGATGGAATGCCATAAAGTGGAGTGGCTTAAAATGGAGTTGTGTGGAATGGAGTGGTGCACAGCGTAATAGTGTAGAGTGAAGTGGCATATAGTGAGTGGCATACAGTGCAGTGGCTTGTACTGGAATAGCATAGGATGGAACTGGTAAACAGTGGAGGTGTGCAGAGTGGAGTAGAGTTGAGCGGCATACAGTGAAGTGGTATTCAGTGGAATAGTGTGTATTAGAGCGATGTAGGGTGAAGTGGCATAGAGTGAGGTAGCATAGAGTGCAGTGTTGTGCAGTGGAGCTGAGTACAGCGGAAACGTGTAAAGTGTATTGCCATGTAATTTAGAATTGTACAGTGGAGTGGCATAGATTGGAGTGTTGTACAGTTGACCAACATACAGTGGAATAACGCATAGTGGAGTGGTGTACACTGCAGTGACATACACTGGAGTTTGTGAAGTGGAGTGGTGTACAGTGGACTAGCATAGAGTAGAGTGACATACATTGGTATGCCTTAGAGTGGAGTGCTGAAAAGTGGACTGACATAGAGTGCAGTGAGGTACAGTGTAGTGGCATACATTGGAATAGCAGAGTGGAGTGGCATAGAGTGGAATGGCATATACTGGAGCAACGTACAGTGAAATAGCATATATTGGAGTGGGTGAGAGAGTGCAGTGGTGTAGAGTAGAGAGGCATACAGTGTAATAGCCGAGTGGAGTGGCATACAATGGAGTAGCATGGAGTAGAGTGAGGTACAATGTAGTGGTGTAGAGTGGAATAGTGCAGGCTTGAGTTGCGTAGAATTCAGTGGCGTAAGTTATAGCGGCATACAGTGGAGTGTTGTATAGTGTAACACTGTAGAGTGGAGGGTTGTAGAGTGGATTGAGGTAGAGTGTAGTAGGGTAAAGTATAGTAATGTACACTGTAATAGCATACTTTGGAGTGGCATAGAGTGGATTGTTGTAGAGTGGAGTGGCATCTAGTGGGATAACATAGTGTAGAGTGGTGTAGAGTACAATGGAATATTGTAGAGGGATGTATGGTAGAGTGGATTGGCGTAGAGTAGAGTGGTATGGACTGTAGTGCCATGAAATGCTGTCATGTACGGTGCAATAGCATAAAGTGCATTGTCGTAGAATGCAGTGGAGCATAGTGGAGTGGTGTACACTGGAGTGGCAGTGGCATATAGAAGACTAGCATACAGTGCAGTTGTGTACATTGCAACAGCGCACTGTGGAGTGGCATAGACTAGAATAGCGTACAGTGGAGTACCTTAGAGTGGAAAGACATACAGTGTATGGGCATACACTGGAGTTTAATATCCTTATTGTATTAAAGTGCTCAGTTAATTAAACCATTACACTACAACTCAAATATGACACTCATTTTCCATTAAAAATTAACACCACCAGGCATCCTTCAGTTCCTAAAATGCAGGGTTATACCACCTGCCACAGTACTTAAGAACCATAGCTAACATACAAATCACTAATAAAATAAGAGCACTGTCAGGCAGACCGTCGAATCCTAAAGTGTACATGTGCCAAAAGATTTTGTCTACCATTCAGTTCTATATTGTGAAGTCACACATCATGTCCATTGTTTTTTTTTTGCGCCCAGGCAGAGACCAGAGGCCTGTGTTTTGGACTCTTGGATGGTTATGCCAGTCAGAGCACGCTCCACTCCCACGAAATATCTCAATGTCAAATACAGCTGGGTTGGAGAAACCTAACCTCATGTCCATTTGGGTGGCATAGAATGGCCAGCCAAACAGAAATGCACAGTTAAGGGCACACTCCACTCCTCCCTTACCCCTCCCACGGCCCAGCCCTGCCCCTCACTTGCACAGGCTGGCTCAGCCAGTAGCAGAAAAATAAAAAAGTGTTAAATATCGTTTTATTTTTCTGCTGCTGGCTCTGTTTAAAGGTGTGCTGTGGCGCAAACAGGAAAAGTGTGCCCTATGTGTAATAAGGCCCCTTGTCTATCTGCTTGGAGGCTGTAGGTGTGTTAGTATTTATGCCCATAGTTGTGTATACGTTCGTTTATCCGTCGCCATAATTACATGTAGGTGTCATCTCTGTATGTGGAAAGTTATGTGTCCATCTGCATATGCTCTCTGTGAGTGTAAGACAAACTACCGTGCTAATTAATATACAGAATTACAGCTATTGTGCTGTTTCAAAGGACTAAATTACCACCAAAAGATGTGGAGACAGAAACAAAAGTGTTTTAACCCTGGACGGTTCCAAAAAAGAATAATTTGCCTCTGTGGGCTATAGTGGAGGCTCTGTAATTTTACTTATCAGGCCTGGGTGCTCCAAAGGCTTTTGATTGACAGGCCAAGAAGATTAATAACAGTGTAATCACTTGAAGCAAGCTGCCTCCAGCCAGCAGGGTCTGCACTGAAGATGTTGGAGGGAAGGCGCCGAGCAGAATTTGTCACCCATAAATCAACTTCTGCACTGCTAGGGCTGTCAGCGTAAGTAATTGTAGCTGACTGAGTCCTGAAAGGGAACATCCACGCTCAAGGAAAGCGAAAGAATAGCAATTGCCAGTCCTTCAACCTGTGAACTGGACTTTGTGCAAGCATCTGTATATGGGGAGAAGCAGACCTGCATCTGCACTAAGATACAGCAGGCTTTGCTAAATGAATGGTGGTGCCTTAGAACCAACAGTTTGTGTTCTGATAAAGCAACATTCATAGTGAGAAAAGCGTCCATAATTTTGCGTTCAAGAGGCATTCTCGATTTAATGTGATAGAATTCATCTTTGTCACAGATAAAATTTTCGTAGATAAATAAATTGCCTGCATTTATGCAAGAGGTACTGATATCGACTGTAGCCAATGGAGAGTTGCACAGAGTTAAAAGCAAAGACACAGGAAATGAGCAGCTGAAGGGAAAGCTTGGTTCTGAGACTGGAAATGGACTTTTACTTTCTCCTGACATAGGACCTCATTACGATTTCGGCAGACGGAAAAGCCCGTCCGCTGAAATTCTGACGGGGAGGTTACCATTGTGGCTACCCTTCTGCCGGGCCCATTAAGAGTTTCCTGCTAGTTCGGCGAGCGAAAACCTGAGTTTCTGTCCGGCGGCCTAGTGGGAAACACCTACAGCATTGTCTCTGACTTGTAATCGAGTCGGTGGCAATGCTGTAGTGCACAGGGTGCACAGGGTGCAGCAGCACCCTCACAATGCTCACTCTCTGCAAAGCGCCCCAAACCCCCAAACTGCCAGGACGACTAATACTGGTGGTGCTGGCAGTCCGACCGCGACACGACCACTGCAGTCATAATGTGACTTGTAATAAGGCCCGTAGTGTTTTTTAAAGAGGTGTTGTAAAGAAATGGCTCCCTGTTGCAGTTACCCCCCACTTTTTGCCTGATACTGATGCTGACTTGACTGAGAAGTGTGCTGGGACCCTGCTAACCAGGCCCCAGCACCAGTGTTCCTTCACCTAAAATGTACCATTGTATCCACAATTGGCACACCCTGGCATTCAGATAAGTCCCTTGTAAACTGGTACTTCTAGTACCAAGGGCCCTGATGCCAAGGAAAGGTCTCTAAGGGCTGCAGCATGTCTTATGCCACCCTAGAGACCCCTCACTCAGCACAGACACACTGCTTACAAGCCTGTGTGTGCTAGTGAGAACAAAATGAGTAAGTCGACATGGCACTCCCCTCAGGGTGCCATGCCAGCCTCTCACTGCCTATGCAGTATAGGTAAGACACCCCTCTAGCAGGCCTTACAGCCCTAAGGCAGGGTGCACTATACCATAGGTGAGGGTACCAGTGCATGAGCATGGTACCCCTACAGTGTCTAAACAAAACCTTAGACATTGTAAGTGCAGGGTAGCCATAAGAGTATATGGTCTGGGAGTCTGTCAAACACGAACTCCACAGCACCATAATGGCTATACTGAAAACTGGGAAGTTTGGTATCAAACTTCTCAGCACAATAAATGCACACTGATGCCAGTGTACATTTTATTGTAAAATACACCACAGAGGGCACCTTAGAGGTGCCCCCTGAAACTTAACCAACTAGCTGTGTAGGCTGACTGGTTCCAGCAGCCTGCCACACTAGAGACATGTTGCTGGCCCCATGGGGAGAGTGCCTTTGTCACTCTGAGGCCAGTAACAAAGCCTGCACTGGGTGGAGATGCTAACACCTCCCCCAGGCAGGAGCTGTGACACCTGGCGGTGAGCCTCAAAGGCTCACCCCTTTGTCACAGCCCAGCAGGGCACTCCAGCTTAGTGGAGTTGCCCGCCCCCTCCGGCCACGGCCCCCACTTTTGGCGGCAAGGCTGGAGGGAACAAAGAAAGCAACAAGGAGGAGTCACTGGCCAGTCAGGACAGCCCCTAAGGTGTCCTGAGCTGAAGTGACTCTAACTTTTAGAAATCCTCCATCTTGCAGATGGAGGATTCCCCCAATAGGGTTAGGATTGTGACCCCCTCCCCTTGGGAGGAGGCACAAAGAGGGTGTACCCACCCTCAGGGCTAGTAGCCATTGGCTACTAACCCCCCAGACCTAAACACGCCCTTAAATTTAGTATTTAAGGGCTACCCTGAACCCTAGAAAATTAGATTCCTGAAACTACAAGAAGAAGGACTGCCCAGCTGAAAACCCCTGCAGCGGAAGACCAGAAGACGACAACTGCCTTGGCTCCAGAAACTCACCGGCCTGTCTCCTGCCTTCCAAAGATCCTGCTTCAGCGACGCCTTCCAAAGGGACCAGCAACCTCGACATCCTCTGAGGACTGCCCCTGCTTCGAAAAGACAAGAAACTCCCGAGGACAGCGGACCTGCTCCAAGAAAAGCTGCAACTTTGTTTCCAGCAGCTTTAAAGAACCCTGCAAGCTCCCCGCAAGAAGCGTGAGACTTGCAACACTGCACCCGGCGACCCCGACTCGGCTGGTGGCGATCCAACACCTCAGGAGGGACCCCAGGACTACTCTGATACTGTGAGTACCAAAACCTGTCCCCCCTGAGCCCCCACAGCGCCGCCTGCAGAGGGAATCCCGAGGCTTCCCCTGACCGCGACTCTTTGAACCTAAAGTCCCGACGCCTGGGAGAGACCCTGCACCCGCAGCCCCCAGGACCTGAAGGACCGGACTTTCACTGGAGAAGTGACCCCCAGGAGTCCCTCTCCCTTGCCCAAGTGGAGGTTTCCCCGAGGAACCCCCCCCTTGCCTGCCTGCAGCGCTGAAGAGATCCCGAGATCTCTCATAGACTAACATTGCGAACCCGACGCTTGTTTCTACACTGCACCCGGCCGCCCCCGCGCCGCTGAGGGTGAAATTTCTGTGTGGACTTGTGTCCCCCCCGGTGCCCTACAAAACCCCCCTGGTCTGCCCTCCGAAGACGCGGGTACTTACCTGCAAACAGACCGGAACCGGGGCACCCCCTTCTCTCCATTCTAGCCTATGCGTTTTGGGCACCACTTTGAACTCTGCACCTGACCGGCCCTGAGCTGCTGGTGTGGTGACTTTGGGGTTGCTCTGAACCCCCAACGGTGGGCTACCTTGGACCAAGAACTAAGCCCTGTAAGTGTCTTACTTACCTGGTTAACCTAACAAATACTTACCTCCCCTAGGAACTGTGAAAATTGCACTGTGTCCACTTTTAAAACAGCTATTTGTGAATAACTTGAAAAGTATACATGCAATTTTGATGATTTGAAGTTCCTAAAGTACTTACCTGCAATACCTTTCGAATGAGATATTACATGTAGAATTTGAACCTGTGGTTCTTAAAATAAACTAAGAAAAGATATTTTTCTATATAAAAACCTATTGGCTGGATTTGTCTCTGAGTGTGTGTACCTCATTTATTGTCTATGTGTATGTACAACAAATGCTTAACACTACTCCTTGGATAAGCCTACTGCTCGACCACACTACCACAAAATAGAGCATTAGTATTATTTCTTTTTGCCACTATCTTACCTCTAAGGGGAACCCTTGGACTCTGTGCATGCTATTCCTTACTTTGAAATAGCACATACAGAGCCAACTTCCTACAGGTGTGTCTTCACCTTTTTCCTAAATTGGTGCAGATTTTGGGTGGTCCTGATGGCTACAGGGATGTTGTCCGAATCCTTGATGAACAAACTGAGAAGACCTGTTGCCTAGTGGTGGGTGTAGCTTGCATAATTTGCTGTAGCATAATTACGCAGAGTTACCACAAAATTATGCAAGATTCTCCATACCTACACTAAAATAGTAATTCACCATTTAGCATTATTTTCTTAGTGCACAAATGCTCACTCATGTCCAAAATAGACCTTGGGATGCATTTTACATTTCTGGCATATCAGCAAGTGCTCAAGTAATCCGTATTAAATTATTACTTGCTGTGCCTTGCAAAAAGCCTAGAGGTCCCCTGCCCTTGACAAGTGAAGCACTGATGGTGTCACAGTTCGTAGTGGCCAGAGCAGGAAGTTCAAGGAGCATGAGCAGGAGACCACTGAAATGAAGATGATAGATTTCATCCTGATTAGGTGAGTAGTAACTGTGGTGGAAGGGGAGAGCGAGATGATGTCACAATTGAATATCACTCAACAAGCATCAATATGATCCATAAAGTAACAAGCCAAAAGGAGCTAAGAGCTCTGTGACATTGAAACCTTGACAGGTTACTTCCCAATGCCTCTCTGTGACCTTGGGGCGATGTTTCTCCTTTCGAGGCATCTGTGAAACATAGAAAGGCCTTTCAATCCCCTGCGTTGCTTTTCATACTGCAATCCAGTCCGTCAAGTACCTACATTTAGACAAGCAACTCTGCACAAAAGAAATCAGGCATCGGAAAAGAGGACATGGTATCAGATGCACATGCCAGGGACATCCTTTCAGGAGGCAAGACAGAAGCAATCCAGTATCCATATAGGTTCCATGGAGGAGAGGAAGGGCGCAGGAAGGATGGCAGAACAGAACAGAATGACAATGCCATCTGTCAAGAGGAGAAGACTGTGAAGGAGGAAGAAAATACAGGGATCCAGTGAGAGCACCTGATTGCTACAAATGTGAACCTAGCCACCCAGAAAATGTCAATGTTATTGATGATCCTTCACACACCTTCGTATTTCAAAACATAGATAATACAACCAAAACTGACCAGTTGACTCTTATTTTGCTTCCATTCAGCCCTGCTGAAGGCAATAGCTGCACAAAAGTGATGGTAGCATATCAAGAGTCTGAGAGTCCAGCTGGCAAATTAGGGACTTATTTAGATTGCAGCAGAATGTTTTTTCTGCCACAAGCATGGTGGAGTATGATGCACACCAGTCTGCTAAACTGTGATATTTCCACTGGTTGAAACCTTTCACCTATGACCAAACTGATATTGGGCCAGTGGTCAAAGTATCTCAGATTGCCCCCCACCCCACTATCTATGGTGGATGCTCTGCAGTACTATTGCTTGGAACCGCCAGAGAACGCCTGATGGTCCTGAACAGCAAAACAAATAAATGATATCCACACTCTAAGAGAAAGCTTCCAGCTGTTCATGGGCATTTATTTTTGTTTTTTCAAAGACAAAGGGCCTCATTACGAGTTTGGCGGACCCAGGGCAACAATGCTGGCAGTCCGACTGTCATCAGACTGGTGGATGTGACCACCGTATTATGAGTTTGGCGGTCGTACCAACAGAAGACCACCAGCAGTCCGCCGGCAATTCCAGGTAGCGCCATGATCACGAGGAAGCACAACCAGACTGGGGGAGTCTGTGTTCCTGCTGGACGCATTACGCAGTTGCACACCGCCAATGTGACTGTGGCAGTCCAGACTGGGGGAGTCTGTGTTCCTGCTGGACGCATTACGCAGTTGCACACCGCCAATGTGACTGTGGCAGTCCATCCCCTGCATATCAGAAGTCAGAAACGGGCAGTATAAATGGAGGCACTCACCTATAGGCAGCCTTACATGTCAGATGCTGCCATGGAGCCTTTGACAAACGTCATACAGCTGCTGCTCATCATCGATAGACAACGGAATCAACATTGTGGTGGATGCCAACAACCATAAGAACACACACTTACCTGCATCACCAACCTTAAAAACGTCTTGAAGCGCCAGTGAACACATCATGGAAGGGAAGCCACGGGCAGCAGGTACACATCTCAAACAACACACACTCACTAACTGTTGGACCTGGCCCTTTTGCAGGGTAATTCCCCTGACTTTTTGCTTTTTGCCTCCTTATTTTTCTGACCTTTGTTCGCTGACGTTTTGACACTGAGCACGTTTTCACTGCTAACCAGTGCTAAAGTGCATGTGCTCTCCCTTACAAAATTGGTATGATTGGCTTATACCTAAGTGGCATATTTAATTTACCTATAAGCCCTTTGTAAAGTGGTATCCCTACACCCAGGGCCTGTACATTAAATGCTACTAGTGGGCCTGCGCCACCCACAGAAGTAGCCTGTCAAACCTATCTCAGGCCTGCTAGCGCAGGGCCTGTGTGCGTAGTTTTCTGCCACAGGGATCTGTCATCTAAATTAACTTGCCAGGCCCAGAACTCCCCTTTTACTACATGTAAGTCACCCCTAACGTACGCTCTTGCTAACACTATGGGCAGGCTGCCATGTATGTAGAAGGCAGGACATGTGCTAGGTTGCGCGGCCTGTCCTGGTAGTGACAAACAGCCTAACTTGGTGTCTCACTGCTGTGAGTGCGACCTTCTCATAGGATTGCATTGGAAATGCCCTACCTTATGTGTAAGGTGTATTGTCTGATTTATGAGGGGTAGCGTAGGCATGTTTGGTATGGTTGTGATAGTGATAAGAAATGCTGCTTACTGGTGTAGGTGTATTTTTTATTACTATCACAGAAATGCCACTTCTAGAAAGTGCACATTTATCCGTGCTTGTGACTCTGGTGTTTTGCAGCTTGCCTCCAATCCACGTATGGGCAGACTGACAGTTGGGGCTTTGTGCATTCTTTTCAGACAGCCTGTGGAGGTGTCACAGAGGTGCATCTACATATTGTACAGCTTTTCTGGGCTGAGAGAAGGGAGAGGCGGGGCACACCTGCATTTATTAAGGCTGTGCCCTGGCCTCGCACAATAGGGTCCGAGTTAGGCCTGACTGCTCGTGCCAAGCTACCAAGGGGGTGAGCAGGGGTTATCTTGGATGTGTAACCCCTTTGCCCTGACTAGAGTGGGTGGGTTCTGCCTGGCTCTGGTGCATACCCTAGCAGACTAGAAACCCCATTTTAACTCTAACACATAGCAGCAGGGACACGCAGACATTCACAATATTCCCCCTTTGTGCAGCACATTCATACTACACTGCAACACTGCACAAATACACATGGCCACACAGCTCAGAGAGACTGAAGGCTACACAACATTGTCACACACAAACAACAACACACCTACAGCACATATACAAATACAGCTCACACACTCACATTCCACACTGGCCAGGGTCTTTCCTTACATATAACACATATATGTATCAATGTGGCATGGAACACAAACACCATCACCAGTGAACAACCCTGCAATGTACACACACATCACAGCACAATGGAAGCACAATGGCATGCACAAACACAGAGAGACAATCGGACCAAGAACAACATCACAACTATACCTACACAGTTGGGATGGGACCATCTGGGACACACAGGGAAGGAAACTGCACTGGGACATATAACAATTGGAACAGGCCCCAAACAACATGTGCACAGCAAATGGCCCTACATGGGTCTCAGGGACAAGCAGTACTAAAATTAAATGTCATGCACATCTGCACAATGAGGAAGGGCAAGTCAACAAAGCAAATGCAGCTCCTACTGCATGGAACATACCTTTACAGGAACTACTTGCAAGGGACACACATCAAAATTGACACATGCACAGGCAATCGCAAACACAGCTGGCACAATTTAACACTCTCCATTTCTGCACAAACAAAACTCAAGGTGACACACAACAGATCTATACATAAGCCATATCAGGGGAAGAAGTCTAACACCATACATGCCCACATTGGACAACACAAAAATAAATACTTACCATACAAAACAGTACACAATGCCATGATATTTACACACACACATACCTACACAAAGCATACTCCCTTCTCTTGGGAGACAACAACACTGCACATGGAGCAGCAAGCAGGCTCAAACACACACAACTGGAGGCACACAATCAAAGTCACTCAAAAACAACATGAAGCTAGAAAGGGAATTGCAGGACAAATGTATACCCAAAAATCACCAACTGTTTGGGTTTATTAACAAGGAAATCTATGAATGTCCAAAGGCAATTGGCCAGTCCATATTCCAGTCCACTGATGGCACAGTGTTGTGCCTCAACATGACTCCCAACTGCCAGGTAACCTCCACAAGAAGGGGCATCAAAGGGGCAGGTAGGCACTTCAGGGATTATTCGGGGGGGGCAGATTTGGGGGAGGGTTTGAGCTTGGGCTTGGGAGGGGTGGGCGTCTTCTTGGGAGGAGTTGGCTTCTTTGGGGGAAAGAGATATGACTACTTGCAGGGGGGTGCAGAGGAGCCTTGGAAGTGGAAGGGACAGCCTGGGAGCTGGGTGGGGTCCTTCTGGGTCTGGGATGGGGTTGTGGGAACAGGGCAAAGGTTAAAGTCAAACAAAAAGAAGATTATTGGACACACGGGATGGTCATTAGAAGGGGCCAAGATTTGGAGGTTGAGGGAGTAGTTGTCTGATGTGTAGGTGTGGATGTTGTGGGTGCATGGTTATGGGAGGTATGCTTGGGTGTGGTGGGTGTCTGTTGGGTGGGTGAGTGAGGGCATTTATGGGTCTTGGGCTCAGGGGCATGGAGGTGGTGGGTGGATGGATATCTAATGGGGTGGTGACTGCAGGTATGGTAGATGAGGTAGATGTATGTGTGTCTGTAGTAGCGGTGTCTGCAGGTGGTGCCTGTGGGTAGGATGGGTGTGGTGTTGTGTCAGTGACTGTTGTAGTGGTGTCAGTAGGTTTGCTTGATGTCATGTGTGTGAGGCTGGGGGTGGTGGAGGTGTCAGGGGAAGTTGTGAGTGTTGCTGTGTCTGTGGGTGAATGTTGTTTATGTGCATGCCAGTGTGTCTTGTGGTGCTTGTGTTTGTCTATGCTCCATTTGTCTGTTGAGGTAGATGTCTGTGGATCTGTTTGTGTGCTTTGGGTAGGTAGGGGAAGGGGGATTTGGACTAGGAAGAGGGAGTTGGAGGGGGATGAAAGGTATGGGTTGACTGGCTGCCATCAGTGTGGAGGCCAGAGCCTGAAAAGATCTCACTAGGCCAGCCACTGCACCATGAATGCCTTCCATGACGGCATTAGTATGTTGGAGCTGACTTGCCAATCCCTGAATGGCATTCATAATGGCTGTCTGACCCACAGCAATACTTCTTAGGAGGTCAATAGCCTCTTCCCTGAGGACAGCAGGGGTAAAAGGGCCTGGAGCAGAGGAGCCTGTGGCAAATGAGACACCCACCCTCTTGGGTGAGTGGGCACGGCCAACTGGGTAGGGAGCAGCAGGAAGGGCGGTGATGGAACAGCACTGGCAGATAATGATGGTACTGGGGGATTCCCTGATGGGTCCTCCACCACTAGGGTGTGGCCACTAGAGGAGGAATTTTATGATGATGATGAGGTACCGATCTCCCCCGTGGGACTACCCTCACCCTCCGAGCCACTAGGTCCCTCTGTGTCAGTGGTCTCTTGTCCCGAGGTCCTGTGGCCAGATGCTTCCTACTTGTCTCAAACAGGTCTCCTCTGCTCACCTGTGCTGATGCTGCAAAAAGAAAGAGAAATAGGCGGTCGTTACAACAACGGCGGTAAAAGCCGCTTACTGCCATGCAGAAGACCGACCGCCAACACACCGCCGTGGCTGCGAAAATCTGCCACAACTATTATGACCCACAGCTCGGAGTCCGCCAAAATTCAGACACCCACACAAGTCCGCCACACCAAAGGTCAGTGATAAACTGGCGATAACAAAACCTCGCAAAAACAACAAGTGATGGACGGAATGCTGAACATTGTCAAACACTCACCCCCAGTCATAGATCTGGGTTTAATCCATCGTTCTTTTGCTCACCATGCCACCCCAGTTTGGACCCAGCCATATGCAAATCAGTCTTGACCCTGTTCCTCATGGGAACAGTCCAGACCGAACAGACAAGCCAGGTCCTCACTGGACCGGAAACAAGCATCCTGGGACCGGTTTCGGGGTTTCACCCCTCATCAGCCAGGCTAGCTTGAATCCAGTGGCATGGGAAGCACGGGACCCACGTCTGGGCATACCCTTCCCACTTAGGGCGACAAAGCAAAAACAACAAGTGATGGACGGAATGCTGAACATTGTCAAACACTCACCCCCAGTCATAGATCTGGGTTTAATCCATCGTTCTTTTGCTCACCATGCCACCCCAGTTTGGACCCAGCCATATGCAAATCAGTCTTGACCCTGTTCCTCATGGGAACAGTCCAGACCGAACTGCCAAGCCAGGTCCTCACTGGACCGGAAACAAGCATCCTGGGACCGGTTTCGGGGTTTCACCCCTCATCAGCCAGGCTAGCTTGAATCCAGTGGCATGGGAAGCACGGGACCCACGTCTGGGCATACCCTTCCCACTTAGGGCGACAAAGCAAAAACAACAAGTGATGGACGGAATGCTGAACATTGTCAAACACTCACCCCCAGTCATAGATCTGGGTTTAATCCATCGTTCTTTTGATCACCATGCCACCCCAGTTTGGACCCAGCCATATGCAAATCAGTCTTGACCCTGTTCCTCATGGGAACAGTCCAGACCGAACTGCCAAGCCAGGTCCTCACTGGACCGGAAACAAGCATCCTGGGACCGGTTTCAGGGTTTCACCCCTCATCAGCCAGGCTAGCTTGAATCCAGTGGCATGGGAAGCACGGGACCCACGTCTGGGCATACCCTTCCCACTTAGGGCGACAAAGCAAAAACAACAAGTGATGGACGGAATGCTGAACATTGTCAAACACTCACCCCCAGTCATAGATCTGGGTTTAATCCATCGTTCTTTTGCTCACCATGCCACCCCAGTTTGGACCCAGCCATATGCAAATCAGTCTTGACCCTGTTCCTCATGGGAAAACCTCCACCATTACGCCAACAGAAATACGCCCACACTATAATGACCCACGAATCCACGTGGCAGTCTTTCAACCGTGGTATTCCATTGGCGGTACACACTGCCGCGCTCAAAATACACACACATTTACAAAACACTACCACATTGGACAAATCGAAATACACACACCTGATACACATACACACACCACTCCCACACACCCATTACAACATAAAACACACACCCACATTACCCAAAAACCCATATGACCAGAATTACAGAGAGAAGGCCAGAGAGAGACACCACAAACAACTACCAAGCATCCACAGGCACACAATACCATCACCCACAGAACTTCCACGCACCTCACACAACACATCAGTAAAGATCGCCCCACTTATCACTAAACACACACTACCCCACACATCACCCACACCACCCCATGGCACGGCAAAGACATCCCAGGTTCTCTGAGGAGGAGCTCAGGGTCATGGTGGAGGAAATCGTCCGGGTAGAGCCACAGCTATTCGGATCACAGGTGCAGCACACCTCCATAGCTAGGAAGATGGAGCTATGGTGAAGAATAGTGTACAGGGTGAACGCAGTGGGACAGCACCCAAGAAATAGGGATGACATCAGGAAGAGGTGCAACGACCTACGGGGGAAGGTGCGTTCCGTGGTCTCAAGACACCACCTTGCGGTTCAGCGGACTGGTGGCGGACCCCCGCTTCCTCCCCCACTACTAACAACATGGGAGGAGCAAGTCTTGCCGATTCTGCATCCTGAACACCTCGCAGGAGTAGATGAGGAACGGACTCTGGTAAGTCAATTCTTAACTATTACATCCCCCACCCTACTTGCAGGCTATCACATACAATGGACATTCCTCCACCATCACCCCTCACCATTTTACAACCCCCTCCAATATTGTGCACTTGAATAAACACCCTTGAAGCACAAAACAATCGGGAGTCACTGTGATTTCGAAATAGTGTATTAGCAATTACAGTGTCAAAATGCTCTTTCAAATGTGATGTCAACATACCTATGTCACACAGCTCTAGTCCATGACGAAACAAAGCAGATGTCACACAGTGGGACCCACATCTGTGAAATCGTAAGGGAAAATGACAACTCAGTGACCATAAACTGGGTGAAAACGACAGACAGTAGAGAGGTAGTAGTGTTAAAGTACATTTAGTGGGCAGGTTTGTATTTTTACCTGTGTCTCACTGGAAATATTGCAGGATCACCGAGTTCCTGTTGTCGATGTCCTCTTCTTCTGCTTCCTTGTCTTCACTGTCTACAGGCCCTACAGATGCAACAACACCACCATCTGGACCATCCTCCTGCAGAAAAGGCACCTGTTGTCGCAAAGCTACATTGTGAAGCTTACAGCAGGCCACAGTGATCTGGCACACCTTCCTTGGTGAGTAGAATAGGGATCCACCTGTCATATGGAGGCACCTGAACCTGGCCTTCAGGAGGCCGAAGGTCCACTCTATTATCCGCCGAGTTCACCCATGGGCCTCATTGTAGCGTTCCTCTGCCCTTGTCCTGGGATTCCTCACTGGGGTCAGTAGCCATGAGAGGTTGGGGTAACCAGAGTCACCTGCAAATGGCAAGAGACAACTGTTAGACACACACTAACCTGTAAGGATATCCCCAGACCCAGACAACCATTCCCACTGACTTGCTTCCAGGTGCTCACCTAATAGCCACACCCAGTGCCTCTGGAGTTGACCCATCACATAAGGGATGCTGCTATTCCGCAGGATGTAAGCATCATGCACTGAGCCAGGGAATTTGGCATTCACATGGGAGATGTACTGGTCTGCCAAACACACCATCTGCACATTCATGGAATGATAACTCTTCTGGTTTCTGTACACCTGTTCACTCCTGCGGGGTGGGGTACCAAAGCCACATGCCTCCCATCAATGGCGCCTATAATGTTGGGGATATGTCCCAGGGCATAGAAATCACCTTTCACTGTAGGCAAACCCTCCATCTGAGGGAAAACGATGTAGCTCCGCATGTGTTTCAGTAGGGCAGACAACACTCTGGACAACACGTTAGAAAACATAGGCTTAGACATCTCTGATGCTATGGCCACTGTTGTTTGAAATCACCCACTTGCAAGGAAATGGAGTACTGACAGCACCTGCACTTGAGGGGGATTCCTGTGGGATGGCGGATAGCTGACATCAGGTCTGGCTCCAACTGGGCACACAGTTCCAGGATTGTGGCACGATCAAGCCTGTAGATGATGATCACATGTCTTTCCTCCATTGTCGACAGGTCAACCAGGTACACCGGAAGATGCCGCCATCTCCTCACATGTCCCAGCGGACGGTGCCTATGAAGGACAACATCGAGCACAGAGTCAACCAACTCAGAGGTACGTACCCACAGCTTACACAGAACACGAATCCTAATCCGAAATTTGGCCTGTATGAGTGTTGAGGTAAGGCCTAGGTATGTGTGACGCAGTTAAAAATTAAGCCATGTGGGCCCCTGAAATGGCGGATGCCTGACCTGTAAAGTGGGACAATGGGATGTGAGGTAACTGCGATGGCGTTGCACACCGTTGCGGTAGGCGGTCAAAGACCGTGGTGCAATTCTGCATTGGTTAACATTGGACCCTGTGGGCTCCAGGAGCCAATGATGATGTACGCCGGCGGTGACGGTACGCACTGCTGAGGACGTGACCGCCATTTTCTATCTGTTCAATCACTCGATACCTGATCTTCGACAGGAGAGGACCTATACTGCAAGTGCTGCTGTGACCTCGGTCTGGAAGAGACAATGGCTTGTGCGTCTGGCGAAAGGGCCCCTGCCTTCACATCAGAGGAGTTGGAGAAACTCGTGGATGGGGTCCTCCCCCAGTACACGCTACTCTACGGTCCTCCAAACAAACAGGTAAGTACACTGGGAGCATGCTGTTTGGGCTATGCCTGTATGGAGTGGGGTGGATGAAAGATGGAGGGGGGGATTGAGGCGTGCATGAAACGACGGTGAGTGCATCTGCCACATGGCAAGGGTAGGGATGGGGGCCAATGACTGTGACTGTGCAGTTGGTAATAACTTTTCTTTCCCCCCTGTACAATTCCTGTAGGTCAGCGCCCACCAGAAAAAGGATATTTGGCATGCCATCGCCAAGGACGTCCGGACCCTGGGGGTCTACCACAGACGGAGCACCCACTGCCGTAAGAGATGGGAGGACATTTGCCGCTGGAGCAAGTAGACGGCGGAGGCCCAGCTGGGGATGGCCTCCCAACGTGGGAGGGCTGCCTGTCGCACCATGACCCCCCTGATGTTCAGGATCCTGGCGGTGGCGTACCCGGAGTTGGATGGGCACTTGAGGGCATCACAGCAGCCACAAGGGGGTGAGTACACTCTCATTCTGCTGATTTTGCGTGCAGTGGAGGTGTCTGGGTGGGGGAGGTGGGTTTCCCTAGGCCAGGGCGAGTGTGCTAGTTAGGTCCCCTTGTTCTGGCAGACCCTGTGGCACCCCACCCTACCTGTGTACAGTGCCAAGTACACCTAGTCAGGCTCCTGTGTCATCCATGTGTGCAGATATCAGCCATAGCCTTGTAGGCCATGTCCCAGGGATTGAACAGTGGACCCCAAGTGTGCGGCTTAGTGCAGGGGGCTTCTATGTCTGTCGTGTCCACCAACGGTAGCGGTAATGCATGCATTCAACATGTCTTTCTTCTGTCGTTGTCCCCTTTTTGTGGTCTCCCTGTTCTTGTGTGCATTAGCATTATCAGGCGGAGGAGCAGTGGCACCGGAGCAGGAGGGAGCTGCATCCCACATGGCCCTGGAGGGCGACACTACAGACTCGAAGTTCACCAGTGGGACGGAAGGTGAGGGGAGCTCCACGGCGGGGACAGGAGCTGACACCAGTGACACGGACTCGTCCTCTGATGGGAGCTCCCTTGTGGTGGCGGCAACATCAGTGTCCCCCGCATCTACAGGTACAGCTGCCACCCCCCCTACCAGCACTGCCCTCCCAGCAGCCCCTCAGCCTTTGCCCCGTGCCCGCTCACCAAAGGAGGGTGGGCATCACCTTCGCCCCAGGCACCTCAGTCCCTGCCCCAGTCACCCCTGCTGCCCTCAGTGAGGAGGCCATTGACCTCCTCAGGTCCCTCACTGTTGGGCAGTCTACCATTTTGAAACCATCCAGGGTGTAGAAAGACAGTTGCAACAAACAAATGCATTCCTGGAGGGCATTCATTCTGGTCAGGCGGCCCTTCAGTGAGCTTTTCAGACTCTGGCCTCAGCATTGATGTCAGCCATTGTCCCTGTCTCTAGCCTCCCCCCTCCAACTTCCTCCACCCAGACCCAATCCCCTCTACCTCAGCCTATCCCAAGTACACCTTCAGACCAGCATGCACACACCTCAACACACAAGGGAAGCTCAGGCAAACATAAGCACCACACATTCCACAGGCACTCACGCAAGCAACACACACATGCAGACACACCAACATCCACTTCCTCCACTGTCTCCCCCTCCTCCTCGTCTCCCTCCTCCCTCTCAGTCTTGTCTACACTCACACCTGCATGCACTACATCTACAGCCACTACTTCCATCACCAGCACACACACCACCACACCCCGCTGACGTGCAGTCACCACCCCCACTGCCATTCACACGTCCCCTGTGTCCTCTCCCAGTGTGTCCGTGACGCCACCTCCCAAGATACACAAACGAAGGCACACACCCATCCAACAGCCATCCACCTCACAACAGCTTCCAGTGCATGCACCTTCACCCAAAGTTACCAAATGAACACCTCCTACGACCACAACCTCTTCCTCCACTCCCAAACGCCCTCCAGCTACCCATCCCAGTGTTCCCAAGAAACATTTCCTGTCCAACCTTGACCTCTTTCCCTCACCTCCCCCATCCCGTCCGTCTCCTAGGGCTCGACTCTCCAGGTCCCAACCTAGCACCTCAGCCACAACATCTCCTGGACCAGTGGTGCCTGTATTCACCGGAATCTGGAGTGCACCGGCCACCAGCGCAGCCAGTGTGGCACGGAGCTACAGCACGGACAGTCCCCCACCTGTCAAGCATCAAAAGTTGGCCAGTGCCCGGCAGGAGAGGGGGAAGCCACTCCCAGGGGTACAGGTGGGAGTGTGGAGTCAGCTGCGACACCTTCCAAGGTGGGGAAGGGCCACAAGAAAGTCAGCAAGTCTGGGAAGAGCAGCACGGCAGAGAAGACCGCCATCATCCCTGCTGCCCAGGAGGCCACCGCCATCATCCCCGCTGCCCAAGAGGGCACCGCCATCATCCCCGCTGCCCAGGAGGCCACCGCCAGCAGCAGCCCTGCTGCCCAGGAGGCCACTGCCAGCACCAGCCCTGCTGCCCAGGAGGCCACCGCCAGCACCAGCCCTGCTGCCCAGGACCGGACCGCCAACGCCAGCCCCGCTGGGCCAGACAGGACCGCCAGCATTATCCCCGCTGGGCCAGACAGGACCGCCAGCACCATCCCCGCTGGGCCAGACAGGACCGCCAGCACCAGCCCCGCTGGGCCATGAAGGACCGCCAGCACCAGCCCCGCTGGGCCATGAAGGACTGCCAGCACCAGCCCCGCTGGGCCATGAAGGACTGCCAGCACCAGCTCCGCTGGGCCATGATGGACCGCCAGCCCAGCGCTTATGAAAGACCACCAGCACCAGCCCCGCTGGGCCATGATGGACTGCCAGCACCAGCACGCTGGGCCATGAAGGACCGCCAGCACCAGCCCCGCTGGGCCAGATAGGACCGCCACCACCAGCCCCACTGGGCCAGATAGGACCGACAGCAGCTGAGTCACTGCAAAGGACCCCTCCGCCACAAGCACTGCTGAACAGGGCACCACCGCCACAAGCACCGCTGAACAGGGCAGCGCCGCCACAAGCACCGCTGAACAGGGCACAGCCACCACAAGCACTGCTGAACAGGGTACCGCCACAACAAGCACTGCTGCCAATGACACCGACGCAACAAGCACCGCTGAACAGGGCACCGGCGTCACAAGCACCACTGAACAGGGCACCGCCGCCACAAGCACCGCTGAACAGGGCACCGCTGCAACAAGCACCGCTATCAATGACACCGCCGCAACAAGCACCGCTGAACAGGGCACCGCCGCACAAGCACCGCTGAACAGGGCACCACCGCCACAAACACCGCTGAACAGGGCACCACTGCCACAAGCACCGCTGGGCCATGAAGGACCGCCAGCACCAGCCCCGCTGGGCCAGACAGGACCGCCAGCAGCTGAGTCACTGCAAAGGACCCCTCTGCCACAAGCACCGCTGAGCAGGGCACCGCCACCACAAGCACCGCTGAACAGGGCACCGCCACCACAAGCACCGCTGACCAGGGCACCGCCTCAACAAGCACCGCTACCAATGACACCGCCGCAACAAGCACCGCTGAACAGGGCACTGCCGCACAAGCACAGCTGAACAGGGCACCACCGCCACAAGCACCGCTGAACAGGGCACCGCCACCACAAGCCCCGCTGAACAAGGCACCACCGCCACAAGCACCGCTGAACAGGGCACTGCCGCAACAAGCACAGCTGCAAATGAGCGCCAAGAGCACTGACGCTACTGAGTCCGTCACGAGCAGGATGAAGCACTCTGGGCACAAAGCCCCCTCCAGAACCAGTGGAGTATCACATCCACTACCTCTGCCCTTGGCAGGATGAAGCACTCTGGGCACAAAGCCCCCTCCAGAACCAGTGGAGTAGTACATCCACTACCTCTGTCCTTGGCAGGATAAAGCACTCTGGGCACAAAGCCCCCTCCAGAATCAGTGGAGACAAACATCCACTACCTCTGTCCTTGGCAGGATGAAGCACTCTGGGCACAAAGCCCCCTCCAGAACCAGTGGAGAAAGGCATCCACTACCTCTGTCCTTGGCAGGATGAAGCATTCTGGGCACAAAGCCCCCTCCAGAACCAATGGAGTATCACATCCACTACCTCTGTCCTTGGCAGGATGAAGCACTCTGGGCACAAAGCCCCCTCCAGAACCAGTGGAGAAAGGCATCCACTACCTCTGTCCTTGGCAGGATGAAGCACTCTGGGCACAAAGCCCCCTCCAGAACCAGTGGAGAAAAGCATCCACTACCTCAGTCCTTGGCAGGATGAAGCACTCTGGGCACCAAGCCTCCTCCAGAACCGGTGGAGAATCACATCCACTTGAGAGACTGTGGCTTTGCACTCCCCAGGATAGAGCAGTGGGCAAACCACTGACTGGAAAGACTTGAAAGACTGTGGCTTTGCACTCCCCAGGATAGAGCAGTGGGCAAACCACCCACTGGAAAGACTTGAGAGACTGTGGCTTTGCACTCCCCGGGATAGAGCAGTGGGCAAACCACCCACTGGAAAGACTTGAGAGACTTTGGCTTCCCACTCCCCAGGATTGAGCAGTGGGCAAACCACCCACAGGAAAGACTTGAGAGACTGTGACTTTGCATTCCCCAGGATACAGCAATGGGCATGGAGCCCCCTCGTGCAGCAGTGGCGCCGTGCGTTCATCCGGCTGAGGTGCCCCCCCTCCCCTTCCCCCTGAGGTGCCTGTTTATTTTCGATCTGATGCCCCAGCAGTGTTCTCTCCGTTTCGATTCAGGTATCTTGTGTGGGCTTCGCCCATGCATTTTGGGACCACTGGTCCACGGACAATGATTGGTACACTATCCAGACTTGTGTAGTTGGTGTGCATATTTGTATATACTGATTTTTTAATATTTCACTATCTGATTTTTCATGATTACACTTGTTACAATCATTTAATTTTGTCCTTGCCTTCTTCCAGGTGGTGAGGGGGTGTATATGTAATGTTGCAGCATCTATTTGTGTGTATGGTGTTGTTGGTGAGGGTGGGGGTGGGGGTATTGCGTGTTGCGTGTGTGTGTCACTCTCTTTTACCTACCCCCTCCCCTGTGTTGTAGGTGCAGTACTCACTGTGGTCGTTGACGGCATGTGTCCTGCTCCTGATACAGCAAGAGGAAGACCTGTATGGGCAGGACGTGTAACTCGGGCTCCATGGCGCCCGGGTTCCTCGTTGGGTGTCGAGAGGTGAGTGGTTTCCCTTCTGTGTACTGTTTCCGCCATGCTTTTGATAGCGTTGGTTCCACCCCGGAAAAGGTTGCTGATAGGCGTGTTGAAATACAGTGGGCGGTACTTTGTCCTCTGCCTCTCTGTTGGTGGTTACCGCCGCAGTGTTTGTTTCTACCGCCGTGGCGGTCGCAGTGTTAAAGTGGCTGTCTATGTTGGCGGTTTCCGCCATGGTCCTGATTCCATTTTTTTTTCTGCCGGCCTGTTGACGGTATTACCGCTGCTTTTACACCATCTCCCATGGTTGTAATGAGGGCCTTAGTGTGTATGAGTCCTGTGCCAATGCATCTTGGACAGTGGAAGGGTGGAATTCTGAAGTGCACAATACACTGAGTTGATGTGGTGTGTTGGTCCAATTGTCTCATGTGTGTGATCATATGGCCTTGAAATATGTTCTCATCAAGTGCAATCCATGCATTCTCCCATCACATTTTGTTGACAATGATCCTGTATGATCTTTTTGTAGCTGTAGATGTGTTTCATCATTGCAGGCCATAGTGCCTATGCCACAACACTGACACAGATTTGTGTCATACCACTAGCTACTTGGTCATTGTAATAGGATTGACCTATGATTAGGGACTGTTGTACTGCCCTCTGTCTGTGCCAATGCGTATGTCATGTTGGCAGACCTGGTTTTGGTATGTGATAAGGCTCAAGCCACCAATCTGTTAGCCTATTCTATGTGACAAGGTCTGACAACACCCTTCCTTCTGTGGGGGATGGTACCTTGGGGTATCTGGCCTGACTTAATATAGTTCGGCCATTCTTGGCTACAATATTCCTGACATTTTAACAGCCTATGTGTTGTACAGTGCAATAAAATGTTTGGTGTGACCATACACTTGTATGATTGTGTTGCTAGTTATCTTCAGCATGACAGTACCTGAGACATATCCCTCCTTCCATTATCATCTTGTGTCTTCCTCATGTGCATCACATGGGATTACATTCCAACATTTCAAAATGTGGAAAAGAAGATAGCAGGCAATGTTTTTGAGACAGGGGAATTTATTGACATAGATGTAGGCAATAATTGAGAGATGCATCAAAAAAGTAAAGCAGAGGAATCAGTCATGGTGGATGTAATGATATTGGTAGATGCCACACCATTTGAAGTCCAAAGTCCAGTGTCCTACTACCATAGAAAATGAAAGGTGGTTGAAGAACAGTCAATACATTGAATTTGTGGCACACAAAGGAGTTCCTTCAGGAATAGATCACTTGCTGGCAGTGGTTGGTGTCTTGCCATCCGTACCTTCTAGATGCTTGGGTGGACATCCCTGCTTGCAGTAGAGTTCTGCTGCTACAGAGGCAGGGGTGTCTGAGGCGGGTTCTTCCCCTGACAGAGCCTCCCTTCCAGTGGCTTTCATAGATGTTGAAGGGACTGGTTTTGCTTGGCCAAAGGAAGGGGTATGGTGTTGCTCAGGGTCCCAGGAGAAAATATAAGTGCATAGGTGCATTGATACATTTCAAGGCCTGAACTACATGACAACAAATCTATTATGACATCCTGGCCAACTTCTAGTACATGGAAAATATGCTGTTCAGTACCTACCATGGTTCCCCTCCCATACACACAATACAGTGAGTATAGTCCCTTTGTTGCACTTGCCCAAGACATTTCTGGCTAAAAGGACAAAAAAAAGGGAAAAATCCCTGCTGCTTTAATACGCTTCACACACCGGCCCATACCATTTATGGCCAACAGTGCTGATGCATGGCCATGGATGACCTTTTGTACAAAAGCTTCATCGTGATATACTACTGCACCTGGTATCCCACCTCAGTATACATGTAAAAATAGGACTGGAAAAAGAGCTTCAATTACACAATGCTTATTTTGTGCCTCTCAGGGTTCGCTCTTTACCCAGGTCAGCACTATGGCAGGTGTAGACCTTGTTCAAATTTAACATGCTTTGTGCAGTCATCTTTGAGCTACATAATGCTAGTGCCTCATCCTTAAGCATTTCCTGGATCAATAAGTCATTGTAAGACACAGGGTCTCATTACAAGGTTGGCGATCTGTGGGCAAGACGACCGTGATGGCAGTTGCCAAAAGACTGCCATGTTGGCGATAATCCAACTGTCGTCTTATGACTCACAAAGCAAAGTAAGGGAACATTTTAAAACCTCCAAAACACTGGAGGGTGAAAAAAGGTGGTCCCACCACCAGCACCACCAGTCCACCAAAAAACCTCAAATCCTATTATGACCAACAAATCATGATAGCGGTTCTTCCATGGTGGAAGACCAATGGTGGTGTGAACCACTGCAGTCACATCAGTAATACACAGCACCACATTGGATAGTTTGAAAGCCCCACACCTGACACACATCCACACACCCTACACACTGCATTATAAAGCACACCTCTTCACACCCCACAATCCTTTGCAACAGGAACACCATACACTGTGAGATAAAGGCCGCACACAAAAATAGCTAACCATAGAATAGGCACCCCTACCCACTTCAAATAGCATATCACATCCCGCACCTGCACAACACACCCAACGCATACATCAGTATCTCACACATTCAACACCACCGGTCAAAAACTCACATCACAGCACCTACACCTCTTCACCAATCGATTTTTCTCATTATTTTTTTTTCTGCACCGTCTCATCCATCACTACCACGTCTCTGAAAAAAGTCCCCGTTTCTTAGATGATGAATTGAGGGTCATGGTGGACAAAATCATCATAGTAGAGCCACAACTATTTGGAGCACAAGTCCAGCAAACATCTATCACTAGGAAAATGGAGCTGTGGCAGGGACTAGTCAACAGGGTAATTCTGTAGGCAGCCACCCACGCACAAGGGAGGACAGCAGGAGGAGACCTCGGGGAAAGGTACCTTCTATGACCTCCAAACACCAGCTGGCGGTCCTCAAAACTGGCATTGGGCTCCCACCTTCCCCAACTTTCACATCATGGGAGGAGAAGTTCCAGGATATCCTGCATCCTGAGGGCTTGACAGGAATACCTGGGGGAGTGGAGTGGGGTAAGTCACAATACAACTGATATCAAACTGAAATGTTCTGCATGCTCACTGATCACCTTCGGCCACCTTAACAACCAACCCGCTCACCACCCCTGTGCCAAAATGACCAAATACCCTTCTGTGGCATACCACATAGCAAATTAAACTCACCTTGGGGCACACTGTCTGTGTTTGACATGGGTTGTACAGGGACTGACAGCACTACAGCATTCACTGTTCCATCATTAATGGAACTAGAACATTGTACTACAAGTTAAATAGCCTTGCATTTGAAACTAACAAACAATTAAACCCACCTGACTTCTCAACTATTGTACAGTCTATGACAATGACATCAATGCTATGGCAATCTGCCAGTACTATTACAAGTAGCACACAGCTACAGTGTGTTTTCTACTACATTGGCCTTTAAATCACCATCCAAACAATGTCAGGTACTCACCTGGGGGGGGAAGCACCAATATAGGAAGCTTGATGTACTTGGAGTATACCCATATAGAGGCCCAGGTATAATGGTTACACCTGTACTGTTGGCCTGCTCTGTTAACATAGTACATTGTACAGCTGTCAGTTGACTCAATGATGCTATACATGTAAATTGGAGATCACGTTAAAATGTCAAGTCATCAATCAGACAAGATATGAGTCAATGAAAAGTCATCTAACCACCAAGAAATCCAACATCTTGTAGCAAGGTGTATGCAATTGGAAATCCTTGTGTCCCATATAGCTCTAACCCAGATTTGGAAGCAGGTGTCATTGTCATATCAGGGGATCAAATAAAGGCTTTGTGTGCATGTCACATAGCGTGTCTTGTGGCCAAACTTTGATATCACTTGTTGCATTACTTTTAGCGACTCTGTGTTCCTCTTCTCCTACAGGTAGCTTAGCCATTGTCACCATTGAAAGGACCCCAGACATTGTCACTACCCCTCTGGATGAAGCCCTCAGTAAGGAATACATCCTTGACAACTGTGAGCCTCACCCTGCCCACATTGACTCCTCCCAGCCCTCTTGCTTCAACATCACAGGCAACCATTTGCCCCCAAACCTGTGTCCCAAGGCAGTGTCTACCATCTTGTGCCCCCCAGTGCAGGTACATGAGTCT
Source organism: Pleurodeles waltl (assembly GCF_031143425.1). Lineage (NCBI taxonomy): Eukaryota > Metazoa > Chordata > Amphibia > Caudata > Salamandridae > Pleurodeles > Pleurodeles waltl. Next base: position 271,877,270 of record NC_090445.1, on the reverse strand, counting down.
CCTGTCATAAACCCAGACCCAGACAATGATGGACCCGGCACCAGTGGGAGTGGGCAAACAGTGCCAGCGGCACAGGCACATGGGGGTAGGGTGCATGGGAGAGATGGCTTTGGCTAGAGGATAGAGGCTCCTAGGGATACAACTAGCCAGGACACCATCTCCCAAGTCTTGGGAGCTTACCAACAATCCCACGTTGTGATGGGCCAGGTACTTACCATGATGAGGGAGATAAAGCATCTGCAGAGGAACAACCACCAAAAAGTTATGCAGCAGTGGCAGGCCCAAAATGCCCACTTGGCTTCTATTGCAGGGTTGTTGACAGACATGAATACCACCCTGAGTTGGTTTAATGCACACCAGATGGCCCCTTCCACGAGCAATGTGACATCAGCCCTACGTCTATGGCTGCTAGTGAAATGGAGGGCCTGCCAGGGGAAGGACATGCCTCAGACACCCCTGCCTCTGTAGTTCAAGACCCCCCCCGCAATCATGGATGTCCCCCAAAGCATACAGGAAAAGCAGATACTGCCAGAAAGTGAAACTCTACTGATTGGTTCCCCTTGTGTGACACAGATACACCCTGTTAACTTGTCTGAAACCTATTTCCACTTTCCAATGGTAGAAGGACACTGGACTTGTGTCTCCAAATGTTGTAGCAGCTACCCTGATGATTTCATCCACCATAACTGAATCCTTTACTATTTACTTTGTGTTATATTTGATCCAATTCACTAATTTTGCTGCACCCTCCTCAATAAATACTACTTAACCACAGATCATGTGTGAAAGTCATTTATCAACCATATTTGACTGTCATCTATAACACCTCTTGCACAAAAAGGTTCTCTCAAATGTAAGACATTTGTAATGTTCCATCAAACAAGTACAGTTCAATCAGGGTAGATTTGCATTGAATGATCATCATAGACATTACTCAAATCACTTTCATTGAACTTTCCCACAAATAGGTTGGGAGATTGCCAATTATCATACAGTGAAGTACTGATGCTCCCTTCAGTCTTTCAGCATAGGTGTCTATCACTACCACCCCACAGACTACTGAAATTAGAGACATGTCAGTCTTTCACTATCCTAGTAGGCAAACATATTGTTTCAATGTATCATCAGCTAAATCCATATCACATACCCATTCCATAGTCCCCAAATGACAATACCCCATGATAAAGACAGAGGTCAGTACAAATGCTCTTAGTCATGGAACCTTCCACTTACCATGGTCAGGTATCAATAGGAATGCCAGTCACCTGTGTTGGTCTTGATACACATTCACAGCGGCCTGCAGTGAGGAAACACACTGACAGCTACATACAAGTTAGTTATTACCAATACAAACCATTCTGATGGTTGAGGGTATAGATAATACAGGATGACGTGTGAGAGAAAAATGAACACACACATGGCACCTTTGAACAAACCTCCAATGCCAAACAGGTCTATTCAGTGGAATAGGACACTATCATCCCACTGACCTGATAGTCTGGGGATAGAACTCACACACCACAAATCTCATGCCTAACAGTACCTGGTTCAATGCATCTTGCCTTCACTTCACTTGCCATTCTGTAAATCCCTCCTGCCTGTTACACTATCTGATATTGCCAAATGAGGATGACTTTGTGAAGTAATCTGCAAATTATAAATGTCAAACATAAGGTATAGGCCACATTGAAACAAAAACATTATACAACCAATTCCTATATACAATGCTAACTCAGACTGTGCATTGTGATAAATGTAGACTGTGGTGATCAAAAAGCTGCTCACTACTCCATTTAATATTCTGCATGCACACCTGAGTAAGGGCTTTGAAGCTACTTATGACCTGTCTGATGGCCATACTAAGACCTTTATCAAGCATCCCTAACCCCACCAATACCCCACTGAGTTGCTTAAATTACATAACATCACATACCTAAAGTCAGGTGAAGTACTGATTGATGAGATCTGCCCTGATGTCTCCAGCTTCATCCTCATCATACTCATCCTCACATGGCAAATCTGCATTCTCACCCATTGGAACAGCTGGCTCCACCTCATCTGGTATAAATGGGATTTGACATTTCAGGGTGAGGTTGTGGAGCATGTAGCAGGCAACAATAATTTGACATACTTTGGTGGGTGAGTTAAGGAGGACTCCACCAGACTTACCAATGCTATGGAATCTTGCCTTCAGGAGCCCAAAAGTCCATTCACGACATGGCTAGTCCTTCTGTGGGCATCATTGAAGTGGACTTCCCCTGTTGTGGTTAGGTACCTCACAGGTGTCAACAACCAGGGATGGTTTGGATAACCTGAGCCCCCTGTAAAGAAGAGTTTAGAAAGGCAAACATAAGCGATGGACATCCACACATTTGTTAGCAGATAAAAGTTACAGGCACACTTGACAATTGTGACTTACCAACCAGCAAGGCCCTCTCTGTGTATTGTTGTGTCATCAGAAGTGGGATATTGCTGTTCTGCATGATGAAGGAATCATGGACTGTTCCGGGTACCATGCACAAACTTGTGAAATGTAGAGGTCAGCCAAATAGACCACTTGGACATTAATTGAGACGAGGTTTTCCCTGTTCCTATACACCTGTTCATTGGCATTTGGGGGTTCCAAGGCTACATGGGTGCCATCCATAGCTCCAACCACATGTGGAATGTATCCCAAAGCATATCATTCAGACTTTACATGGGCCAAATCTTCACATTGTGGAAACCTAATGTAGCTGCCCAGGTGTTTCAACAATGCAGACAGTACAGCCTTCAAGACCAGACTGAACATGGGCTGAGACATCCCTGTCGTTAGGGCCACTGTATTTTGAAAGGAGCCTGTGTCCAAGAAGTGCAGCACTGACATAACTTGTACAATGGGTGGTATGCTATGGGGATTACGAATGGAAGGCATCATACCTGGCTTCAACTGATGACAGAAACCCAAGATTGCATGCCTATCCAGGCGGTATATCTGAATCACATGTCGCTCCTCCATTGTCTGCAGGTCTGCCAGTGGATGATACACTGGATTTTCTCTCACTCTTCTCATGCCAGGGTAACTATGTGAGAGAAAACCAGAATGTGTGTGTATCACTCATTCTGCACATCACAAGTATGATCATGCCTATTTCAAATATTCTGCTCTAAAATGCCACATGAAAGTGTTGAAACATTGTACATTGAACATACCTGGGCAAATAATGGCTGAATACTGCATTCACATCCAATTTCCTCTATCATATTTTAAGAAATGAAAAAACATGTCACGCCAGACTATGTGACATTAACATTCTTAACATGTTGCACAGATATGGGACACATATACCATATATCAGATTGTCATTGCTCTGCCGACTATGCTTCTACATTTACATTACTTAAAACACATCAATTGTACATCCTGTACATAATTCATGCACATTTCTACATGTTTGCTCAAAGCCAGCAGTGAATACAATCATGTAGATATATTTCACAGCTTTTTTCATTCATATATCAGTCTTAAAATGGCAGCTGCCTGACCGACTGTTCTGGACATTGGGAAGTGACTTAAGTCCGCCGGCGGAAGTCGTCATGGATACAACCGCTGTGGACATTGCCATTGGAACACATCTGCCTTTGGCAGTCTTGGGCCAATGGGGATGTCCGCTGGCGGTGGTGGTCTATTATTTGGCGGACGTGACTGCCATCTCATACTTTATCTCTCATTTGACTCCTGACATTGTTGCCAGCAAGAACTTTATGAACTGAGCTGCTCTGACTACCTCTGGGAGAAATCATGCCATGTACTACAGGTGATGTGTAAAAGGTCAAAGATCTCCAAGGAAGACATTGATGTACAGTACAGTCCCCAACATTGGTACACTGGTGTGCACATAGTAATTTGTACAGGGACATATTGCTCTCCTATGTAGTCCCCTCTGTACAGAAACATATGATGATGCACATTTGACTGTGTCAAATGTGTACCACTCTACAGCTTTTATAACGTGGTGATTGTTGCTTTCCACCTACATGTCAATACTCCGAAAATCATGATGGTAAGTTGTTAACGGTCTTTGCCCTCCGTCTATTCCAATGTCCCTTGATCCATGTCTATGTGCAACATAGAGTCTGACAATTTGAAGTCATTCCTACTTTTCAAAAAATTTCTGATGAGTGACAGTGATGTCCATCTGACATTTGACATGCTATACCTGCAAATGTTATTAAGACCTGTTACAAGGTGAACCCCGTTGGTAAGTGAGGGATGTACTTAGGCCTCTGTAATGTGTCATCTGAGTGGACATCCTACATGTTGGTAACCATGGAGGTATTGCTAGACTCCTACTGAATCACATACATTGGTGTCAGGGCTATGAATGTTAGTACCATCTTCATGTTCTGTAGGTGGGAACTGGCTACACAGCTATTTCCTTAGCCATAGTGATGTAGGCATGATAAATAGGCCAAGACATATAATTCACAGTTACAATCTTAATTGTTTTTTGCCAAAATCATGTGTACATTGAAGGGTTATGTTATTAATCCACATCATAATGAGTTATAAACATACTTTCTGTTGCTATTTTGGATATGTTTTGAGTCCTTGTTTGCACTGACACTAATGTGGTGCAGGTGTGGTAGTTCACATATACATATGAGTGGTATGGTATGTGTATTGAGGCATTTAATTTGCATCATGGTGGGTGTATCTTTCATGGTAGCCTTAGATGTGGTTGTCTTTCTGACTTTTTCCCAAACAGATGTTAGGCTAGTCATTTCTGAAGTGTGGATAGTGATGTTGCCACTCAGACATTAGGCTATTGGTGGAATAATTGCATGATATGTTTAACTATATGCCACTTTCATGCACATTGACTTAAAAGAGTAGATATACTACCTGTGGTTGTGTGTGAGTAAATGGTCTGAGCTTACTGGGCCCTTATATGAGTGCTATACTTTGTTTTCAGGAAGACAATGACTTAGATGACTTGTTTCACAAAGTATGTAAAATCCTTTCCTACTTCACTATTGGTACATGTGTAGGTGACATGTGTTCTGATTCATGTTTTAATATTTGTTATGCCAATTAGAGTAGTTGCATGTTTGCAAATTTCCATTGTGAATGTTGTGAACCCAGTGACATGAACTGGGTATGGCTTGTGTGCAACATGCTGTCTTGTGATTACTATACAATATGTTTCCTTGCCTGGTACATGACATCAGGCCAATTTGCTAGTATGTGTTTGAGAATGTGATATGTGGAAATCTATGTTACATCTATTTCCCAATTTTTGGTTGTTGGTTGACTATGTTGCTGTGGATAGGGACCAAGTCATCTTGTCATGGAATGGTTAGTGTGATAGCTCTACTGATATCATGGTATTGTAGGTGTGAGATAGATAGCTTAGCTGGTGTATGACTGTGTTATCCATTGACTCTTGTTGTGACATGATGTTGGCGTTAAACTAGTACTACCTGGGCTTGATGTGATGTTACGGATGTGTACAATATGTCAGTGATGTGTAAAGAATGTGATGACCCTACCTCACTTTCTGTTTCCCAGCATAGGCAGAAAAAGAAGATGGGGCACAGCTGAGTGAGGAAGCTTCTGGCCACAGGACCTCCAGTCATGAGGACACCAACTCTGAGGGACCTAGTGGCCCAGAGGGTGAAGAGAGCGCCATGGGGAGACTGGATCCAGCTCATCATCTTCAGAATCCTCCTCCAGTGGACACTTCCTGGCGATGGTGGACCTATCTGGGACCACACCAGCACCATCTCTGTTGGCAATCCCCCTTTCGATCACCGCCCTCCCTGTATCTCCCCAATATTTTAGCCGTGCCCCCTAACGCACTAGGGTGGGCATCTCCTTTGCTGCAGGCACCTCTGCCCCAGCGCCTATTAGCCCTGCCGCCTTTAGTGAGGAGGCCTTTGACATCCTGAGGTCAATCTCTGTGGGCCAGTTGACCATTGTGAATGCCATCCTGGGATTGGCAGCTCAGATACAACAAAGTAATGTGTTCCTGGAGGGCATTCACAGTGCAATAGCTGGCCTACAGAGATCATTTCAGTCTCTGGCCTCCACACTGACAGCAGCCAGTCACCCTTGGTATACCGTCCCCTCTCCACCTTCCTCTTCGTAATCCCAATCCCTCTTCCCTGACCCAACCAAAGCACACAAACAGATAGGCATCCATCCACCTCAACAGCCAAGGGTAGCACAAACATGAGCACCAAACACACCACCGGCATACACACAAGCAACATACACCTGCACACACAGCAAAAGTCATAACCTGCCCTGACACCCCCACCACTCCAAGCATCACAGACACAAAACCTGACACACCTGCAGACATCACACCAACATTCATTGACCCAGCCACAACACCTATCCTACCCGCAGACAGCACCCCAACATACCCTCAGACATCCACCCCAGTCATCACACCTGCAGACAGCATAACCACTAACACCCCAAAATGCAGCATATCCACCATATCTGCACTCACCACCCCAACAGCCACCCACCCACCACAGCACCACTTTGCACCACCACCCCTTCAGCCCAAGAAACATAAACACCCTCACTCATCCACCCAACAGAAACCCACCACCTACAAGCATACCTCCCACAAACAGGCACCCAAGACATCCAGACCAACACCTCATACAACCATTCCAACTCCCTCCATACCCAAACCCTTTTGTTATGAATGTTCCTGTGTGTGTAAAAAAGCTTTCCTCTCAGAGTTTGACCTTTTCCCTACTTAGCCCCGTGACACCCCTTGACAATCTGTGTCCCTTCCGAAGGCCATCCCTTTCACCTGCAATGCATCGCCTGCCAGTACCCATGCCCCCCCACCAAGAATTTGACCCTTCCCAAGAAGACCCAATCCTCCCCCAAGTCTAAACCAATCCCCCCGCCCAAGCCAACACCCAAACATCACTCCCAAGCCTAAGCCCAAACCCTCCATTCCCCATCCCCCACCCCAAGGTCATCTCTGAGGCGCCTGCCTGACATTGGCTGTGTGTGAGTATTTGTGTGTGTGTGTGGTGCTTGTGCTTCCTGTATTGTTTGGGCTGTATGTGAGGGTGTGTGCAGTGCTTTTGTCCCCCAGGCATATGGTGTGTGTTGTGTGATGGCCATGTGTATGTTACAGACATGTTGTTGTGATGGCATTGTGCGTTGATTGTGTTGACATGTGTTTGTTGTTATGGTGTGTGGCTTTGTGTGATTTGACTGTGTGAGTGTGCGTGTATTGTGCATGATGTGATAGGTATGATGTGTTTTGTGTGTGTGATGTGTGTAATGATTGCTAAGTTGTATGATTGTGCATTTGTGTCTGTTTGTTCCCTGTTGGTTGGTTGTGTATACCTGGCCAGTGTCAGTTGTGAGTGCTTGACAATGTGTTTATGATGGTGCGGTTGCAGTGCTGTTGTGATGTGTTGGTATATTGTATGGGAATGTGTGAGACTGGGCCTGTGCTGAATTGTTGTGCATAAGTGTGTGTTCTTGACGTGTGGTGCGTGTGTGTGTTGGCTTCGGTGTGTGTTCTGTGTATGTGTTGGTGTCTTTGTTGTTGTGTGCAAATGTGCGTGTCAGTGCACTTCCCTCACAGCCCCCTCCCTATGGTATGTTATGTAACTGTACATAATGTTACAATACACAACTGCAACAGGTGAGTGTGTGCATTTACAGTTTCTGTCCTGGCCGTCAACGAAGATTCCATTGTCTTTCAGCAACCAGAAGCAGTGGGATGACATCTAGTTGTGGTTCCATTGTGACTCCAGATAAGTATGGCTTCCTGGAGGTGAGTGTCTACTTTTATACAGTTAGTTTTTGCCTGGGTTTCCGTGGTGGTCTGACCGTGGTGGAAATGTTGATGGTGTGCAACCTCGTAATAGGTCCGACAGAAAGTTGGTCTTCACTGGCCTTCTGGTGCCTTCAATCATCCGTGGTGGTCTGACAACATTGGAGGTGACAACTGTGCTTTTGCGGGATTCTGTATGTATCAAGGCCAATGTCATAATTTGGCAGTCCTCTCCACCAGTCTGTAGGCAGTCTGACCACCACTGCCAACATGGTGGTCCTCAGACAACCAAAATTGTACGAGCGTGTATGAGTAGGTGTTCTACTGCAGGCCTACTGATGATGCTGCCTAGTTATTTTCCAGGCCGCGTAAATATATGTGGATACTTGGATACTAACTTGCTCTGATTTGGTATGCATACACAAAGACAAGGCATCCTTGCAATTTCTTATTGCACGGGCTTTTAAAAAAGTGGCCAAAGACATTCTCCTCTGACTCCTGCAGGAAAGGTGCACAGCAACATAAAATGCATTATGGACTCCTCCCCCAGCTCACATCCACGTTTAGGTGAGCTAGACCCTCCTTAATACCAAGCCCTGCTATATTGCTTTACTGATAAGGTGCCTATCCTAAAATTAACATGCAATTACCTCTTAAATGGGGGGTTAATTTTGTCCATATATGATTCAAAAGGCGGGTACCCTGGCTGGTTTGTGAGCACATGGAACAAGAACATTTCCTTCACCAGTTGTCT